>NW_026000037.1:44812039-44853368 GCF_001458135.2 Marmota marmota marmota | reverse complement strand
AGAAGGAGGAGAAGGAGGAGAAGAAGGAGAGAGGGTGAGGGTGAGGGTGAGGAGGAGGAGGAAAAAACCTCTGTCAAACAGGAATACTGTTCTTGGCAAAACTTTCCTTCAAAAAATAAAGATCTTTCAAGATCAAAGCAGTGGGAGTTCATCATCACTAGACCTACCTCTCAAGAAATCTTAGAGGGAGTTCTTCAAGTTGAAAATAAAAGGACGTTAAACAACAACATAAAGTATAGCCAGGCAAAGTGGTACACAACTAAAATTCAAGTGATTTGGAAGGCTGAGGCAAATTTTTAGGCCAGTATGGACAGGACCTGAATGAAAATAAAAAGTAATAAAGGCTAAAGATATAGCTCGGTGGTAGGGAACCCCAAAGTAATTTCCTTGTAGCAACATATACACACACAAATACTAGATGAAAGTATAAAGTAATCCACTATTAAAGTTTAATATGTAGAAAAATATTTTTTATTGTAATGGTGGTACATAAATCACTTTTAATTATAGTATGGCAATTAAAAGCACAAAACTATAATAATACATTAATAGATGCACAATGTAAAAAGATGGAATAAAGTATTTGCATACAATTAAAGTTAAGTTTTTATCATCATAAAATACTGTTACAAGTATGTTTTTGTAGTAGAGGATAGGAAAGGCAGCAGAACACAACAGACACTAGTATGGCAATATGTAAATCAATGGATGTGTAACTGATGTAATTCTGCAATCTGTATATGGGGTAAAAATGGCAGCTCATAACCCACTTGAATCAAAGTGTGAAATATGATATATTAAGAACTATGTAATGTTTTGAACAGCCAACAATAAAAAATTAAAAAAAAACAAGTATGTTTTTGTAATATCCCAATGGTAACCAAAGAAAATGACTACAGAGATTAAAAAGTAATAATGAAAGTTTAAACCACATTACTTCAAAATGTGAAGAAGAACAGAAAAAGAAAAATAGGAACAAAAAAAACTACAAGACTGAAAACAATTATGAACATTACAACAGTAAGTACTTCTCTATTGATAATTATTTCAAGTGCAAATGCATTAAAGATTTAACTGTATGCCATCTATAAGAAATCAACTTTAAATTTACAGGCCACATACACTGAAAGGGAAATTATAAAAATAGATGTTCCTTGGAAATTTTAACCCAAACAGAACAGGGATGACCACACTTATATCAGACAAAATAAATGTTAATTTCAAAACTATTCAAAGAGACAAGGAAGGACAGGATAATGATAAAGAGTCAATTCTCCAGGAGTATACAACAATTACAAATATATATGCACACAATATCAGAGCACTTTAAATTTACTTTAATTGAAAAGACAAATAGACAACATCCCAATAATAATAGGAACTTTCAATTTATAATTTGTTTATTTCAATAGGAGACATCCCACTTCAATTTAATTTTTATCCACTCAAAATTACAGGGCAATCATACAATATCAGTTAGAAATCAGAGGACTGTAAACCACAATAATCCAAATGGACCTAACAGGTATACACAAAGTATTCCACCCAATAACAACAAAATTCCAGTTCCTTTGAAGAGCAAATGGAACATTGTCCTGGGTGGTTCTTATATTAGTTTATAAAACAGATCTTAACAAACTAAAGATTACTGAAAAATATCAGGTGTCTTTTCCAACAACAATGAAATGAAACTATAATTTAAGGGCAGAAGAGAAACTGGAAAATTCAAAAATATGTAGAAATTAACACACTCCTGAGCAACCAATGGGCCAAAGAATAAATCCAAAGGGACAATGCAAAATAACTCAAAACAAATGAGAATGAAAAGCCACATGCCAAAACTATGGAATATAGCAGAAACAGAGCCAAACCAGAAATTTATAACAAATGCCTTCATTAAGAAAGATCACAAAATAACAACATTATACTTCTAGAAACTGGTAAAACAAGAACAAACAAAGTCCAAAGTTGGCAGAATTAAGAGTAGAGCATAAAGAAGTGAAACTGAGAAT
Organism: Marmota marmota marmota; assembly: GCF_001458135.2. Lineage (NCBI taxonomy): Eukaryota > Metazoa > Chordata > Mammalia > Rodentia > Sciuridae > Marmota > Marmota marmota. The sequence continues at coordinate 44,851,356 of NW_026000037.1, read as the reverse complement.
AGAAAAAAATTAGGAAAAAAATATGAATATTAAAAATTATTGTTTGAAAAGGTCAATGTAATTGACAAACTTTTAGCCAGATTATTTATGAAAAAGAGAAGATTCATATAAAATTAGAATTGAAAAAAAGAGCCATTACAACTGATGACACAAAATTTCCAATGATTATAAGAGACTGTTTTAATAATTACATGCCAACAAATTGGATAAACTAGAAGAAAATATAAATTCATGAAACATACAACCTACAAAGACAGAACAATAAAGAAATAGAAAATCTAAACAGAGGCAAAACTACCAATGTGATAAAATAGGTATTGGAACTCTTCCAACAATGGAAGTCCAAGCCCTGGAGGCTTTACTGATGAATTCTAGCAAATATTTAATAAAAATTAATGCCAAACTTTCTCCAAAAATTTAAAAAACGCATAAACTTCCTATCTCATTTTATAAAACCAGCATTAGCTCTGATGAATGTACAGCAAAAATCCTCAACAAAATACTAGCAAACCAAAATCAACAGCATATTAAAAAGATCATACACACATACACATATGCTGTGAACAAATTGAATTTATTCCTGAAATTCAAGGATGGTTCAACATACACTTAATCAAGTATTGTGATATACCACACCAACACATGAGTATCTCAACACATTTATTTAAAAAAATGTTTTGACAAAATTTAAAACTTTTTTCCTGATAACACCACCTAAAAAACTAGGCAATTAGTTCAATATAATAAAGACTATATATGATAAGCCCACAGCTAGTATAATATTCAGTGGTCAAACAAATTTGAGAGCCTTTCTACTAAGTTCAGGAATAAGACAAAAATGACTACTCTGAATCACTGTTATCAAATATTGCACTGGAAGTGTAAGCCAGAGTAATTATGTCAGAAAATAAATACAATACATCTGATTTGGAAAGGAATGAGTAAAACCATCTCTTTTGACAAATGCTATGATGTTATTTGTAGAAAACCCAAAAGATCCCACCAAAAAAATATGTTCTCGTGTGTATTAAAAAAAAAAAAACTCTTAAAAGTAGTGAAATAATGCAGCAAACTTTCAGAATATAAAAATTAGTGCTTTTCTATATACCAACAACAATTTAAAAAAAGGAATTCAAAAAATCCTCTTTATAATAGCATCAAACAGAATAAAACAATTAAGGGTAAACTTAACCAAGAAGTAAAAGACTGAAAGAAATTAAGAACGTAAACAAATTGAAAGATATCCCATATTTATGGATCAGAAGACTTAATATTAAGAGGTTTATACCACTCTCAATGATCTACAGTACAAGTTCAGTGTGATTCCATCAAAACCCCGATGATACTTTTTGCAAAAATAGAAAAAGCAATCTTAAAATTTATAGAAAATAACAAAGAACCTCAAATATCCAAAACAATCTTGACAAGAAACAAAGCTGAATGCTTCACATTGTCAAAACACATTACAAAGTAACACAAATCCAAACAATATAGTGCTGATAAATATGTAGTCCAATGGAATACAGAATAGAGACCCTTGAAATAAACCTGCACAAGTATCATCACACATATTAATGTAAAAAGGCTTCAAAATTCAGAATCTCAGAATTACAAAACGCAACTCTGTGTCCATACCCATGCTTGAAACTTTAGTTAAAAAAAAATTTTTGAGAGAGAGAGAGAGAGAGAGAGAGAGAGAATCTTTTTTTGTAGATGGACACAACACAATGGCTTTTTTTTTTTAATGTGGTGCTGAGAATCCAACCCAGGTCCCGCCCATGCTAGGTGAGCGTTCTACCGCTGAGCCACAATCCCAGCCCCCCAAATTTTTTAAATTAACTTAGTAAAAATAGAAATAATTATCATAATGATAATCATTAAATCAATCAAATCAGGAATTAGTTTAAATATAGTGAACCAAATATTTGATTTTAAACGTGCCACCTCAAAACTCTTCATTATAATGATAGTTAAGGGACAAAGTAAAATTCTCACAAGCAGAGAAAATAGTAGTCATAACAACAGAGATGAGATTTCAAGAAAATTAATAGCTGGAAAGGAAATAAACTAGTGGCAATCAATTTGACAGGGTATTGAGAAAGCCTAACCGTCTTACAATGAGTTACTTGGAAAGTTTCAGGAATGAAATGGCTGTAGAATTGCTGGTGGAAGAATGTGAAGCTGAAAACAGGAGGATTTTTCTGAAAGACTGCATAAACTAATTTAGTAATAAGGGTCCCTTCTAGATCGTGTACAATTAGAGGTTTGGTATAAAGAAACACTGAACAAGAAACATGAATCCCAGGCAAGATCTCATTTTTGGGGTGTAGAAATTAGATGTTGGGGAGAGGCCATGTGGGTCACCACGGAATCCAGTGAGAGGTCTTCCAAGAACATTGACAGCCAGCCAAATAGGAGACTGGTCCAACAGAAAACAACACAATGATCTTACTTGATCACTCTCCAAGGAAATCTACTAGGGGATTTCTGAGATTACAGTCAGCTATTTAATGGTCTGCTTTTATGATCCAAATTCAAAGATGCCTTGACAATTGAAGAAAAGATGAAAATTGAAACCAGACCTGGTTCTCCCTCCCATGGAGCCTCTCTTCTCACGTCTACCCTCTTCCCTTTTTCCCATTGGTCCTAGACTTGGAAACTGTTTCCTGCAGTTGCTGCCTCTTTGGTAATTTAGTTTTCCTTCACACTTACCTAGCTAACAGTGATTTCTACCTGGTTAACAATTTCTTATACTAAATTATCTCTTTTGAGACACCTGGTGTGATTTCTTTCCCCCAAGTAGTCCAGGACTGCTAAAATATTGAAAACTAAAAATGGAAAACCAGCAATTCACATATATTGAATGGGAATTGTCTGAAGCCAAACACTTACTTCATAGGAAAGTTCACGTGAAAATGTGATATTTAGATGATAAAACAAAACTCCTTTAGTAGAAAGATTGAACCTAGTCATTAGCCAGAGCTCTCCAGCCTAAGGCACCTACTTCGAAACCTATAGAGAGAAGCTAGAAAACATTAGTGAAAAATGGATCAGAAATAAAGAATTTGAGTCTTCAAGTTGTATTTGTATGCGTAATAGGGTGAAATCCTTAGGGCGTGGTTTACTAAACATTAATCTATTACCTGGTGAAAATATAATCAGTAGGTATCCCCAAATAATTATGACAAACTGAAATAGGATAGAATTTCCCATCATGTTTAAATGGAATAACGCATTAATATTCAGAGAAGGTCATACCTCAGAGAAGACATGACAAGGTAGACATTTCACATAAGAAAGATGGGAAAGGACTTTCAGTGAAGTCCCTTAACCTACTAATCAGGTCAAAAGTCCATACCTTTTTACAGTGCAACTTGCAAGAAAATAGCTTGTGGGGTTCACTCAGACATCAGTATCTCCTTGCCTGAGGTTAGCATGGACAGATAGTAATTGCTTCTTTTTCCCAGTGTTTGTCTTAGCTTTCCTGTGTCCCACTGATCCATTGATTCTACTCCACAGGCTACTGACTTCACTCTTCATTGAAAAGCATGCTGAGATCATGTCTTTGTTTCCTCCACTCTACCAATACAGTGATGTTGTCCTGAAAAGTGAGATTTCTAGGTACTTCAAGGTTCCTGTGGCAGTAGTTAATTATCCAACAGGAACTTTTATATTTCCACAAGAATTACCTCCAATCCTTGGAGTCCCTGCAAGGCTCTTCTGAATCAAACTTGAAAACAAGCTTTGTCAAACAGCAGGATCTGTCTGAATGTGGGTCAAAAATAGAAAAGCTTTCAAAAGATTAGCAGCAACTGGTAAAAGACAAGACAGTAACAAGATTATTCACAATCTCTTTCCTTCCCCTTAAAACTCCTTATTGGTACTGTTGTTGCTGAAATCAGCTGCATTTTAACAGTTTTGTATGACTTAAAAAAATATCTATTTCATTCCAGTCTTCCACCACCTGAGAAAAATCATAAGCCCTGACTTGCCTAACTTTTTAGAGACCACAAGAAGAATTTGAAGTAGAATGTAGAAACCCTTTAACATACTTATATCATATTGAAAGCAATTGGATAGACATGGACTTGCTTTTAAAGGACTAAATATCAGTTCTAATAAACTGAACACAAAATTAGGCAACCTCCTTTGTAGGAATAGTGTTCCTGATTTTGTTTTTTACTTAGTCAAATATTTTCTTAATTTGTGTTATTTTCCCAGCTCTAGATTGTTTTAAAAGACATAAAGGAAATTTCTACTACAAGAGTTTGCTCATGTTTTCACCTTCAAAATACAACTCGTGTTAACGTTTTAGTTTATGTAAGGAGTGGGAGTGGATTATTGCAGTTCTAAGTGGATTCTTTTAACTCTAGAACTAACAGCTTTAGCTCTTGTACTCAAACCATATAAAATTTAAAGACAATCTTTAGTAGCAGATTACAATTAGATTCTGGAGATCTTCTCTTCATTTTCTAATATTTATAATAATCCCATAGAATGGCCCGATTAACCTTGGAATATGGAGGCTCAGCCCAAATGTCTTTTAGTCAAATGTGCTAATTTTAGGAGAGCACCAAACTCTCTTTTCCCAGAGCTTTTCCTAAAGTAGAGTTCCTATTCTTTCAACAGATCCTTTTCAGTAAGGAATTCTTGAGTTTAGGTATACTACAGGCTATAGTGACTGGTGGTAGGAAAAGTGAAGCCTATATAAAAACTAGTTCAGAGTTAAATAACTAACCTCTTTGGAAGAGGTTTGTAAGGCAAGAAAAAAAAAGTTTAAAAAAGTGGGGAAGAAAGAAAGTTAAAGCTTAAGAAATGACAAAGTTAGGCAACTTCAAAATGCAACTATAATAAGTAACGATATAAATGATGTAATAATTTTTTTCAGGGAACAAATAGGAATTTCCTAGTCTTTCCTTTATGGAAACTGCAATTGTTGTAGAATAAATAACCTTAAGGAAATTTTATGGCTATTTCGACTTTATTCTTGGTTCAAAGTGGTTTCAAAGTAAGGTCAATTTTTTTAAAAAGCTAAAATGTAGATAAAAGTATATGAATAATGATATTCATTGAAGAATTATTTGTAGTACTGAAAAAGTAAAAAGAACCCAAATATCTAACTTTATGAAAATGTTTAAATGTCTTGTGATACATGCATAAAGTGGAAAAATAATTTTTAAAAATGTGTTTAAAGGATGCATTATGGCTTTGAGAAATATTTATAATATGATATTAATTGTAGCAAGTTAAACAATTATATGCAGTATGATCTCAATTTTGAGAAAAAAAAGTATATTTACAAAAAGATCATGAAAGTAAAATTATTAATATTAACATAACTAATATTTTAACAGAAATTATAAGAGGAATCTTCCTCTTACAATGAAATATTTTATTTTAGTTTTTAAAATTTATTTCTATTTTTTAACTTTGAACAATGTTCATATGTTATTTTATAGTCAGAATATATACACTAATTCCTATTTAAGGAAACCTTCTGAACAGTTTAATCAACATTTTCTTAGACTTCTCAAATCAGAAACTTTCCCTTTTCTTCTATAGATGGCTTTTCAAAATATGCCTGTGAATTGATGTATCATTCTGAATATTATTTTTTCAGGTTAATTCAGTATTTATAATAGCATAGCAATTAAAGTATTGGCAATGAGATTCAGATTAATGAATGTATATATTATATTGCTAATGTTATGAGTTTGTACTGTCTCGACAGAAAAGGGGGACAGTAAAGTATAATATCTCTGAGTACCTCCTTTATGATCCCCAAAACCTAACCAAGTAAGGGGACAATGAGAGATGCCATGGGCTGGCAAGTCTAGATACACATTATCTTAAAGGACACTGGCTTTCTCTTATGCACACTGGGAACTATGGAAGGTTAGTGTGATCTGTAGAAAGATACTTTCTTGCATGTTTGCCAAAATAGTTGCTCCTTGAAATGCTGGTCCTATAAGTTAACTAAGCAAGCTAATGCTGATAATGTCACTTCTTCTGACTCCTAAGATAGAAAACCTTTCTCTGAGTAGGGTTAGGTGCAGAATTGAGGGCACTCTGGAAATAATATATCTTAGTCATCCAGTTGGCCACCACTGGGCAAAACACTGTGAGGGAAAGGAGGCACTGATTGGCAAAGCACCATGAGAGATAGAAGGGCTATCGGTCAGCGTTTGCCATTGAAATCCTCTTGGAGAGATCATTGATCTCTTGGAAGATTTCCTCAGTAAATCACACATATCCCATTCTCCCTCTGGCACTTTCTTTAACCTGTCTGCAACCTATCCCCATGGCTCTGGCATAGCTGGGCTATAGACAAGAAAATTGGCGAGCCAGCCAGGATGTCAAAGTAATCCTGACAAACTGACTGAGATACCAAGGCCAGGGCCAGACCAGTCATACCTCAACAGATAAAGACAAATTAGTCAAAACTGATGGGAGTGGATACTAAAGAGCAATCGTCTCCCAACCAGGACACACATATCACCATGAGAGATCACAGTGCTATTGAATTGGTAGAACTGAGGGAACTATTTAGGCAGAAAGCCAAGGAAAATGTAATAAATAGAACGACTGTTCAAGGTTTGGCACAGTTGTGCTGAAGGCATGTTTCTGTCAGGGAGTGAAATGAGTAAAATCACCTCAGTCATCACACATCTTACTCCATAACATTTTCATTAAGCTATTAATGAAACCACAACAGCTCAATATTCTTCTGGCTGATAACTGTTAAAGTGATAGCCTGATCTGAGAGTAACCATGGTGCCTCCAAGATGACAATACGTGGAAGAACTTCTAAGAGAAGGATAAAACAGGCCATTTGTATGAAGAGCTACCCTGATCTTAGTAATGAAACATTCACAGCAGGAATGAAGGACATCATTCTCCAAAAGGCTTCTAGGAAATATTATGGAGCTCTGGTGTCAATCTTGATCTCTTTAGTGTTTCCCACATAGCACAGGCTATAGCTGATTTGGGGTGATCTAAAAAGATTAGGAATCAAGGGATACAGAGTATGGTTCAAAAGGTGGGAGAAAGAAAGGCAAAGGAAACACAAAGGGTCCAATAAGGAAATACAGGTACAGTTTTCTTGCATGTGGGAGGGCTAACAATGAAACTTCAATGCTCTTCTCCAAAGGTGTTTACACAGCCCTATCACACATCATGGGAAAATGAAGGTAGCATTGGCCTGTTGTACAAAACCTAAATTAGTTTTGATGTTTCATAATATTGATGGTTATTAATGATGTGATGCTAACTTCTGAGTCTTTTCCCCATTGAGAAGAGACAGCTCAAAAGGTACTAGTGCATCTCCAAGACAGAAGATGGACAATTAACTCCTTCAAAGGACTTAGGTTGCCTGCCAAAGTTTTCAGAGGTTACCTTGTTGAACTATGATGTAATAAAGTCCAAATTCTATCTAATTCCAAATATTCACAGAACTTCTTGGAAGTGTTGAGATCCCAGTGTCCCTCCATTCCATACTTAGCACTAAAGTTAAAAGCTTTGTATGATTTAGTAACAGTAAAGCCTGGTGGGACTTGAAATTTCAATATCTTGAGCCCTTTTCTCAAGCAAATAGTTATTCAGCAATGACAAACCTTGGACATATTAGTCCAACAACAGTCCCATGAATTGTATTGTTTCTTGTTGCACTGATGGATTTGAGTGGGTTCCTGTGGTAATAAATAGTGTGATAAATGTGTTCCCTTAGGAAGCCAGTGACAGGTGGTAACAAAGATATGGAAAGATATTTCAAAGTAACTGCTATAACTGTAACTGTGTATCATGTAGCAACACACAGCCATACTCCTTCACCAAGCAATGAGAAAGCAGGTGACCCAAATTAAGTGAGATGGTTGGAAGATATGCCAGCTAAAATGTGGCTGTTTACTGTATAGAAAGACAGGTCACAGGAAATAAAGTCTTCTGGCTTATAGCAAAGCAATGGGGACTTCCACAAAGATATTCAACATGGTATGTGTGTGTGCCAGTTATTCTGTCTATTCTATAAAACATCTGGGACCAATGCCTCATGTGATGGGGTGAATAGGTTGAGGGAAGTAACCTGCCCCAAAGTGGCAGGTGGACTTCATTGTGCTCTTGCCTTAAAGGAGGGATACAAGTTTGTCTTAAGGTGTGCAGATTCACACAATTGACTACTACAGGCACATGCTTGAAGAAGGCACAGAAAGCAACCATACAAAGCCTTTGATTTCTTGGTACTGGATATGGCACTCCTACAGAATAGACAGTGACAAAGAAAACACACTTTACTGGCTGCATGATGCAAGAAATGGCTGAAAAATTGGACATGCATTGGCATTTCTGCTTACCTTGTAACTCAGGTATAGCAGGATTAAGTATACAAATTAATGGGCACTTTCTTTGTTCTGTCTGCAACCTACCCCACTGACATAACTGGGCTGTGGCTAAGACTGAGTCTTGATTTTATTTAAAGTTAGGTATAGTTTTATGAAACTATATCAAACCTAACTTGGTAATCAGCTAGTATTGAGGCTGATTAAGAGGGTTTTATTTCACTTAAATGTGTTATTGATATGATTTAATCACTAATTGTACTTAGATGGTCCTTACTTTCTAATTCTTTGACCTGTTGCTCTCAGTGCAGTTCTTTTTTATTTTGAAATAAAACCAATCATTCATTTTTTGTACTAGAAATTTAACTCACAAGAGTTTAAAATTAACTACTTAATATTTTTGTCAAGATAATTTATCATTAAGAGTTACTTCTAATTTACAATGTTCTAATGTTGAACCTACACTTTATGTATTGATGACTTGAAATTCTTTTTAGATAAGTCCAAGAATTTGAAAATAGGAGAAATAGAGACTTTCCTGTATGAATGAATTATGTCTTACACATACATTGGATTTGAATAGAAAAGCAGTCAATATAATATTAACATCAGGACACAGTACCTCTAGTCTTCCATCTGCCTGAATTCATTGTCTTTATTCACAGAAAATCTTCTCCAGATATTGCCAGGAATCTAAAGGGACAGTAATTACTCACATAGCTCTGGAAAAATGCCTTGGCATGTAGTCACATGTAGTCACATGTTCCTGCCTTTCCTTCCTGCAACCTTAACACTTCCCCTCTTTAAGAATGTTTGAGTGGCACTTTTGAAATATACTTAATGTTTAAATGTGTTGAATGAAGTTCAAAAAGGAGCTGAAGAGAGAAGAATCAAATAACACTTTCATTACTCTCAAAATATATATATTCTCAATACCAATACTATGATTGTGATTATAAAACTAAGAAAATAGTAGCATAGAGATATTTGAATCTATAAAGAAGTAAATAAATTATTTGCATCATCCCCATCACATGTGCTCTGCATTCAGACACTTTAAAAATGCACATGTTGATTTTATTTTCACAAAGACAGAATCAGGTTGGAATATACTTACTTCATACATCTAGTAGTACAAAATAAACATCTTTCCTTTTCAAAAACTTGAGATATATAGCACTATTAAAATAGCTAGTGAATATCCCATTGATGTGGTTCCATGATGGATGTATTTCAGGAATCTCTAGTAATAAAATTTTTCATCATAAATAAGACTGAGATAATTAGATTTATATACTTATTTTTATACTTTTGTCATTTTTTTCTCCATAGGATAAATAAAAGTTGTGAATCAAAGGAGGTGCACAATTTTAAGTGTTTGTTAAATATTTCAGTTAGAAATTTATGGGATCTTTAAAAGATCTTGAGAAATTAGTGAACACACAAAAAGTTTATATGTAATATTTTTTTTCCTATTTCAGTTACTTACCTTTCTATATTGCACCAGCATATTAGTTTTTAATTGTTTTAATTTTGTAATGCATTTCAGCATCTAGCAAAGCATATCTTTCTTCATCAATCTTCTTACTCTTTTTTTTTTCTGGAAACTTTCAAAGTCAAACTTTGAAAAAAACCATTGTAAAATGGCTTTGTTCAGTTACCTCTCAAGCCATAGGTTTTTGACTGAGAACACACTTTTAATGCAAATTCTTTTTTGTGGCTTACAATTCCTCATACTTTAAACGAATAACCACCTTAAGTGTTTTTCTATATAGACAATCTTATGAAAAATATATCATAATTACCTCTTATGGTTTCAATTCAATGAATTTGATAACATTCTAGAATCATGTTAAATAATAGTAGTATTAATTATCTATATCTTCCTTCAGATTTCACTTTTTTTAAGCATAATACTGACTTCCAGGTTGTGATTGATTTTCTTTTTTCTTATTTTAGGGTTTTTATTTTTTAGTCAATAATATTTATTGTATTTTCCATTGAGTGGTTAACCATGAGTATTTTTACTGTTGACCCCCTAATATGATGAATTATTGATTTCTTCATATCGCCTCACCCTATCATCATTTGAATAAATTATACACATAAGTGATACATTATATTGATGAATTTGTAAATACTTAGGATTTTGCTCACATTCAAAATAAGGAATGATGTGCATTTGATGTTTTGGGAGGGCAAATTTCTCAGACTAAATTCTGAATTGTGATGGCGGCTTTACAAAATAACTTAGGAAAACATTTTTTGTATGTATTCAGGAAATTTGATTAATGTTGGGCACAGGGACCCACACCTCTAATCCCAGCTACTCAGTATGCTGAGGCAAAGGATCACAAGTCTGAGCCCAGCCTAGTCAACTTAGGTGAGACCCTGTGTCAAAATAAAATAAAGAGGGCTGGAGAGGTAGCTCAGTGTAGAGACTTATCCAGCATGCACAAGGTCCTGGGTTCAAACCTTTGTACTTCAAAATATTTAAAATGAAAATGAAAGATAAAATTCTGTTAACTAATCTATTATTCAATATGTGATGGACATTATATTTCAAAATTTTCTTAGTCCAATACCATTTGAGGGAGTGGTTTTTTGACATTTTTAATTCTTCCTGTAGGTTTCTATTAATTTATAATGCATTTGGTTAAAATCCTCTGTCAGTTTCACCAATACATGTACTCTTTAAAAACTCTTCATTTCTTTGTTTTTCAAATTTATTGTTAGGAAATTGCTGTTTCACTTGCAAATATTAGATCTTATGAATATCAGTGTTTATAATAACCCCTTAATTTTTAATATTATATATTTATAATTTCTTTTTAACTTTTGTAAAGGTTCTTGCTGGACTTTTGTCACTTTTTAAAATCTCTTTAAAATTCTCCCTCAAACTTATCATGTTTTTTTTTCTAATTTATTAGTCTTTCAATTTATCTGTATTCATTTCCCCCCACTACTTTTTTAAAATTTACTATTCTCTTCTTCATAAATGTATTTTATAAATAGTTATGTCTTACATGGTTATATGATATAATTTAGATACATCATATTATGCAAATATAAGGTCTTTATATTGAACATTTTATTTGCAAATACCCAATATGTATAATATTATAGAAGATTTTATAAATAATTATGTGATATAATTTAGATACTACATTATATAATAACATTTCATTTTTCATTAAGCAGAGAATCAGATTTTAAAAACTTTCTCTTTGCTAACTGTATTACTTGATTACCCATATTTATATGTACCTAAATGGTAAGATTCTTATCTAAAAATAGGAAATTATATTCACTTGGATCTCTGCTCTCTTTCTTCTAAATTTACAACTTCTTAAAATTGAATTTCTTAAATTTCAGGTTGTTAGAAACCATTAGTATACACACCTAAATGCTTATCGCTACTTTCAGTGTTTCAGTTCAGTGTAGAGGCACAAAGATGGAGCGAAGGCCATGTGTAATAATGGCTGAGAACTTCATCTTTGTGCCAACTCTGATGACACACGTTAGTATGTGTGTAAAGTTTCTATGACAGATGTCTGGCAGGGTGGAGCCAGGAGAGTTTCATGTTTGAGCCTTTTTCTTGGTCCATCATTAATCTTCATTTCAACTAAACTCTCCAACTTAATGGATTTTCTTTTCTAGTGTCCTTCAACCAGAGACATCAGTGGCCCACTGTCTAATGGAGTGAACCATGCTGTATGCCTGGTCTAACATTCCCAGGCAGCTATTTGAGAGCTCAGGTAATGACAACCTTGCTGCTTTGGACCATGTCTTCAAATCAGAACCTCCTCTGTTGACCTGTAGTTTCTTCTCATTTCTGCCCCATATCATTATGCTGTCACCATGGATGTTATGTAATGTTTTATTTGCTGGCTTGATATGATTTTCAGTTTTGTTTGAAACAGGGATAGAATTGTCATAACTGAAGATAGATAAAACTTTTATTAAGTTATAAAGTTTTAAATGTCAAGATCAAAAAGAAAGATGAGAGAAAAATATGGGATACCAATATGATGAATTTTTCAAAACCTACGAATTTCTATCTTTTAATAGAAAATACAAAAATGTTATGAGACATTATTAGATGTGAAAAAGATGTGTTGTTGAATGTGCTAATAATGCCATGTACATACATGAATATAACACAGTGAATTTCATCTTTATGTATATCTATAAAGCACCAAGTTAAAAAAAAAACTAAATAAGTTGAAGGAAGACCAGTAGAGTAGAGAAAGGAGAGTGGGGAGTAGGGAGGAGGTAAGGGAGAGAAAGTACTGGGAACAAAGTGAAGCAAATTATATTCCATGCATGTATCATTATGTCAAAACGAATGTCAATATTATGTGCAGCTATAATGTACTAATAAAAACATAAAACAAATACTATTCCATTAGAAATATTCCAGAAAGTGATCTTTACCTAAAATTGGTATTAGACTTCTGAATCTGCACAGATGGTGGGCGGTGGGGGGCAGTGTTGTGAAAATCTATAATTTTAAGAAATTTTTTATGGATTTGGATGTGTAGTTGGTTTGGGAACTATTATTTCCAGTTACCTGAAAAATTTGATTTGAAAACAAATTTAACTATAGGTATGGAAATTCTTTTATAAAAAATAGGTATGATTATAAAAATAAGCATGGCACTAAAAATTGAAAAAGAAGCATTTGAATAAGTATCATTTCTTTCAAATAGCTTTCAAGTTTCCTCCAAAACATATTTTCTTCTTGAAATTCTTTGTGTGAGTATTGCTTCACCTTGATTATGATGAAGCATATTGAAGTCTGCTGGATCTCTCTTTTAGAAGCATGACTAGGTATGTCTTTGGGAATTTCTTTCTGAGTCTTGGTTAGTGAAAGAATGAAAGTAAAAAATCAACTCTTTCCAACGTTATAATGGTAGAAGTCAAAAATTAGTGTAAAGATTACGGCTCTTAATTTGATCAAGGTGCTTATAATCAAAGATCACTTTAAAAGTAAAAATCTTCCAATCCCAAAGCTTAAAATTTCAGCACTGACAAAAATAAAAGATAAGTCTTTTTAGTACCTGCAAAAAAAGTCCAAGTATTAAGTCAAATTGTATGTATTGAGAAAGATTAGTGTTTAAATATATGACAACTCCAGTTAAATGAAAAAAAGTGGGCTAGGAGACTATTCTTTCAATAATGAACCTCATAAAATTCAACTGTACTTCAGCATTATTCACATAGCTTGTATATTAATTTTAAGAATATATACCCACATGCACACAACCTCCCCGCCACACATTTAACATTAAAGCTTGACTAGTTTCAAACATATGAGAAGGGATTAGAGCAAGGCAGCATTTCTCTTAGCTTGGCTACCCAGAACTCAAGCAGCGGGAATACTGCATCTCCCCCAGGTTTAGATTGAAAAATCCTGAGACTGGAGGGACAGTCTGCCCTAGTGGAACCAGAGACTGTTTGACTCATTAATTGGATCTAAAAAAGAAAAAAAAAACAAAAAACAAAAAACCTCTCACCCTGAGTTTATCAATCATCTGTGGAAAACCAATCCAGGAGCCATCTTGGGACTTCAGCATGGCAGAGCCAGTGAAAACTAGAAACCAAAATGTGTGTTTTTTCAGCTCATACTTAGTTCATACTTCAAGAAGAAATGAAAAGAAATCCAGGTGGGCAGAGACAGTGAACATATACACTCACTATTTTGTACACCATAGATAGTGGATATGACTCCTAAATATCTTAACATTTCACCAAGATTTTGTTGTTTGTTGGTTGGTGTGGTTGTAGTTCTGTATTGTTTTTTGTTTTCTATGGTGGGTATTTGTTTACTTGAACATGTACTGACTAATTCAAGGACTCTTACACATATTTATATTTGTTTCTTTCTAGTGAGAGTGAACTTCAAAAACTATTGAGAGCTAAATGGAGTCATAGTCTCCCAGGTGGATGGCAGGGTGGGTGGTACACACAAAGGTCAAATACAAACTTAATTTCCTGAGGTCATAACACTATGAAAGGTCCCAATAACTTGTGTATAAAACCTGGGGAAGTGGGAGCTCAAAATAGATGTTAATTTGTCATAGAAATATTTTAATATTTACATCTCTTACACATTAAAGTTTATTAATTGATTCTCATACCAGAAAGAGTAGTTATTATTAAGGTAGTTTGGCCCTTCTTAGTTTAGAGTTCTTTCTTATACATGATGTCTTCTTAATCTTGCATCAACCCTACAATTTTAATTTATGTATGGTGGGCAGTTTTGTCCAGGGAGATGGTGGTGTGTAGTGGTTGAGAAGGTGGTCTCTAGTTTGTCAGGTAGCTTTAGTTCCCAGCTCGGCAGCAAAACCTCTCTGCAAAAGTAAATGAAATTATATGTATTTCACAAAGTTGTCATAAGTAATGATGTAATGTGATAAAGAGAGAAATACCTAAGTGATCCATACATATAAAATCTGTCACTATTTTATAGCATGAAGTTCAGTTTTCTTAGATAAAACCAAGTAGACAAGACCATGCTTGAAACAAAACTCATTCTCCTGTGCACATGATATTGCCATAAAAATAGGGTGACTGTATTAATATAATCCATTGTTCAAAGAATTTTTTTTGAATACGTGAGAACAGTTAACATATTACCAGGATAATAAGCCTAGGGTATAGCTATGGTGATACTAAGTACAACCTAAAGCACTAAAATTGGGCTTATTTTGACCACTTATGCTATATCTGTTTTTACCTACCAGATCCTGGAGTTTTGTGTTCATCATTAATTTCTTGATTATAGTCATGGCTCTCCTATACATGATAACATGGAATGGGTCCCTGCCTCCCCTGTCTTTTAGAGAGATTCTATCATTAATTAGTTGCATGGCCAGGTATGGTGGTGCACACCTGTAATCCCAGCGGCTTGGGAGGCTCACAAGTTCAAAGCCAGCCTCAGCAAAAAGCAAGGTGCTAAGCAACTCAGGGACACACTGCCTCTAAATAAAATACAAACTAGGGCTGGGGATGTGGCTCAGTAGTTGAGTGCTCCTCAGTTCGATCCCTGGTACCCCTCCCTCCCCAAAAATAATTAGTTGCATGATCTTGGGTAAGTCATAAACTTCTCTAGGTTCTGGGTTAAATTAGTAGTGTATAATGTATCCCTTCCATGACGTTAATTCCACCCCCATTGTTTTAACTCCGTTCTATATCTTTACCACTCTTGCTATAGTGCTTTTATGAACCTCTGTATACCACCTTCATTTCCTAATTCACAAATGTTTTCTCAATTAAACTCTACTATCTTTCTGATCTTGACCCTCACCTGCTATGGCATGTTATCCCTGATGCTTCTTTATCAGGTTATTAGCATCATGGCATATTATTAGGATTGCTTAAAATATAGGCATTTCTATATAAATGGAAATATTTTAACACTTTATCCTTTTTAATAATCTAGCCAAAGAACTGCAGCCATCAAACTCTGGTGCAATCTCTTTTATTGAATGTGATAACATTACTGGGTAGCTCTCAGTGTTCTTTTGGGGATTAATGCATGAAAATGCCATTTTGCATAACAATAACGTCAAAAGCATAACTCTGAAAAGGTCCATCTTAGTTATAAAACTGAAGCAAAGGATTGATACATTATCTTTAAAGAATTCCAAAATGCTTTGTGATTTTTGCATTGTATAATATCTCTGACAAGATATAAGAAGAAAGTATTCCATTTAAGTACACAGGTGCAGATCTGCTCCCAAAGCTTTGTTCCTGAAGTTGTGTTTGTTTTAGGTAAAGGTCACCAAGAAATGCTCCTTTTGAAACTTCAGATATTAGAAGAAAATATGGCAATATTGGGGTGAATGACCTTTGTGTTGATCACTCTGTCAAGAATCCATAAATATGGGAATGTGAGAAAAGACTTCTATATTCACAGATTTCTAGAACAAAATTCAATATTTGGGATTATTGTCAGCTGCATTTTTTTGACAAATGTGGGCTCTGTGACATCAATATTTAAAACCCTTAATATCACACTCTCTTGATTGTGATTCTGTTAGGAAAATCGCTATCATCTCTTCTTCCGAGTCTCAGCTATAGTTGAAACACATAATAACAAATGGTTCCATATACTTATGTGGTTTTTATTCTGACTTACTTGCTCTTCATAGCCCTTCATTTTGTGCTGCTGTTTATCAAGAAACACCATGTGAAAGTTAATAATAACATAATTTAGAGCAATAATTACATTTTTATTCAATAGCTGTGGGAAAACACTGGGTTGAATAATGAGATAAAAATGAGTGTTTCAGTCTTAACAGGACATTAATCAACATATTAACTGTGTGGGCAAACTGATTTGAGGCTGTTATGGCTTAATTTGTCTCAAAATCATTATTTTTAATGTATTGGATAATGTACTTTAAAATATGTGTTGAACTGATTATATGTAAGCATTACATTCCAACAGAATAGATGCTACTCCTTATCATGTCATGACTTATCCCTTTTTTATAGTGCAGAGTACATAATCAATATTCCTGAAACTCTGATATTTCACAGTTATTTTCAAATAAGGTTGAATTAGTTCTGCAACATCTCTACTTAAATTCCATTGTAATAACAAAGCCTATACATTTTCATAATCCTGGGTGACCATATGCGTGTGCATATATATATATATATATATATATATATATATTTCATTTTTGTTTTAAATGTCATTGCAACTCCAGTAAACAATCATAATTTTCCAAACTCAAAAATCTTAGACCAGTTTTAAGTAACAGGAATTGATAATTTTAGTTCATTTAACAGGATTTTGATCCTTTAGGGACCTCAATCACTCCAAAGGATTCAGCTATCCTTCTCAAATTCCTCCTCCTCCTCAGGAATCATTCTCAACATCGTGGGAAGCATACCTGTACTCCTTGTCCCATGGCTCCAATGAGTGTGTGTGTGTGTGTGTGTGTGTGTCCATCTATGCATCTATGAAACCATGGAGATACAAGTAAATAGTTAATTTAAAAGCTGACCACAGTTGAAGCAGTTTTCATCAAAGAGTAAGGTATGTTTCTACTCAGGAGATAATTGTTCATTTTTAAGGAAACACTATAATGATCTTTCTTATAAAATTGAAGAAAAACCTTGTTCATCAACGTAGATATCCTAGATGAAAAGTTTTGAGTAGAAAAATCTTGTGCTAAAAAGAAAGGAGAAAGAAGACAAGGAAGAGGAGGAAAAGGAGGAGAGAGTGTGGGAAAAGAGGAAATGGGAATTTTGAGTTTTCACTTATAAGGAGATTAATATAGATGGAGGATAAAGGCCTCCACTGGGAGAAGGTTGAGAAGAAGGTGGTAAAAACATGTCTAGAGCCTTGTGACAAGGAGAAATCCCTATGGGTGAAAATTCTCTTCGTTCTTCTCCTTATTTCTCTTTTCAACACTATTCTTCTTTCTGCCTTTTTTGTTTTACTTTGTCTCTAACAGTTTTCTACTTTAGATTAGGAGCTACAGTTCCTACATTTTATTGGATGTTGTTTAAAATATCCTCTGCTTTATTTTCTTTCCTTTCTGACAAATGACACTTTAAGATAGGCAGTGGGGTGTATTTTTTATTACTCAAAGTAAAATTTTATGACCCCCATTATTCTCCCTGACTCTACTCTCCTAATAATTCTTGATGAGATGGCATACCACCCTGTCCTCATTCCCCCTGGCATGGCCTTCGATCATGCTACTCCATTGCCAGAAAACTTTCATAAGTAAAACCAGCCTTTCCCTTCCTATCTTACCTCTTAATATGCAATAAGCATGTATGGATGCCCTCACCCTGTTCTGGACTTTGCAGACAGAAAAGTGAACAAAACATAAAAATATCAACCTGGGAGAGCTTACATTGATGTGAGAGCAAACAGAAGATATGCATAATAGTACGTAAAATATATAGTATTTTAGAAAGTAACCACTAAATAAAAAAATTAATCAAAGGTGTTTGCAATTTTAATTAGATACTTCTCATTAAGTAAGCAAACTTAGACGCAGGGATGTAAGGAAGAGAAATGAGTTCTCTGGGAGAACAGTTTCAGGCATGCAGAAAAGCTCACGAGAAGTCCTAAAAGCAGTAGAGTGTGATGGAAAAAATGTTCAAGAAACACCAGAGACTACAATGTGGGTAGAACTGAGGGAAGAAATAAAAGTACATGAAGGCAGAGTGTTGTTGAGTACAGGCTTTCACTGTAACAAGAATGGGGACTATTCAGAATGGCAGCTATTATGAAGATAAACAACAATAAGTGTTGGTGAGGGTGTGGGGAAAAAGGTACACTCATACATTGCTGGTGGGACTGAAAATTGGTGCAGCCAATTGGAAAGCAATATTGAGATTCCTTGGAAATCTGGGAATGGAACCACCATTTGACCCAGCTATTCCTCTCCTAGGACTATACCCAAAGGACTTAAAAACAGCATACTACAGGAACACAGCCACATCAATGTTTATAGCAGCAAAATTCACAATAGCTTGACTATGGAGCCAACCTAGATGTCCTTCAGTGGATGAATGGATAAAAAAAAATGTGGCATATATACTCAATGGTATTTTACTTAGCATTAAAAAAAGAACAAAATCATGGCATTTGTAGGTAAATGGATAGTGTTAGAGAAGATAATACTAAGTGAAGTTAGCAAATAAAAAAAAACCAAAAACAAATGCCGAATATTTTCTCCGATATAAGGAGGTTGACTCATAGTGGGGTAGAGAGGGAGAGCATGGGAGGATTAGATGAATTCTAGATAGGGAAGAGGGGTGGGAGGGAAAAGGAGGGGGCAGGGGATTAGCAAGGATGGTGGAATGTGATGGACATCATTATACAAAGTACATGTATGAAGACACAAATTGGGTGTCAACATACTTTATATACAAACAGAGATATGAAAAATTGTGGTATATATATTTATTAATAATTGTAATGCAAAAAAGTACATGTAAAAGGCATAAGTTGGCATGAACATACTTTAAATATAGAGATATGAAAAATTGTGCTCTTTATGTGGAATAAGAAATGCTGTCATGTATTTTAAAAAAATAAAATCAATAAAAGATTAAAAAATAAGAATGGGGACAATTGATCGGGTGTGGTAGGGTAAATAACATGATCTCATTTTTAAGGAAGAGGTTTGAAAAAAGTGCTTTAAAGATGAGAGTGTCAACTATGTTAAAAGCTGCTTATAGATAAAGTAGTATGGGGACAGATAAATAACCATTAGAGCGACCAACAGTAGTGAGTTGAGATTGGTGTAAACAAGACTTGATTACAGTTGTTTTAAACCAATATGAAAAGAGAACTAGATATCTCCAGTACACACGCCATTTTGTGAAATTTTGATATTAAGGGGGAAAATAAACAGGACAATAGATGAAGACATAATTGGGATAGAGAAGATGTTTATTTTATAAGATAGAAGAAATAAAGTATATTGTTGATGGATATTATCCAGTAGTGAGGGAGAAATAAATGAAATGGAATATAAAAGGAAGAATTACTCGGCTAGTATCCCTTAGTAATAGAAAAGAACCAGGGAAGAATTGAGGGACTGGCCTTAGATAGGAACCAGGACAGTTCCTCCACAGTAGAGCAGAGGGTAGAAGATAAGTATATAAATGCCATTGGAGGGTAGATGAGGTGGTGGGATTTCACTGAAATTCTCTTTGGATTGCTTAAATTTCCTTGAGCAAATTAAAAAAAAAAAAAACAGATCATCAGCTGAAAATAAGGATAGGGAAAATAATACAACAGATTTAAGGAGACAAAAAGAGATTTGGAATAATTTTCTGGGAAAATCAACAGAGCAGAGAAATGTAGTATGATTGCCAGGAAACATTAACCGACTGACAATTCGATTTAACCAGGGTTAAATTTCTTGCCAATTCACCATGCTAATATGAGACTTTGTTACTTCGAGTCATTATTTTAGCAAGACCTATCAATCAGAGCTACCTGACTCTTGTGGTACTGTGAATTGAGTGTAAAACAAACTTTCATTTTGTGGAGTCACTGAGGTTTGGGGGGGATTGTTTTTACGTCAGGTACTGTTAATTAACCTAATACACACCTGTTAAAATCATATCCATTTCCTTATTCAAATTTATCAATGATATGAAAAAGAAAGTCTCTATAATCTAGGGACTTCTAATTCTTCTCATTTGTGCATTTTGTCTCAACCTATACTCTTTTAACATCTGGCTCTTAAAATTCATTGCAGTTTCATAGCATCTAGTATTATGGCATTATTTTCTTTATAAGTAATCACTAAATAAATGAATAATATTTAGAGCTATACTGAGTTTATTTTACTAGTTACTTCTTCTATTTTTTTTTCAGAAGAGAATAATAGATGAAAAGAATGAGCGTTTGTTTTCATAGTGAAATCTATGCACGCAGTGAGAGTCTCTGACAGGCATGTTTCATACATGATGAAACAAAACAATCCTTACTCAGAGTTGGATGCTGATTTTTTTTTCTTGGCACTTTACAGTGCCATATTTCTTCAATGGCAGCATCTCTAAGCAGTGCACACTTTTGTTGGAGACCTTTGGGTTGACATTTGCCTTTGCCCAAATATGCCACTGAGAACACAGGGCAATGTTTTGAAAAGAAATCCTATTTTTTCACATCTGTAGAAAACATACACATTTAATAGGAAATACATTGACAATAAAGGTGCAACTAACTAGCACATTAACACACATGGGTTTTTCATATGAGCAGATAGCTGTTTGGGAGGGTGATTAAAATATAACTATGTTTTGGGGGTATGTTAGGTGTGTTCTTTTGTAACTGAAGATGGAAAAGTCAGAGTCTTAAAAGATGTTGTTATTAAAATGTCTATACCTGCCATGACTTTTCCTAAGGAGTGGTACAAATAGACTTATAAGCTATTAAAGTGTTAGAAGTTGTATTGAACAGGTATCTAGTTTATCCTTTCACTTCTAGACCAGATTAAACATAACTTTAATTGGTCCCCCAAACTCCGCTAAGACCAGGAAAAATCACACATGGAAGAGAAATGTCCCAATCCACTTTCAAGTCATGGAGTTACCATTCTCAGTCTCTATTTATTTCCTCTCACCCTCTTTCCCTTCCTCCCTCCCTTCCTCCTTTCTTCCCTCCCTTCCTTCCTTTCTCTTTGTTCCTTAAACACTGACACAATGTCACCACTGTCTTCCAGAGTTTGATCTTATACTTTGTCTCTGCAATTTGAAAAATCAAGTATAAGGAACAAATATAAGGAAAAATGGGTCCTGTAACTTTCTTACTCTCCTTTTGAAAAGAATTGTATTACTTTTTAATATGAGTTTATTCTGTTAAGGGTTTTAGACAAAATACCTGTACAATAAAGAAATCCTAGGGATTGATAGAATACTGAAGATGGAAGGAGCTTATGGAACTGTCCTAATCAAACCTTGTTTCAGTCACTTCACTAGAAAACTCAGAAATTTACAGTGGATTCCAGAGACTTCTAGTTTCCGATACTATACCTCAATCTTCAGACTGCATTCGTTTGACTATCCTTATTCTCCATAGGCACCAGCTTATGTCTCGTCTAAGCCTTCCTGCAGGCCTCCACATTCACAAGCCCTCCACCCAGGCCCATCTCTCACTGAACTATGTCCACCACGACTTGTCAATCATGTTTCACCAGTCTCCAAAAAATCTTTTAAGGCAAGCTCCCCTGCACATGGCTTTATCCTTAAACTTTGCAATTTTGAGAGTCATAATATGTGTAGAACTCAATGTATACACAGGCCTAGGTTTACAGAAAGATTTTAACAAATCAATCTCTGTATTTTCATATTTTAAACATTTTTCCCTTTTTCATTCTTCTTCCTCTGTTACTTTCCCCTTTGTGTGGTATTTTCTTCAATATTACACCGTTAGTTGCTTTACACAGAGAATAGATCTAATTCTAGCCCTTTTTTTTCAGGAAAAAAAATTAAACAAATCTAGTCTCAGTATCAAAATAATTGTATTTAAAACTTCTAAAAAGATGACAAGAAATTTTTTAAATAAACTACTACAATATTTAGCAATATTTATTTCCTACAATTCATTTTCTAATATGTACATCTATGTATGTGTATATCTTTGTGTGCATATATCTGAAATAAGTTCATTTGCACAGCCAAATATATGTTTCATTATGCCTCATATTTTATGAAATATTTTATATTTCCTTCCTTTGAAATAAAATGGTTGCCATGTTCTATGAATGATGTACAATATCTGAATTAGTAGCACTTAGCAATTAAGTACTTAGCAATGCTAATGTCAGATGCCAGACAAACTGGATGTCAAACAAAGACTCACTTGACTTCACATTTGGTATGCTCTGCAAAGCTGGCTATGGTTATACATTTCAAAATACAATAGACAAGTAATGTTCAGAAGCTGGCAGAGTGACTTTGGATATGATACACATAAAAGAGGAATTCAAATACCTGGCATTTGAATCAAATGTTCACAAGAGGAAACACTTCTTACAAAGCAACTAAACCTTTGTAAAATTTACACTCACTTTAGTTTAACACTTTCTCTCTTATTGAAATGTGCAAGGACGACGTATATATGAAAATCCAGCAAAATAAAAAGTTCATTGTATTTCTTTTGGCTTTCATTAATTTGTATGTTTACAAATCACATTTAGCAATTTACTATACCCTTTGATTAATACTTACGGTGTGTGTGATATTTTATTTCTTGCTTCTAACTTATCTCTTAGTTTCCAGGTGAATTTCTCATCTTTTTATGGAGAGCCCATGTTTTCCACTAAATTCTGTGACATGTTAACATAGTGAGATAGTTCCCAATATCTGAGCTATCTTCAGGTCTGGTTCTATTTTATCCTTTGGCATGAACTTATTTTCCCTTGCTTGTGTGCATGTGTGTATTTCTGATCATTTTTGATTCAATGATGTACATTGTGCATAAAAAAACAGTTAAAACAAAGGTAAATAATATTTATGCATGGACATAAGCATGGCTCTTTTTCTATCAGGCCATTACTATGAAGAGTTGAATCAATCTAGTCTTCCAGTCAATCTAGCCTTTGAATTTTTCAGTAGTAAACTGCTACTAACATATGTGTGGAAGGAATATTGCTCCACCTTTAGCTTTCAGCATCCCTTCAAGCCTGTGCCAAGAAGTAGGCTTCTTCCCATCCCTAGTACAGACTATTCTCATTGGATACTCAATTCAAGGTGCTTGATGGAGCTAAGAGGAAACCTGTTTTTCTGCTCCAGTCTTAGGCAAGTTTTAGGGATGTGCTTCTTAAAGATGGACCTTTCTCAACACTCATGCTCCACCTCTGGTAAGCAGCTTCTGGCTCCTACTTAGTGCAAGTACAGAATGAAGATGGATCTCCTACCCCTCTCTTGCCAACTCTGCCTTGTTTCAGTGGAATTTTTATGCATAAATGAGTTTTCTGGCCTTTTCCACAGCAGATAACTTTTACCTAGTTTTAGTAGAGGATGAAGGTCAGGTTTCCTATGCCTTTTCTCTGAAGAAGCCCATCTTTTCTTGCTATCAAGGCAAGGAAGGACTGGGGTAAGAACTCAGATAATCTCTAGTACCGTTACCTTTTGCTTTACATCATGGAAGCTCCACAATATCAGTGATATTCATGCTTGTTTCTTCCTGAATAACAAATACCACATTACTTCTTTAGGGACCAGACTCTATATAGGTTTCTCTAGATCTCCTGCCCACTCTCCAACCCAGGCTGTCCAATAAGCAGGGCTCCTTTTGTGTGTCCTTTATAGCCATTAGTCTTCCTCATGAGTATTCCGATAGGAACATAGCAAAGAGCTGGCCAGGATACCTAATTCCCCTAGTGTCTGGAATGGTGGGAGTCTAAACCCTAGCATGATACTCATTCGCCTTTAAATGTTTATTAACATTTCACTTGTCTTTTTCTTGTGCCTTTCTGTGCTTCTTCTCATGCTTTAGCAAAAGTGAAATGGTTCATTTTTCTCATCTTTTCTTGGGGGAGTTTATCTACCACTAGACTTCAGTTTATTTGAGAAATTCTAATACTCTAATACCTGAAATTATGAATTTGTAGACAAACTGATTTTTCTCATTCTCACTATGTGGGCTATGTTATTTTGTAACTTTCTATATCACAACTGGAAGGAAACCTCTCTACTGAGTTTTGAATGTCAATATTTATATTTTTAATCTTTACTTTCTGATAAGACTTTTCTTATTCTATGACTGAGATATTAGAGTTTTTTTCCTCTTGGAATATTAATCTTTCTGGTTTCATTTTTATTTCTTAGTTATTGTATCCTCTTGTGATGTTTTGTCAGGTTTTTGGTTTTATTTAATTCTGTTCTGTTTTATTTTGTTTGAGTTGGATGCCTGTTTCGTATGATTTTTCTAAACCATTTAGCGGTTTTGGTGATTTATTCATGTTTGTGTTAAGATTTCCTGGCAATCTCTTTGGAATTGTTTGTTTTTATTTGCCATGTCCTGATTCCACTGACTGTGGGGAGAGGTTAGGATCAGCTACAAGGTCAGGCATGCCAGTTCCTGGCAAGTGGACTCTGGATTTCCCCTTCTTCTTTGGCCTTGGAAACCACAATGCTTTGCTCTCTCTCCAGGCCATGAATTCTGACTCCCTATAGTCATTTAAAGTAGATTTCCCCCCAAAGGAACAGTTATACACTGTCAGTAGAAATGTAAATTAGTACAGCCACTATGGAAATCAGTATGGAGGTTCCTCACATCAATCAATTCTTTGATTCTCCAACATTAGCTGGGTGCGTCCTACAGTTCTATTCAATTCTGGTACTATTGAGAGTTAGCATAAGACTCCACAGTTTTAAGGGTTCAGTTCCAAAAGATTTCCCTCACTTCAGACAGCTGCAAGTGTGGGGAGCCCAGGTTATCCATATTTCTGTTCAATTTGGCTGCAAATTCTGGTGTTCCCACAACTTCCCCCACCCCTCACCAAATGTCAATAATTTCTCAGAATAACTCAGAGAACTTAGAAAAATGCTATACTTATTATTACAGTTTATTGTAAGTGATACTAAAGAACAGCCAGACAAGAAGTACCTACAGTGAGATCTGGAAAGGGACCAAATACAGGACCCCGGGTCCCAGTCAAATTGAGGCTAATGCCATCCCGGAAGGTGTAGGTGTTTGCCAATTCTGAGCTCCTCAAACTTCCTCGTTCAAGAGGCTTGATAGAACTCAATCTCCAGCTTTTCTCCATACTTCTATCATCCAGAGGTCAGTGGGTAGGACAGAGAGTTCCAAACTTCTAATCAAGACTTGGCCTTTCTGGTCACCATCCCCATCCTGAAGCTTTCTAGGGGTCTGCCAAGAGCTGTCTCGTTAGAACAAAGATGCTCATATCACCCTTATTACTCAGGAAATTCCAAGAGTTTAAGAAGATCTATGCCAAGAACTGAGCACACAGACTAAATATCTTTCTTATTAGACCACATATATGTAATCAGTCCACCAGTTGGGACTTTATTATTTTGTAAAAATTGCCTTGGAGGTAATTCTTTATGAAATAATGATAATATTGGGGAAGGAGAGTGTGCTTTGTGAATAATCTAAACCTTTTTTATAAAAATATTTTGTTCCAAAGAAATAGTGTTGAAATATATTATGGTCTGGAATCTGCATGTAACTTCTCTCTTACTACACTAGGCTAAATTCACAGACTACAAAACATCCTATTTAATTTGTATTGATGGATCTGGAGTAAATATCAATGAAACTTGAGTCATGAGTAGAACATCGTAGAGATATAATATCATTAATTCACATTAGGCCTCTGACCTTCACTGACATGTTTCAAGACATAAGCTTGGAATTTGCTCATAGGAATAACCCATTTAAAATAAAAGAAACAGTAAAATATGATACCTGACTTCACAAAATCATATGTAAGAACCATCATACCTAATTCTCTTTAACATTCCTATGAACTACAATATATGTGTAATATATATGTAATAAAATATATGATTTCATTCTGCTTTAGTTATCAAAGGTGGAAAAATCTGTATAAAGGTAAAAAGAATTTTTCATGAAAATTATATCTCAAATCTTTCTGAATGTGGTGTGAATGTTTATAGTAAAACATAAGAACTGTTCTTTATAAAATTAATATTACACATGAAGTATTGACAGTGATAAAACCTAGTCAGCAAAACTGTCTTGCAACTGTTTTCTATGTCTACTAATTCAAAACTTATAGCAAGATGGAATTCTTTGATTTTTCCTTTATTTGACTAAAATATGTCCTAAAATTTTAAAGCTGAAATGTTCTGCTAAATGTGCATTACTTCCAGAATAAAATAAAAATCAGAAAGTCAGTCACACTGTATATTGCTGAATCTCTTTTCAAATACAAGTACTTTACATAAGAATAGCACAAAGGGAATAGAGCATTCTTTATGAACCAGCAAGACACAAACTCAAATCAAAGTCATAAACATTGAAATATAGGTGCCACATAAAACAAAAAGGAGCTTTTCTGTGAGGAGCTTAGCATTTAATCCGCATCAGAGATCCTTGTGAATATCTCTAGAAATTTTAACAATTTGCAAATTCATTTTTTCCTGAAATCTTTGACTATTTTCATCATAGATTATGTTTTATTTTTATATACCAAAATTTGTGTTTCCAAAAACAGAAACACTGTCTGTTTTCGCAATTCTTAAGTTCTGTGGCTAGTTTTGTGATTACAATGTGTTGGGAAAATAGAAATACATCATATATTATTATGAACAAGTTTATTAATTATTAGAAAGATCAAGATTAATAGAGTTGATCTTATTATTTGAATAAAAATAGTCCTCTTACAATCAGCAGAGAACAGTTAGGACTGTTGCTTTATTCTCCCTTTTAAAAATTTGAGATAGATAAACCTAGAGAAGTTAACCAAACAAAGTTCAAAACTGAAGCCTCTTCCACTTCAAATTACACCATTCATGTCTTATTCCAAGGGTAAAATGACTTATTCTTGTAACAGATTGTCACATTCTTTCATTCATTTGTTAAAAACTATTCCTGTAAAATAGCATTCAACAAACATTTATAGATGATTTGTGCTAGACTCTGAAAGGAATAAAAAGCACACAGAAAAGCTGGTTACTAAGAAATATTTTATCTAAGATTTCATAAGGTTATCTCTTATCTAAGAAAAAGGTCTTCATTACAATTCAATCATTATTACCAGATATTTTCAGATATTCATTGAAAAAAATATTACCAATTTACTTCTATTCCACTCTTGTTTTGATAACTCCTAATCATTAAATAATCTATCAGGCTGAAGTTTGTAAACTATTTTCATGGGTTGCGAGATCTCTCAGTAAATTGTCTCATCATAATGCCTATGTTCTCTTCCCTAAACACATAACAAACGGTAGTAAAGAGAAAAATAGTCAAGAGTAAAGCCATAGTAATGCTTCCAGAGAACCTAAGAAGAAAGAGGAATCCCTGAATGGAGGCTAAAGGCATAGGTTTCCTGGTCTCAATTAAAGTCACAGGTATTAAAAGTATGTTACACTGGATCAACATCACTAGTCACCAGTATAATGCAAATCCATAATGTGACAATCCTACAAACTTATTTAGATTGACAAAAATGAAAAAGCACTGATTAACAAGGATGTGGAGTAAGCAAGAAATAAAAGTATAGTTTGCATAAAATCACATGGATACTAATAGAAACCTTATTTGTAATAGGCAAAATACATAAACAATCTAAGTGCCTGTGGATAGGTCAATGTATGCACAGATTTTACATACAGATAATACTGTACTTTTCAACAATAAAAAGAAAAAAAAACTTGATACAAACAACATGGAAGAATTTCAAAATAACTATATTGAATAGAAGAAGCCAAATACAAAGGAGTTTACATTATGTTATTTCATTTACATAATATTCTAGAAAGATGCAAAACTAACCTATAGTGATAACAAATGGTTCTGGGGTGGAAACATGGAGGAATGGATCACAAAGACCTACAGGAATTTGAGAGGCTCATAATTAGAATTATAGTGACCATTATACAACGGTGCATGTAGATGCCAAAACACATAAAATTGTACATTTTAAGTATTCACGGTTTATGGAATATCAGTTATACATCAATAAAGCAATATAATGTTTTTTAAATTCATCAAATAAGATGAGCAACCAGGGCTACCAAAAGTGAAAGAAGACTAACCAGAAATGTCTAACAATCACACAGATGCCTATCATTTAATGTTTTTTTTAAAAAAATATATAAAATGGATAGAAGTTCATTGGATTAGACAAAAATGAATAAAGGGAAGGGAGGGGAGATAGGAATAGGAAAGATAGTAGAATGAATCGGACATAACTTTAATATGTTTATACAGGAATACATGATCAGTGTAACTCCACATCATGTATAAAAACAAAAATGGGAAGTAATACTCCATGTATGCGTAATATGTCAAAATGCACTCTAATGTCATGCATAACTAAAAAGAACAAAATTTTGAAAAAAGAAAATGATCCATATGAGTAAAGGTAAAAAAAAAAAAAAAATTCCAAGAGAGAGAAAAAAAGCAGGATTAGACTTCCAAGAACTATCACATGACGATTAAGAAATGCCAGACTAGCAGTTTTTTAAAGTGTGCTCCTGAGATCATAGTGTCAGCCTTAACTGAGAACTTGTTAAAAAGTGAAATCCAAAGCCTGGCCCTAGATCTTCAGGATCAGGCAGTCTGAAGATGTTTTGATGGGACGATATGACCAGGTCATTCCAACATGCACATAGAAAAAGTTTAACAACCACTACTTTTAAATCAATAAAACTTAATTTTTGTGGAAATATTTTTTTCTTTAGATTTAAAAAGGAAAAAAAACTTTCTGATTGTGAAGGTATGACATGTGCTTGTAATAATTTTAGAAAACAAAAAAAAAAGAAATCATGTCATAAAAAAATAAGCATCACCACTTAGAGATTACCAGAAATATTTTAGAAGAAGTTGTGTTTTTGAAAAGTAGCTACATCTTTCATCAGCCCTATTCATTCCAACAGTGGATTGTCCTCCATCTTATTCTATCCTCTCACTTGGAGTGACCTTGTATCCCTAGAAATAGCCTATGAGCTTGTGGATAGCGAGGGCTGAGTCAGCACTAACAAAGCCAAAGAGACCCAGGTGTCTCAGGTGGAAGAGCAGAAGCCCCCTGTGCTACAAGTCAGCCCATAGAGACAGCATGACATCCAAAACCCAGGTAGCAGGTGCTCTTTCCAACTCCTGTTCCTGTATGGGGGATGCCAGGTCAGGACTTCACCTAATACAGTGCTCCTGCTGAGGTCCCTGGCTCCATACCTCTTCTGCCCCCAGGGACATCCAAATATATCATCAAATAGGATGCAGTGCTGATGAGGTCATGTTTCCACTTCCCCAGGATGGTCCCTCCCCAAAAGTACCAAACCCAGGGACATGGAGCCACACTAATCCTCAATAGTGCTCTCCAGAGTTCAAAGACAGCCAACTATTTCTCCTTCATGATTGCTTTCCCACTGAAGGTGAGAACTGAGGAGAAAACTGAAAGCAGCTGGTAGCTATTTCATTGACTTACAATTCATTGAAATTGTTAGAAGACCCTGGAATCAAAAATTTTAAAACTAATTTTCCCTTACTGAAAACTGATGAACCTCTGGTTGTATCAAAAATTATTTTAACTGTTCTGGGTTTCAATGAAAAGAAAAAAGCTGTGGTTTTCTAAATTGTGGAATCGTAGAGTTGAAATGTATAGTTGGGGCTGGCATGATAGCTCATCTGAGAGTAGGTGTAAAATAGACCATTAGTAAAACCATGGGTGCTGGATCCCAGGGAAAAGTTGAACAATATTCTTCAAGCAGTGTCACTATGACAGACACTGTGTATCCATTTTCTTCTTCTTTTGTTTTTTAAACCCAAGTATTCAACTTTATTAAATTGCCACATATTGTCTAAAAATATAAAACTGGCAAGAAAAGAGGGAAATGATGTCTTTCTGATAAAAGTTGTGTTTAGTTACTAGCTGGTTTGGAGACAGAATTCTATACTATGTATAATGTAGCTCCAGAAAGGAGACTCTAAAGTCATTACAAGAGTTACTTCTGAATGAGTTCCATAAAAATAGAGTGTAGAAAACTGCAAATTTGCCAAATTACTCAACAGGTAGGCAGGAAAAACACAACTAAACAACAACAACAAAAATAAACAAAATTATTTCCAACCAAAATTGTAAAATGAGAATAAAATTAGTTTTAAGAAAGACAATACAGAAATCATTGATATGTTAATTCCCTGTGAATTAAAACTTAATTCATGAACTTGTAAACAATTGAATGTCATTATAATAGGGATGCTAGAAAAGATAGGTCTTGAATGAAGACAAATATTAAAACAGAATGTTATAAAATTAAACAGGTGAAAATTTGGTAGATGTCAAAAAGTATCAATTAGATATACTGAAAAAAAAATATGTGATCATGAAAAAAAAGTGCAAAAATCAAATAGATAGGCTTAAATCTACAATGGTGATCTTTAAAAGAGAGAAAACAGATAAACAAGGCACAGGTGCCTCCTTACCTCTTCCATTCAGCATAGAATGAAAGACCCAGGCCAAAAAAAAAAAAGGGGAGGGGGGGGCGGGGGCAAGAAAAAGCAATGTAAGCCTTAGAAAATGGGAATGAAAAATCAGAATTGGTTGTCATGTAGAATAGGCTAAAGAATCTAAACAAGAACTATTATTACTAGTGAATGAATTTAGGAAGGTCACAAGATTACTAGATTGATATAAAAATAAGTTGTATCTCTATATAAGAAAACATTTGAAGGGGATTTAGTTCAATGGCAGAGCATTTGCTTATCATGCATGAGGCCTTAGGTTCAATCCCCAGCACTGAAAAAAAAAAGTAAAATAAATTTTAGAAGACAATTTATATAGCAAAAATAAGCAATATTTTAGACATTAATCTATATATCCATTAGTTATACACTGAATACACTGAAGATATAGTTTACAAGACACTGTATATTAGCAAAGGAACAGATACTTCTTTTTTTAACTTAATTTATAAATTTTAATTATAAAATTTGAGGGTTTTTCCACATTTTTATTCATGCATTATAGTTGTACATACTGATGAGATTTGTTGTTACATATTCATCCATACCCACAATACACAATATAAAACCAATATCAATCTCCAACACTTCCCCTCTCCCTCACTAACTCTCATACCTTGGTCCTTTCCCTCTACTGATATCCCTTTGATTTTCATGAGATCCACCTCAGCCTTTCTTTTTCTTTCTCCTCTTTAGTTTCTGTAAATGAGAGAAGGCCAAAGAGCCTTGACTTTCTGAGTTTGACTTATTTCATTTAATGTAATGGTCTCTATCTAGTTCCATTTCTTTTCCTGCAAATGGCATAATTTTATTTTTATTTATGGTTGAATAAAAAAACTCCATTATGTATATATACCACATTTTCTTTATTCATTCATGCATTGATGAATACTTAGGTTGGTTCCATAGTTTGGCTACTGTGAATTGTGCAACTATGAACATGGATATGCATGTATCACTATAGTATTATGACTTTAATTCTTCAGGATAAATATCAAGGAGTGGTGTAGCTGGGTCATAGGTGGTTCCATTTCTTGTCTTTCTAGGAAACTCCATACTGGTTTTCATAGTGGATGTACTAATTTACAGTCCCACCAACAGTGCAAAAGTGTTCCTTTTACTCCACATTTCTCAAGCATTTATTATTAATTCTATTATCAATGACTACAATTCTTCTGGTGTAAGATGAAATCTCAGTGTAGTTCTGATTTGCATTTCCCTAGTTGCTAATAATATTGAACATTTTTTTCATATATTATTAGCTATTTGCATTTCTTCTTTTAAGAGTATCTAATTCATTTGCCTATTTATTAATTGGGTTATTTTATTTTTTTGGTGTAAAGTGTTTTGAATTCTTTATATAGTCTAGATATTAATCATCTGTCAGAACAGTAGCTAGCAAGGATTTTCTCCCATTCTGTGGGTTCTCTTTCACATTCTTAATTGTTTCTGTTGCTGTGCAGAGGCTTTTTAAGTTGAGAAGATCCCATTTATTAACTCTTGGCATTATTTTCTGAATTTAGGGGTCCTATTGAGAAAGTCATTGCCTATGCCTAAAGTTTGGAGTATTGAACCTATGTTTCCTTTTAGGAGTTTCATAGTTTCTTGTCTAATATGAGGTTTTTGATCCATTTTGAGTTGATTTTTGTGCAGAGTGAGAGATAAAGGTCTAGTTCCATTCTTTTACATTTAGATAACCAATTTTCTCATGACCATTTTTTATAAAGGTTGTCTTTTCCCCAATTTATGTTTTTAGCACCTTTGACAATGATCAGATGACTGTAGATGTCATTTTGTATTTGTCTCTGTGTCTTCTATTCAGTACCATTAGTCTATATGCCTGTTTTTATGCCAGTACCATGCTGTTTTTGTTACTATAGCTCTATAGTATAATTTGAAGTCAGGTGTTGTGATGCCTCCAGGATTGTTTTTAGGCTTAGAATTGCTTTGGCCATTCTGGGTCTTTCAGTCTTCCAAATGAATTTCAGGACTGAAAAATAGATACTTCTGAATGGAACAAGACAGAAAATCTAAATACAGACCCTCAAGCATAAGTCAGGTATTTTTCAATAAATGTACAATGAAGGGAATTCAATATTAAAACAGTAGTATTTTCAACAAAGGATGCTGAAAAGATGGATATCCATAAGCAAAAAATAAATAAGTAAAAGATTTTCAAATCATTCTTTTCACAATAGGCAAAATTTAATTCAAAATAAATTACAGACCTAACCTAAATGTAAACCCTAAAACTTTAAAACATCTATAAGGAAACATGAGAATATATGTGCAGCCTTGGCTTTGAAAAAGCATCTCTCAGATATGATACCAAAAGTATGATTCATAAACCAAAAACATAGGTCTATTAAATTTAAGAATTACTGCTCTACAAAATATACTACATATATGTATGCTTCCATTTACATGACATTTTTGCAAACACTGGTTGCCAGGACTGGGGATAAGAGGGATTGACAAAAGATAGGAACCCATGAATTGTTTTGGTATGATAGATCTATTCTATCTCTTGATTGTAATGGTGTTCACAAAACCTACATGACCTTCCACGAAAAGGCATGTGTTTTATTACATATAAGTTATAACTTTAATTTACAGAAAAAATAAAGGGAAAGAGATAATAATTTTTTTTTCAGAAAGTAAAAACTGAGGAACAGATTAATACCAAGCAAAGAAATTGAGTTAGTAATTAATAAACTTCTTATAAGAAAATTCTAGGCCCATATAGGTGAATTCTTAAATATTTAAGAACAAATAATACCAAGCCTACATACTTTCCTTAAAAAACAAAACAAAACAACAGAGGACATGGGAATACTCCCCAACTCTCCAACATTACCCTGCACTAGAAAATAATCCTTGTAAAAGAAAGCACAAGTTAAGGAAGCTAGAGATCATTATTGCTCTTGACTATAAACTTAAAGCCACAATAAAATATTTTAAAAAACCAAACTCAGCAACATGCCAAAAGGATTACACACCATGACCAAGTAAAGACTGGTCTAACATCCAAAAATAAATTAATTTTATCAATAATATTAACAAAAAAGATGGCTAAAACCACATGATAATCTCTGTAGATACAGAAAAATTAATAAAAGTTCAATTCTGTAATCTAAATAATTCTCAAAAACTAATAATAAAAGAATATTCTCATAACTTGCTAAAATGGTTAGTCTACTAGGTTGAAAAATTCTATTCTGTACTTGCTACTAGAAATTTTCAAAAACGATTCTATTCACAATATGATCAAAATGTACAAAACATTTAGTCATTTATGTAATCAAAAAGTGTAAGATTTTGCAACTGAAAACTGCAAAACAATGATAAGAAATTAAAGACCTAAATAAATTGAGAAATCACCTATTTGTAAATTGACTCAGTATTGTTAAAACTATAATTCTCCTCACTTAGATTTAATAAATCCTTTGTATTTAAAAATATCAGCAGTTCTTTTATTTTACCTTTTTTTTCTGTTAGAAAAATTGTGTCTACATGTATGTGAAAATCCAAAGGACCTAGAGTAGTTGTGAAGGGTTTTTGATGTGCTAGTTTCACTGAGCTGAAGTCCCCAGTTATTCAGTCAAACAATAACCTGAATGTTGTTGCAAAGATAATTTATAGATTATAGCCATAATCATTTGATTTTAAATAAGGAATATTTTCTGAGTTGATCTTAGCAGGCTTGATTCAAACCATTCAAAGACCTTAAAAGCAGAGGTTAGGCGTCTTTGAAAATTTTTGCAGAGGACAGCAGCTTCAACTTGTGCCTAACAGTTAAAGATCACCAACACTTACAATCATATATGTCATCTTTATGTAAATTTCTTAATATTTATTTCTGACTGATTCTGCTCATCTGGCTGAACTGTAATGCAGAAGTGATAACAGTCTTTTAGAAGAACAAAGTTGAACTTACATTACTTGATATTAAAATGCACTATAAAACTATAGTATAATTAAGAACGTATGGTATTGCTTTAAAAGAGATATACAGATCAACAGAATTTAGAGTCCAGAAAGAGAATGATTTTTTAAATAGGTCTCAGGGCAAGTCAATAGGATAAGGGATAGTCTTTTCAACAAATGGTGCTTGAACAACTAGATATTCATCTGTAAAGAAAGACTCTTCATATACAAAAATTAATTCAAAATAGGTCATAGAACTGAATATAAGAGTTAAACTAACAGAAATTCTGGAAGAAAACCAGAGAGAAAAATCCGTCTTCATACCTTGAGAATTAGACTGAGAGATAAATCAAAACTACTCTAAGATACCATCTCACTTCGATCAGAATGGCAGCTATTATGAATACAAACAATAATAAGTGTTGGCGAGGATGTAGGGAAAAAGGTACACTTATACATTGCTGGTGGGACTGCAAATTGGTGTAGCCAATATGGAAAGCAGTATGGAGATTCCTTGGAAAATTGGGAATGGAACCATCATTTGACCCAGCTATCCCTCTCCTCGATCTATACCCAAAGGACTTAAAAACAGCATACTACAGGGACAGAGCCACATCAATGTTTATAGCAGCACAATTCATAATAGCTAAACTGTGGAACCAACCTAGATGCCCTTCAGTAGATGAATAGATAAAAAAAAATGTGGCATATATACAAAATGGAATATTACTCAGCAATAAAAGAGGATAAAATCATGGCATTTGCAGGTAAATGGAAGGTATTGGAGAAGATAATGCTAAGTGAAGTTAGCAAATCCCCCCCCAAAAAAAACAAATGCCAAATGTTTTCTCTGATATAAGAAGGCTGATTCATAGTGGGATAGGGAGAAGGAGCATGGGAGGAATAGATGAACTCTAGATAGGGCAGAGAGGTAGGAAGCAGAGGGTTAGCAAGGATGGTGGAATGTGATGGACATTATCCAAAGTACATGTATGGAGACACAAATTGGTGTGAAATACTTTATATACAATGAGAGATATGAAAAATTGTGCTGTATATGTATAATAAGAATTGTATTGCTTTCTGCTGTCATTTATTTTTTAAAAAATCAATTAAAATTTTTAAAAAAAGAAAATAACAATTAAAACTAGAACACATCCACTATATACCCACTAGATTGCCTATAAACCATAAACCAACAATTACAAGTGATGGTGAGGAATGAAGAAAACAAATACTTCCTATGTAGTAAAAGGGAAGGTATAAAGGTACAGACACTTAGGAAAACAGTTTAGCAATTTCCTAAAGGTTGAAACATGAAACTTCTAATTTGTGTAAGTTCTACTCCTAACAATGTGCCTGTTTAGACATTTAAACGTCTAACATTTAAATGTTAGACGTTTAAATATCCCCCAAAAGCTTATGTGTGAGACAATGAAAGAATTTTCAGAGGTGGGATGAACAGGCATGACTTAATAAGTGGATTAAACAACTAATATGGATGAACTTGGTGGCTAACTGTAGACAGGTATAGGGTGGGTTGGGCTGTAGGTCACAGGGCCGGGCCATAAGGGTTTATATTTTGTCCTTGGTGAGTGTAGCTTTCTCTCTGCTTCCTGGTTGCCATGTCGTGATCTGCTTTCTTCCTCTATGCCCTTCTGCCATTAATTTTGTCTCACATCAGGGCTAGAGATATGAGTCAGCCAACTATGGACTGAAACCAGGAGCCGAAATGAACTTCTCCTCCTCTACATTGTTCTCATCAGGTCTTTTGGTCATAGTGATGCAAAAGCTAACTAAAACACTACTCAACAGAAATGAAAATATAATTCCACACAAGAGCCTATTTTCACAAATATTCATAACAGCATTATTCATAATAGCTGAAACACTCAAAACAGTCCAAATTTTCATAACCTGGTGAATGGATAAACAAAACATAGGATGCCATAAAATAGGATACTATACAAAGAGTTCGTTATTAGACACAATCTGTATTTTAGAACTGAATGCTAAATATTTAAAAATGAATACTGTTCAGTTTTATGTCACAATGTTCCTGTGTATAATATTATGTAATTGAAAATACAAAGACAGCTTACCAATTTTTAAATCAAAATTGATTAATTCATATGTATTATTACTCAGACGTTAAATTTACATGATTCCAAAAAGGCCATATAATAAACTAAACTTATCAACCCTAATTCACATAACTCCATGTGATAATTTATGTATATTTAATTTTAATGAAACAAGAAAACAATCTTCATATGAACATCTATGCCTTGATTACCTGATTACTATAAAATTTTACTAACATGAAGATACAAATTGTGTGACTCTATTTTGTGTACAACCAGAGATATGAAAAATTGTGCTCTATCTATGTGTAATATGAGTTGTAATACTTTCTGCTATCATATATAACAAATTAGAATAAGAAAAAGAATAAGTAAAATTACAACAAAAAATATGAATTATACTTTTAATGGAAATATGAATTTAAAATTTATTCCCCACTTCAAAGAATCTTTAGAAAACTTAAATTCCATATGGTGGGCATTCATATTGTTTCTGTTGACTGTTATTAAAAACATAATGTAATAAAAAATTTTACCAACAAATTCATATACAAATTTTAATGTCAAAATAAATAGCTCTATATAGCAATTAAATGTGTTATCTTTGAAACTGATTCTTTTAGATATTTTAGACAGCAGTATCTTATGTGATTTTGTTATTATATATTATCTTATGTGATTTTGATGTGTGACAAATCCAAGAATTGACAGAACCATGTAAGTCGTGTGTACTATCATGCCTCATCTGAACGTCTCTACAAAATATACGAATTGAAGGATTGAGTGTGAGAAGAGCTTTCAAAGCTGAGTCAGAACTGGGGGCTGTCAACACTGATTAAGACACTGACAGAGTGCACAAAAACACCATTTGTTGGCATGACATATCAGATAGATGAAGGATCAGTCTTTGTCTATTGAGTTCAGTTTTCTTTCAAACTGACTTACAGATCAGCTATAGTATGTCCAGAGGCAAATAGTACATTGATTTTTAATATAGGAATTATGCAAAATACATAGCAATGAAAAGTTTTTAAAGAGGCTTTTCTATAGCATTAGTAAGCACAATGAACAATTGTGCATTAATATGAACAGTGTTTCCTTCCATCTTCTACTTCTAAGAGCCACTTTTTAAAACAGCAGCTCCCATTAAAAGGCTAATTCTCCTTCCACCCATGACTAAAGCGTGTGGTGAGGTTTACTTTTGTTTAGCACTGAAAAATAAATGATGGAAAATTGGAGCTAACAATATGTTCTGATTATTCCTACGGTATACAATATTCTCTGAATGTGACAAACCATGTTTATCCCACTAGGGAGAGCAAGTAAGGGAGAGAGAGATTCCCTGTGATTTATTGGCATGTATAGTGCTGTTAAATAGCCATTTTTATTATTCTGCCTTGACATTGACATATTTTATTTCACTTTGAAGAATTAAGATTTCTGCATGCAGAATCTTACCTAAATGTGTATTGACTATAGGAAATAAAAATTATTTGGGAAGTAGTTAAGACCATCAAATCCATCAAGTATTATGGCCCCTTGTTATTATTCTAAATCATGTGTTTTTAAAAAGTTGTTTCTATCTAATACATTTAAGTGCCCTATTTCCCACTTTTCCACATTTTAAAAAGTGGCAGCATAGAGTAGATCTGATTTCTAGGAAACCAAATTCTCCAGAAAAGAAAGGATACAGATTATCTCCATATGTAACCTTTTCCCAGTTACATTCATGGTCTCAGATTGGTCTTAGAGCAGCCCCAACCAATATGTCTGCATATTCCAGTATAGTAAAACACATACCAAGGAATCATTGCATGAATGTATGTTCAGTGGTGAATTGCTTATGCTAATGGGAGAAGACTTTTTGTTTTGTTTTGTTTCTGAAAAAGGCAAGGAGAGTGCAAACACACTCTTCCCTAGCCACTTAAAGTGAAAAACAAAAAAAAAAAATATTTTAAGCTTTGGGGCTCATATGATTTCTTTTACAGCTTTCCTGTGGTAGCATGCAATAGACCATAGGCAACAAATAAAGGAATGTATCATTTTTCTAATAAAACTTTCTTTACAAAAATAGGCTGCAGGGAAATTTGACCTACAGTATAGACAATGATCATAAATGGTTGCTAACATCATATAAAGTGATAGTATATGTCTTCTTATACAGGTATATAACAACATATAATACTATTTATGAAGTAGTCTTTCACACATACACTCAATTAACCTAAATCTGATTAAGGTATGTATATATATATATATATATATATATATATATATATATATATATATATATAA
>NW_026000037.1:44794773-44809672 GCF_001458135.2 Marmota marmota marmota | reverse complement strand
CTCTGCAAAAAAAAAAAAAAAGACTAGAGGTTTTCAAATGGCTTTCTTTGATCAACCCCAAAAGAGAATATAAACTTTTTTGTTTTTCCTTCCTTTCTCTCCTCCTTTCGCCTTCCCTCCCCCTCCTTCTCCTTCTCCTTCTAGTTTGGTTTCTTTTTCAGTTCACTAACTTCACACACTTACCTGAGAATATCTCTCTTTCCTGAAGTTGGTAGTTTTGTTGAACTTTCCTCTTCCTTTCTGTTAATTTTATTAGGAGGAATTCATTAGACTGGAGGGGTACTTTTAACAACATTTTTTTGTATAAAGGAGTGTTTTAGTCAGCTTTTTTGCTGCTGTGACTAAAGGACCTGACCAACACAATTGTAGAGGCAAAGTTTATTTAAGGGCTCATGGTTTCTGAGTTTTCAATCCATAGGTAGTTGGTTCCATTCCTTGGGGATCGGAGTAAGGCTAAATATCATCGCAAAATAGTGCAACAGAGGAAAGCTAATCACCTG
The DNA here is from genome assembly GCF_001458135.2 of Marmota marmota marmota. Taxonomy (NCBI): domain Eukaryota; kingdom Metazoa; phylum Chordata; class Mammalia; order Rodentia; family Sciuridae; genus Marmota; species Marmota marmota. The sequence continues at coordinate 44,809,172 of NW_026000037.1, read as the reverse complement.
ATGATCATGAAGCAGAAAGAGAGACTCTACCTCCCAGATACAACTATATACCCCAAAGCCATGCCCCTGATGCTCCACCTCCTTCAGCCACAATTCAGTTGGCACTTAATCCCATCAGGTGATTAATTCACCTATTAGGTTAGGGCTCTTGTAACCCAATAATTTCTTTTCTGAATCTTCTTGAATCATTTCATATGTGAGCTTTTAGGGGCCACCTCACATCCAAACCATACAAGGAGCTTTTAAACTAGAGACTATTCTGTTACTTAACAATATCAAAGTACATCTTACAAAAGCAAGTGATGAAATTGAATAGTGGAACAATTCAATGCTTTTGCCATCAGTGACTGTTCAGGGTGGGTGGACTGCAGCAAATGCATCATTCACACAAGCATTTTACATTAGCTTGACTTTTTTTTTTTTTACTTTAACCAAAAATGTAGGGAACAGTTTATATAAAAACAAAACAAAACAAAATAAAAAAATGCCTCTGTCCCGTAGCGGCAGCCTGAACTCCATGAATCCTAAGTCCAGAAGAAATGATTATGCCTCCCTTTATTAATTGAAGCATTACCTATTTGATTCACATAAAATAAGTCCCATCTTTCCCTCTTTTCCTAATATTTGATATTTAAATTCTTGTTTGAAGTTTGTATTAATTAGATTTCTAAGAGTAACCAAATATTTTTCTGTTCCATATACTTTCAGTAATATTAATGTATTTTTAGTTAAAAATTCTAAGGAATTCACTGTTTTTACTTTTTGTCCATGTTTTGGACAATTTTTTTGTCCAAAAAAGAAAGAGAGAGAGAGAGAGAGAGAGCGCTTTATATTTAGGGCACTCACATTAATTCTCCATCTACTTTTTAAAAAATATTATCTTCTCAAACATCAGTTTTCATTGTGCTTTTTAGAATATATTTGCTTTTAAATTAGTTGAATGTAGTGATAGAACTTTCCAGTTCCTGTAGTGATCCTTGTTTCTCATAATCATTCATTGACATTCTCATATTCTTCTTGTGAAACACAGTCAGGAGAAGTTCTTTCTGGAATGGTACATGAGTGACCAGCTTTTATATATCTAAAAATGCACTTATTTTGATATATTCTTGAATAATAGTGTAGCTTATATTGATTTCTAGAAATAATACTTATTTCCTCCCAGAACTTTGTATTTTGAAGATATTATTACTTTCATTACTTTGTATTCCAGCAATCATTTTTGCTAATGAGAAGCTTTTTTTTTTTTTTTGGTTTGGTAATTTGTCACCTCTCCTGATAGATTTTAAGAGATTTTAAGATGTTCCTCTTTTTACAGGTGTTTTATAGTTTTGTCAGACAATATCCAGATAGATTTATTTCTGTCTCACTCATGATCTGTGTCCGGTTCTTTCAAAGACTTGCCATATTCTCTCAGTATTTCTTCCTAACAATTTTCTCTGTTCTCATCTTCTGGATTTCCTGTTAGCCATATTTTGGGAGTTTCAATCTGTTCCCATATTTTGACTTGTTCTGTTTTTAAAGAGCTTTGATATTGTTTCACTCTTAGTCTCTGTTATAATCTGGATGAAATCCTTGGGGCTAACTTCTGTATCATGAATTCTTTGTCTCTGACTAGATAGGACTTTCTTCTCTTGAGGTTTTTAAGCCACCTTTTAGACAAAATTCCATCCTTTTAAATTAGTTCTTTTGTGTCTGTTATTGCTTTCAAATTTTTAAAATAAATACTTTAATTAATTTATAATTATTTTTGTTTCAGAATTTCTTAGGGTGTCTTTTTTATTTGAGTAGATAAAATTCAACCCTTTACCTCTGTATTCTCAACATATTTGTCTTTTTCACAGTCATTTTCAGATTGCTTTTTAATTTTAATTTTGTCTACATTTAATTCACTTCCCAGAAACAGATTTTGTTTTTGTTCAAGGTCTTTTTTGGGCATTAATTTTTAATAACCTTTACTGGCCTTTCTTGATTGGGAGTTTGTTCTGTTCTCTCTCATTTCCCTGTCTCTTTCCTCCACTGAGTCATCTGTCTTTGAAGATTTGAGTGGACTGCACACTGCTCACTGGATGGTTTCTCCAGTCCAAAATATGATCTGGGTTGAAAGTAAGTTACTCCCACACTGCAGAGCAATTATGAATATTTCAAATCCAGACACTTGAACTAACGGGTGACTTGACCCAGGTCTTGGATACAAGGTTGAACTTCCTTCTCCCTCTTCTTAGGAGTTCAAATCAGTTCCTAGAGGCCCCAGTCTGTGACCCACAACAGCTTTTTTCAGTTTGCATTCAACTTGGGGGAGCCCTTTTCTAATTGCTGATCTCAAGTCAAACTTTCCTCTAATCTCTTTACACTTAGACCCATTTCCCAGCTTAAGAGATCCAGTACTCAACATGCCAAAGTCTCTGCCCCACATCCTCTGTTCTACTTCTCTGGTTCAGATTCACAGTTAGTTTTTCTTGGCTTTTGAGTACAGCTTTTAATGTTTTTAAAATGTTGCCTCTTTCTGTGCATGATTAATCGGACTCTGATAATTAATCAGAGAAGATTTTCAGATAGGGAATCAGTCATATAGATAAAGAAAGCATGTAGCTGAGTTAGTAGAAATTAAATGGTTTATTAAAATGAAAACAAACCAAAAAAAAAACCATGGTGAGTGTAAAAAAGCAAAAAGGTCATCTCCACTATCCTCTTCAAGAGTACTTCTTCATCGACCTGAAAACCTCCAACTAAGTTCCACTTCAAGATTCCACTACCCCCGTAGCACCAAGTTGGGGACCATGCTTTTCACAGGGAGCTTTGAGAGACATTCAGCATCCAAACTATAGAACTAATACAGAGAGTAAATTGCATAACAGTAAAAGTATATAGCAATTATAGGTGGAGAAGCATATCATTTAGAAGCAGAGTGTGAGATGATGAAGGGAAGAATGTGTCAGTTATTAAGAAGGTCCTACACTGTCCCTGAAGTCTTAGAAGTTCTATGACCCATATCACCTCTTGTGTCTTTCAATGATTTTCTTGAGTCACTTGATATCACTGGCCTTCAACTCAGACTTTACAATAAAATCACCTAGTGACCTTTTAGAAAATATTGATGCCCGGGATAAATTTCCAGAGATTCTGATTTAATTTTTATTGTAGGATATGATCATCTGTTTTTTTAAAATTTATATTTATTTTAACTGATACAAAAAAGATAAATACTATACATAGTTATGGGATGCTATGTGATGTTGCCATACATGTATACATTGAATGTTTAAGTCAGAGTAGACATATTTATTTCCTCAAATATTTATTGCTTATTTATGGGGAAAACATTCAAAGTCCTTTATTTTGACTGATCTTTTGAAATATGCAGTACTAAGTTATAATTAGATATGAGTAAGAAGTTTTGATGTGCCATTTGATGGTACAATGACCATAAATAATGATAACGTACTGTATATTCTTAAAGTACCACCAATACTTATAGTACAGAGCTAGGATTGAAACACTGCTACAATGTAAATAAGCATCATGTAATTGCACATTCATATTGTTCAGTGTCTGCCATATTTTGGCTACAAAACTGAAAAATAAACTTGAGTAACAATGGCAGAATCCCTTGTTATCATAAACTATGTGAATTGGTTTGTGTATTAGTTTCCTATCTGGTATAACAAATTACCACAATCTTAGTGTCTCAACATAACAATTTTTTTTGTTATTGTCATGGAGGTCAAAGATACAAAATGGGTCTTGTTTGGCTAAAGTAAGAGTGACAGCAGGGTTATGTGCCTTCTGGAAGCCCTAAGGAAGATTGTTTCCTCCATCTTCCATCTTCTAGAGGCTTCTAGCATTCTGTGGATTGTAGTCTCTTCCTCTATGCTCAAATCCAGCAGGGTAGCATGTTTAATCTCTCTGGCTATGAACCTCCTGGTCCCCTGTTGTAAGGGAATCCCTCTTGTTATTACATCAGAATCTCTGGGCAACCTTGGATAATCTACCTATAGCACTCTACTTAACTTGATCACATCAGCAAATTCTTCTTGGTTATATAAAGTAACATTCACAGATTCTGAGGATTAAGACAGAGACATGTTGGGAGGTGGTGCTTTATTCTGCCTACCATGGTATGGTGTGTGAGTGATAATGGCAACTTGATGATCAAATCATTTCACCATCCTGAAGTGATTTGTATTTAAATATGGATCTTTTCCCAGACTACCAATTTGGGGTATTGATGTTCTCTGGAGACGCTGGGCGGCAGCAGAGCCACAGCCCCACAGCTCCCAGTCAGTCCTATGATCAATTGTTAACTGGTACCCTGCAGTGTACTGTGTTTCTAAACTATTATATTCACTAGATTAGGTGCATAAAGTACACTTTCAGTGTGTGATCTTTTCAACTTGGTTTGTCAGGACATTACTCCATGGTAGGTTGAGGAACATCTGTACTTGACTATCAGGTATAGTTTTAATTACAGAATTTATTCTTTACAATCTTGGGAAAATTCTCATATTTTATATTTGATAATTCCTTTCTGATTTCAGTATTCCTTTTTTCCTCCCTTTATGAACACTTATCAGTGAAGTGTTGTATCTCCTGGGTTGTTGGCTTCTTTCTTATTTCCTATAATTTTGGTCTCTGTGTCTTACCGTGTTTTTCTCTGAAAATATCATTAGTTAATCTTCAGCGCTTCCATTTTTTTAACAATTGTTAATCTATGTATCTTTTTCATCCTCTGTAATTATCTTCTTTTTATAATGTCTTGGGTTTCAACTTGTTTCATGGATGGCATATTTATTTAAGTATTTTTAAGGATGTTAGATGTGTCATTCATGAGTCTGTGATAAGTTAGGGATCTTGCATGACTATGCAGATGAGCTCACTTCTGTCTTCATGGAGAGAAGATGTTGCTATGAAAACACACACAGAGAGAGAGAGAGAGAGAGAGAGAGAGAACAAGCAGCTGAACTCAAGGATATGATTAACGCCACAGCTGGTGATCCCCCTTGGATGGGACAGTTTGGGCACTGGCAGCCAGGTAGTGGAACATACATTGAGGATCAGCACATCTGTGTACATGAAATTCCTTGCTGTGTTTTGAATACTTTGTTTACCCCTTGTACTCCTGTTTCTCTTTCCCTATCTGTCCCTCTCAGGTGTGCCTGGTTTACAATTGCTAGTGATGCTTCATCAGAAAGATTAAAGAAATTCCTGGTTAGTCGGAGTTACTTGTGTCATGAGCAATAGGATTGATTTCTCCTACATCTCTCCTCTGAGTAAGGATTCCATGTAGGACTCTATGCAGAGTGGGACTGACCAGTTTATCTCAGGTAAGGGCTTGTTACATAGAATCCCTTGAGATGGGGAACAGAAGAGAGCTTCAGTGCCCATATTCACTCCTAAAGCCTTAGATTTTTGCAGACATTTTGGGCCATGTGCTTAGAGAAGACCTGTTTTCTACTGAAAAGCAAATGTGAGCTACCCATGGAGCTATAGGTGTATCTTATCCTCGCTAGATTTTTAAATTATTCCTTTGTGTTCATTCCTGAAGATTGGACCAGTCTTCTCTAGTAAGGCTACCTCTGAGCTCAGGTTTTTGCCAATAACTCCACAGAGAGAAAACTGACTGCAGGCTTCTATGCATCCCCTTTCATCCATTTATCCTTGCTCATCTGCTTCTGTCTTTCAGAAATTTGATTAAATCTCTTATTTCTGACCCTCCCCTCAAAATCTCTTCATTTCTTTTTTGCACTTGTATGCATTGATATGAACAGGAGGAAGGTCCTCAAGAAAATCCAGAGGAAACACGTATCCAGTAGGCCACATCTTTATTAGTATGACTTTATTAATAAGCCAGTGATGAAAGATACCCAAAATTTAAAACTTCAGTTGTTTAGTTGTATAATTAAAGTCTGTTTAGTTACATGTTACTATTTAATAGCTCTGTTCATTAACAATGTCTCAAACCTAACAAAAACATTGTCTGTTATCAATGGAAAGAAAAAACTATCCATACATAGAATAATTTGAAGATTTTTCAGTTGTGGTAATAATTGTGTAAAAATCTACCTGACCTCTCTTGCTTGTCCTCCCTTTGACCAGAGGCACTGACTGATATTCTGAGTCAGCTGAAAGATCAGGAAAGGAGCACAATGACCTATGGGACCAGGGGAGAGAACTGTTTATTTCTTCTACTGCCTTATGAGCTCACTATTGAACTATGCAGCAACAAATTGAGTACAAATAGATTAAGACAGAAAATTTATCATTTTTCCACCCTAATTACTCTCTGCATTAGAATCTATTTTCAAGCACATATAACATAATCATAAGGAGCAGCAGATTTTGAATCAAACAGATTTGTGTCTAAATCCTTCCATCAGGTAAAATGTCTATAGTCTTGGCAAATTCTGTAACATCTAAGCCTCTGTTTCCTCATCCGACATATGGGATTGACATAGAATTCCTTTCATAGTGTTCTTGGGAAGAGTTATTTAGTATATAATATGCTGCAAAGGTGTTAGAGATTTTTAATAAGAAATTATTTCCAATGTTTCTAAAGTAGTTAGTGAATGAAATGGGATAAAATGTTATTATTCCTCATATAGAGATCTGCAACTAAAGACTTTATTCAAATACATATATCATTCCAAGGATCAGTTTTAGTTTTATGAATGTGTACAAGCACACACACACACGCACACACACACTCATCTCTTCCAAATTCCATTTACAAAGTAACTTGGCATTCAAAATTTTATAACATAGCTGGGTGCTGTGGTGCAATCCTCTAATCCCAGCAGCTTGGGAGGCTGAGGCAGGAGGATCAAGAGTTCAAAGACAGCCTCAGAAACAGTGAGGCAATAAGCAACTCAATGAGACTCTGTCGCTAAATAAAATGCAAAACAGGGCTGAGGATGTGGCTCAGTGGTTGAATGCCTCTGAGTTCAATCCCTGATGACCCCTTACAGAAAAATTTTATAATGCAGATTTTTTTAAATGCATGAAAAATAAAGTTTGGGAGAAAGTATATCTGGGGGCTCTTTATGAAAAAATCCATTAGTTAATAAATTATAATAATAACTAACATAATATAAGAATAAATAATTGTTTTTCCCAATATGTTTAAATCTGTGTATATATATATATATATATATATATATATATATATAGAGAGAGAGAGAGAGAGAGAGAGAGAGATACCGATACATGTTCATGCATTTATACATAATTTATAAACTTAATTTAATATATGCACATATGCCAATGTTTTATACCATATATGTGTATATGATGAAATAATATAAAAGTGAGCTCACAAATATTTAAAACGGAATGACAAACATAAGGAGCTCACTCTTTCTATTGTGCCTTCATATTTCTCCCCCCTACAGAGCTTAGACATTTCCAGCCTTGTAAATATCTGACAAAGAAAAAAATCCCTTATTCAGCCTATACACACTGAGCCAGACTTCCCTAGGTTTTTTGAGACCAGAGGCACTATCCAGGACTAGAATGTGTCTGAGCCACACCTCAAGGGACCATGCTGTGTCCATCTTTCCCTCTTAGCAACCATTTATAACTCAACTTCCTCTCAGGAAGCTTCTGTGATTGTTGTGGTCATTGCTGTTGAAGTTTTTTTGCTTTTCTGTCTCTTGAACAGTTATCCCTGGATAATCTTCTTCCCCTTAGCGATTCCTCCTATTTGTGAACACACAGAGAAACAATGACCTCAATTATGGCTCATAAGCATTCATGCTACACCTGTAATAAAGAGCGAAGTAGAGCCTCAAATTGTGAAGTGAAATTAGACACAGGCAAGCCAGTGCCAGGCATCATGAGAGCCCTTGAGTGTACCCAGGAGTCCCCTTCAGAATTTCCACAACAGTCTCCACCTACATCCTCATCCTCCTCTAATTAAACCTGCTTTCTTCAAGCACCAGCATTTCAAAAATAGTCCTTTTCAATTTTATTGTTTTCCTGGGCTGTTTGATTACTAGTTTGAAAACACCCACAATTTTCATAGGCTTTCTCAGAAAAATGTAAAACAATGTTTCAACAACATTGTGTGTTGGGGGAGGGTTGGCCAGAGATCTTAGTCACGATTATGATATTGTTGCAGGAGAAAAATGTATTCTGAGTTCCACATAAGTGACTTACAAATGAACTTGAGAATATAACCCATGCGGATTGAGGGGACTGCCCATATACAAGGTTTGCAAGCCATTGAGGCTTGATTCCACTAGACATAAAGCCTGCAACTTCACATGGAAATAACACAATTTATTCACCAGCCCAAACAATGCTGCAGCAATTATCTGTTCACTTTCAAAAGTTCATTTGTTTTCTTTCACCTGGCAAAAATTGTTACTCCCAACTGCTCACTTAATCCAGAAGATCACATTAATGCTAATAAAAGTAATGTAAAGCAGCACAGAGAATGTAAGAACAGCTAAGTTAAAAAGGACATATTTGGCCACTTCTGGAAAATCTAAGGATATTTCAAAAATCAGGAAATTGAAACATTCTTAAGAAACTAGAAAAAATTTTTATAGAAAGCTAATAAGATTTTATGTGATTCTTGAGAGAAACCTGTGACAGCAACCTTTAATGATGTCCCAGTCCCTCTTGTTTTACCTGACAGAATCCAGATGAATGAAAAAAGTAAAAAATAAGGTTCTCAGATTTTTGCTACTAGTATAAGCACTCTCATTTGATCAACTGATTAAATCATAGTAGTTCTACCTATTTATATTATTTCAGATATATTTTGACCCAGAAAGAATAAATACTTGGAACCATTATTGTTTGTAACTTGAGTATCATGCTAGAAAATGTCACTTGAATCTTGCTTGAATTATATTTCCTACGTGAAAATGAAACGGCCACACAAGTTCCTCTGAATCTATAGTGTATGACTATGTCAACACTCATAGAGACAGAAAAAAATTGTTCCTTTGTATTTCCATATGTGAAAAGCAGCAATCTCACTGAATTTTTTCTAGTTTTATCCTGGAAGAAATTATGTTTCTCCCACATCCCCCAATTATGTTGCTGGCCTCAAAGGTCAATGAACACATTCATGCAGAACAGCATAGATGACTATAGGGAACTGGCTCTTTCTTACTATAATAAGGGCTTGCATATTTTGGCCAGGAGAAATTTGCACAAGGACATATTCTTCTACAGGTAATAGTAAGCAAATTCCTTAGGTTCAAAAGGGGAATTCAGTGAAAATACGGTCTAACAGAACAATGCTGCTTGGCAAGGCTTACCTGGTAGCGCTGTTTGTGTTTGGTGGCAGACCTATACAATTGCTTTTGCCACCTGGGTGCCCCTCAAATACTGCCACTGGGAGATTAGTTTCCTTTGCTTCAGGTATGAATCCTGCAGAGGCTGATAGATACAATGTGGAAAGGTGGCACTAGATGTGGAAGAGATAAATGTCAATTTGAACATGACAGAACAGGAACGTTAATGGATAACTGTTTGTTTGAAGCATATCAATATTGTAGAAGCAGTTGAGAATGTAAAAAACTTTGGCTTTGCCTTAGAGAATGTGGTTGCTCATAAAATAAGCTTCCATTAACATAATGCTGCAGTTCTCAGTCTTTTAAACAAGAATGAACAGAAAGACTCGAGTTCAGTTTCATTTTTAAAATGTTTTCTATACATATTTTTAAAATGTTTTCTATACATGTTAATTTTGCATTCTACATGCTCTTTGGAGGATTTGGGGGACTAGCTTTCTACTCCCTATGCTATTTGTTAAGTGGGTAAATAACTTACATGGTCTTACAGTTGAGGAAAAATCAAAGAACACAAAAATTAAAATGGAGCTCTGGATTCAAGCCCAACCATATCCATGTTCTATCTACTCTTAGTCCCCATTAACTCTGATCTACAAATTTCCCATCTGCCATCCAGAGTGATAATGTGTCTTTACCTAATGACAACTTTGTAAATAAAAACTAAGATGATTTATAGGAGAGCAATTTATAAACTTTTACTACTAATAGCATTAACTGACTTAAGACTGTCCAAATTGAATGCAGAGTTCAAAATAGTTTCTTATAATTTTTATGTAAGGTTATGTCCAAGTATAAGTGATTCAAGTATTATTATATTTTGCAAAGGAACCTTATGAGAAAATGTGACTAAACATTAAACTCTATTCCTTTCAAATACTGCTTTGAAAATAATATTAACATACAAATAATGATGCAGGTATTCCTACTCAAAAGAATGAAACAAAGATGAAAAATCAGTTTACAAATACAGATTCAAGTAACCTCTCCTTACTGCATCTACTTATGTAATTACTTATTTTACAACTGGATTTTCATTTGCAGAAACTCATTGCTCTTTACTGGTGTTTTACTTAGTGACGATTAGTTAAATGAAAAACAATGGGGCATAATGTTCCACTCTTTTCATGAAGTAAATTTTATCTTAATGTGCTGGGAAAAAGAAGAAAAAAGATTTACAATGAACTTGCTTTGACCTAGTCTCTTAAAGGACTATGATCATTATGAGGTACCGTCCTGCAAATATATTTAGCTTGTAAGTTAGGAAAGGTGATATATTTAAAACTTGCAGGAATGGCATCGATTTAATAGTCAGAGAGAGAAAATACAATAAATACTCTTCTAAACTATTCTATTGCGTTTGCATTTGTACTGGACATCCTCAGATTCCAGAATTATTACTTAGAAAAATCCTGTAACGAGGATCCAGCAAGAGAAGAACTTAAAACAGAAAGGAAATCAGAAAGGGATACAAGGCTGAAATTAGTGTTGCTTAGAGAAGGGCACTGGCACCCACAACATGAGTAAAAAGTGATTAGGTTAACGTCATGTCCTGTGTCTTGACAGTTTTCCTTTCGTTTTTGATGTAATCAAGCCCTTTTCCTACGCTGTCCTAAATCATCATCGCAGGCTTCATTAGAACCACAAATCACAAGCTGCTGGGGATGTCTTTTCTGCCCAAAGAGCTCTTTATTTAGGGACTTCAGCTCCTGCTGCAGATGCCCCGCATATTGAAGCATTGTGGCCTCAAAAAGAACTAGCTCCAGTTTTATGTGTTCACATTCTGAGTCCTACATGGTTCTGATTTCACTGCAGATGGCTTAAAGCTATCAGGGATAAATACAAGGGTTACAGTTGTCACTGTAACTGGACTGCAGAAAAACAGTCTAAAGGCTTCTTTGTTAGTGAAACCTTCAGGTTTCTCTGTGCAAATTTGGTCTGCCTTATGGGCATATAGGGGAGCTGCTTCCCTCTCTGTGTTTTGTTTTGCTTTAGTTTGTGTCATTTTTCTTGATATGGAAAATTTCTGTGTCCTGAAGAAATGCTTTCACCTGTGAGTGAGGTAAACACATTGTACACTGTTTTGCCAAAAGAGGGCAATGTTGCCGTTCTGAATCTCCCCATGCCCATCCCTGGGACCTAGTCTCTAGAACAGTAAATAATCGCCACTGTCTCTTTCCTTTCACCATATCCAAGTTTCCACATGTCTGTGCACTCTGTAGTTAATCAGGACTTTGCAACTCTCTGTCCCACCTATTAACTTCATCCACTCCCAAATTGTTTAGAGGGAATACATTTCACTCTGTGCGTGGCAGGCATATACCAGCAAAAAGCTATCTCTGAAATTCTCAGTTCTTTTCCATTTGACCGTGAGAGGAAAGAAGAGAGGTGACAGGCTTTAGGAAATGTTGATAGGTATTTTTACTGTGCCCTATTCCCAAATGTCCAATCAATATATTATCTAATCGCATTCTTCATAGGTAACCAAACTGAAAATAAAAGGGGGGATAAAACTGTTCATATTCAGTGGATTTCCTTCAAAATTATCTATTATCTTTTTAGTTAATATATGATCCAAAACTAACATCAAGACATTGATAAAAATCTTAATAACTGGCACTCGGTTTCTTTTGAGGGGAGTGATCTTAAATGATTTATCCCACTGTGAATCCAGGTCTTTATGAAAGAATTGTTTTGTTTAGGAAATTCTAAATTAGTGATCTTCCTTTTCTTTAAAAGGATGGTGCATTTCCCTCCCCAGGAAGCTTATATACTTTAACAGGTTATTTCCACTATTCTTCATTCCTTTAAATAATAGTAATCCAGTTGTTTTCAGGAAAGCACAATTTAGATTTTTCATTAGAAGATTTGTTTGTGGAGCAGATTCCTGGAATTTTTTTCTTTTTCTTTTTTGGGGTGTGTGTGTGTGTGTGTGTGTGTGTGTGTGTTAAAGAAGAAACGATCAGTCTATGGGGTGTTTTTGCTCTCTGAAAGAATTGGCAGTGTAGCTGGACAATGGTAGAATTGCTCCCAGAGCAAACTGCTCTTGCATTTAACAAATCTACTAGCTCATTTCTCATACAAATATAGGGGTGTGTGTGTATTTATTCATATGTGTGTGAACCACAAATATATTTGTGTTAACACATCACTATTCTTATCTCTTTTTTTGGGGGGGGTTGCTTTTTGTTTTTAGTACAGACTCCCATATTTAAAGTTCATTAAAGAGAAACAATTGTAGACATTTATTCTTGAGCATTAAATGTTACTGATATAATTTCCTAGGATCTGCAACTAGGTGTTTTATCAGAGCCAGGAGTCTGAAAATGAAAAGCGTTACAGTGGTTAAAATTAAAAACACAGTGTGGAATAGCAAATTCTTGAACTAGTCTTAGCTGGGTCTCTTTTTTTTTTCAGTCTCTGAAGTGCTTCATATTCCCATATTTAACTGGGCTTGAAAGATTTAAGTAGAATCTACTATCCCAGGAACATCAATAAAACCCATAGAAAGCTGTGTCTGCTGTAGGTGGTTCCAGGAAATCCTTATTTAACATTGACTTAGTTTACTGTGGCTCGGCTTTTTCATTTCTTCTGAGTTAAAGCCCGCCATCTCATTTCTGTTTCCTGCTCCTACAACTGTCAGGATATGTACATGAGAAAGTCTATGTTATTAAAAGAATAATAACCATATTGTAGGTTTCTGAACCCAAGATTGTATTTTCTTTCTCAAATATTCATTAAAAAATATAGAGTGTATTTTATTGAAAGTGCTCTTTAATGAATAGTATTCCTGTTTGCGTATAAGAAGGAGCTTCCAGTGCCATTCCCTGACAGTAATTGTGGTCTGAATTGAGAACATACAGCAACGGAGTGCAGTTAATGGCCACCCTGTGGATTGAGTGCTCCAATTTTGTCATATCTGGCTACATCTTAAAATGCAGAAATTAGTTAGGCTAGGAAAGAGTTAATTATGTTCCTGTATCAGGAAACCCTCAATGAGCAGTCAGAGAGAGGAATTCTTTGTCTTTAATGCAAAACAGAAATTTCAAAGCCCCTGACAGATGATAGTATATAAATAGTAACTGAGCATCTAGTTTGTGTGGGGAGGTGGGGCATGAGAACAAGGGAAAACCCTTTAGTAAGTCAGCCTGCAATGCTAGGGAGAACTAAACGAATCTGTGATACCTTTTAATTTCTAAAGAATTAAAATAAGTAACAGGATGAAGCACGTTTTCAGCCAAACAAAATCTTTCTACTTCTCTACTTGATTGCATCACTTATCATCTGATAATGTACTAGCATGTATAAAAGCATGTCTAACTTAAGTAACAGGTTATTTGTATGAATGTGGTCTAGTCTAAAAGGTCCAGGCAAAATAGACTCGGTCATAAGTGGATGAAGATGAAACAGATCAGGTTTTCAAATCCAAATAGATGGTCTGTTTTATAAGATTTGGAGAAATAGGAAGCTATAGAATTAAATCATTAGATCTTCTGAGTCGTTATTATTAAATATCTGTGTGTGCATATGCACACACTCACACATTTGTAGTGATTTGGGTAATATCTTCACCATACGGAGTTTTCTCTGAAAATCAAAAGGTTACCACAAGCAAGAATGGATATTTCTTAAAACTATCCAGGCTTTGCAAAAAGAAAGATAATATGATATTCTCAAAATTTTTTCTTGGAAAGGTGGGAAATCCTTTTGAGATAGAATACTTTATCAAATTCTTCAGCTAATATTTAAGGTTTGACACTAAAGGTGAGCAGTGCACCCATCAATCAACCTTGTGACTTTGCCACTTCCGCTTAACCTGAAAGTACACCTGTAAAAATAGCTCTGGTTTCTGATGATAGTCCAAATCTAATTTGGTGGCCATGGAGTTATATCTCTCTCACTGATTCTGATTTTTGCAAAATCATAGTGCTCAGTAGTATATTTTTAAAACCCACAAACCAAAAAAAAAAATTGCATTAAGAGTCCTGCCATTAATCCTCTGAAATGGAAATGAGGACAACCACTCCATTCACAATATCTTCAAAAAAAAATAAAATACTTGGGAATCAACCTAACAAAAGAGGTGAAAGACTTATA
>NW_026000037.1:44725802-44787760 GCF_001458135.2 Marmota marmota marmota | reverse complement strand
TTGGGCATCTTCATTATAATGTGTCTAGGTGTGGATCTCTTATGATTTTGCACATCCAGCGTCCTGTAGGCTTCTAGGATTTGGGATTCTGTCTCATTCTTCAAGTCTGGGAAGTTTTCTCTTATTATTTCGTTGAACAGATTGCTCATTCCTTTGGTTTGGACCTCTATACCTTCCTGTATCCCAATGACTCTTAAGTTTGGTCTCTTTATGTTATCCCAAATTTCTTGGATGTTCTGCTCATGGTTTCTTAACAGTGTTGCTGAGCTGTCTATGTTCTTTTCAAGTTGAAATACTTTGTCTTTATTGTCTGATGTTCTATCTTCTAAGTGTTCTACTCTGCTGGTAGTATTCTCATTTGAGTTTTTAAGTTGGTTTATTGCTTCCTGCATTTCTAGGATTTCTGTTTGTTTGTTTTTTATAACCTCTATCTCCCTATATAGTTGATCTTTTGCTTCTTGGATTTGTTTATGTAACTCATTGTCGAAGTGATCTTTCATTGTCTGGTTTTGCTGTCTAATGTCTTACTTGAGACTCCAGATCATCTGAAGCATGTAAATCTTAAATTCTTTATCTGACATTCCATCTGCTGCAGCTATTACCTCTTCTAAAGTTGAGTTGACCTGCATTGCTTGTGGTCCTTTCTTTCCTTGTCTTTTCATACTGCTCGCGTTTCTTTCTGCTTGGTGAGACTGTGTGTGTTATTGAATTATCCCCCTATATATTTATATTGCTCTTGTATAGTTGCAAAGTCTCCCTTGCAGGGGCGGGCGGCGGCTGTGCTCCTCCTCCAATTGGGGTGATCTGTCTATCTCGCCGGCGGGCCGCTGGGCCCCTTCTCCATGTCGCGTGGTCTGCTTACCTTGCGGGCAACGGCTGGGCCCCTCCTCCAACAGGGATGATCTGTCCAGGTTGCAGGTCTGCCTACCTTACAGGCGCAGGCTGTGGCTGTGCCCCTCCTCCAATTGGGGTGATCTTTCAACTAGGCCGGTGTGCTGCCGGGCCCCTTCTCCGGGACGCGCAGTCTGCCTACCTTGTGGGCGGCAGCTGGGACCTTCCTCCAATTGGGACGATGTGTCTACCACGCCGGCAGGCCGCTGGGCCTGCTCCGCTGGTCCATCACAGGTCTGCCCACCTTGCAGGTGCGGGAGGCGGCTCTGCTCCGCCCCTCCTCCAATTGGGGCGATGTGTCTAATGTAGGCTCTCTCTCCACCTCATAGATTATTTCTTTTTCTAAAAGAAGATTTTCAGTTTGAATCCATCCCATTTATTGATTCTTTATTTTACTTCTTGTACTTTAGGAGTCTTGTTAAGGAATTCAGGGTCTAATCCGACATAATGAAGATTTGGGCCTACTTTTTCCTCTATTAGGTACAGGGTCTCTGGTCTAATCCCTAGGTCCTTGATCGCCTTTGAGTTGAGTTGTGCATGGTGAAATATAGGGGTTTAGTTTCATTTTGCTGCATATGGATAAAATTATGGCATTTGCGGGCAAATGGATGGATTTGGAAAATATCATACTAAGCAAACTAAGCCAATCCCCAAAACCAAAGACCAAATGTTTTCTCTGATAAGTGGATGTTGATCCATAATGGAGGAGCATGGAAAAAATGGAGAAACTATAATTGGGCAAAGGGGAGGGTGAGGAGGAGAAAGGGTTATGGGGGCAGGAAAAATGGTAGAATGAGATAAACATCATTACCCTACGTACATGTATGACTGTACATATGGTATGACTCTGTGCACAACCAGAAAAATGAAAAGTTGTGCTGCTTTGTGTACAAGGAATCAAAATGCATTCTTCTATGATATATACCTAATGAGAATAATTGAATTAATTAATTAAACATTAAAAATAATTATAAATTTAAAAAGAAGGGAGAGGAAGTGTGAATTTGCTCTCTGCTTGAGCTAGGACATCTGTCTTTTCCTGCCTTTGGACTTTGGCATTCCTGGTTCTCAGGATTTCTGACTCAGACCAGAATTTATCAGCCCATTCTCAGACCATCCAACTAGGACAGGATCATATATCATCAGCTTTCCTGAACCTCTAGCCTGTAATAGTGGAATTTCTCAGCCTCCGTAACTATGAGTCAATTTAAATGTTTATATATTTTTAAATCTGTACCTGTATATTCCTGTTTATGCAGCCTCATCTCCTGCCACTTCACACACCTGTGTATCCTATGTGCTAGTAGTCCTGGTCTTCTTTCTCAAGTAAACCAATGACTCACATACTTCCATTCTTTGCCTTCCCCTGCTGAAATCCTCTTTCTGGCCATTGCTGCTGAATTCCTATTCATGCTTCAAGGTCCAATTCATATGTCACCTCCTCTCTGAGGCCTTACCCTACCCAACCCCTAATCTGGATGCAAAATTAATTTCCCACACTTATCACATCATATCATAATTATTTGATTGCATTTTAACTGGATCATTAGAAAGACAGTATTGTGCATTCTTGGAAATGTCAATGAAAGAAGAAAAAATGAAGAGCATAATTACAGGGTTGTTTTCTTCACTTAAAAAAATAGCAATTTACATTTGCATAGTATTTTCATAGACGTTTTATTTAATCCCATGGCAACCTTGTGGATTAGGTAGGCATGTATTATTTTTCCCAGCAATATTAGTGATTTTAAGTGTTCTCACTGAAAATAAATGTTAAATATATGAGGTAATGCATATGTTAATCAACTTGACTTAGCCATTCCACAATGCATTAATATTTTTAAATATCATATTATACTCCATAATATATAATTTTAATTTTTTAATTAAAAATAAATACTAACGCAAAATAACTGCTTCGATAAATAAATAAATTAATTATATAAGAGAAACTCCTTTAAAATTATTCTTCACTTTACTTTTCTAAAATATCAATTTTTAAAAAAGCTTCTTAAGTAGTTTTATTATGCTTATTTTACATTTATTTTTATCTAAGTACTTAATAATAAATTATACTTTTAGGGTTGGGGTTGTGGCTCAATGATAGTACGCTCGCTAGCATGTGTGAGACCCTGGGTTCGATCCTCAGCACCACATAAATATACATAAAGGTATTGTATCCATCTACAACTAAAACTCATTTTTAAAAAATTATATTTTTAGTAGACTTTATAAAGGCCTTTTGGGGGTGAGGGGGATGGGGAGTACCAGGAATTGAACTCAGGGGCACTCAACCCCTGAGCCACATCCCCAGCACTATTTTGTATTTTATTTAGAGACAGGGTCTCACCAGTCTACTCTCAACCACCTAACACCTCCTCTCTCCTTGAAGGAGAAGCCATCCTCCCATATTCACAATAGCAAGGAACACTCTTGCCCATTTGCTTAGGTATAAAGGGAGCACACGTGGATGATCAAAGGGATGCAAGAGTCAGAAGTGCTACATGGTTTATAGGGGTGACTGCATCCCATGACTGCAGGCCACTGACCTCCTTCAATGCAGCCCCCAACACACCACCCTGTCTATAGCCTTTACCTCTTACCCCCTCCAGATTTGGGCTATATTTAAAGTGTTTCTACTAGTTATTACTAATAAAGTATACAAGTTACTGCACTGAGACTTTATATTAGTTTTTGTGGTTCCCCTAAATCCTAGACACATCTTTCTAAATAGTACATTTATAAAATCTCTTGAAGTGATCCTTGTTTGAGTGTATCATTTGCCATGTGCTAGCCCCCTGCCCAGGTTTATACCCAGTTTAAATTTTTTAAAAAATTTAAGCTAGAAAGCATGACTTTCCATTTCAAACAGATGTGTGACTTTAATATACCATGAACATTTACTAATCTTTAATTTTGTAAATTATGATGACTCTCAGTAACAAGTGGTATTGAGTTGACACTGAAAAATTTTGTGAAATAAAATTTTAGATGATTCATAAAATCCTCTGACTTATTCATTCTATTGGTATTTATTAAACCCCTAGTCTTGGTTTCAGTGGAACTAAACCTTCAGATCCATTATCCTGTCTGTTGTTATCACATAAGCTTTGTAATATTTTAGAATTTTTTTTCTTCTTTCCTTCTTTCTTTCTGTGCTGGGGAGTGAACCCAGGGTTTCTCACAAGCTAAACAAGCAGCTCTACCACTGAGTTTGACCCAGAGCCCTTAGATCTTTCTTAACAAATTTAAAAACACTAAATAAAGTATATCAAATGGCACTTTTAAAAAATTGATACTGTTTCAAAATAACTTCTCTTACCTTATATATGTGATTCCACACCCAAGTAGTAATATATCATATTGAAAAAAGTTCATTCAGCTTGACACAGTGGTGCATGCCTGTAATCCCTGCAACTTTGAAGGCTGAGGGAGAAGGATCTCAAATTTAGTGGGGGGACCTCCAGTAACTTGCAGTTAGTGAGTATTTGTAGTACTAGGGTACTATTGGGTTCAATTGCTAGTACCAAAAAGAATCATTCATTCTTTCACTGATTCATTTGTTCTTTAGTAAGTTTTTTTTGTGTCATCTACTATGCTAGGAATAAGAAAATACAGCTGCCAATTAAAGTATCTGAACTTCTAGACTGGATTATATTATAAATGATATATATTTTGTCCAAATCTTAAGAATCATCAAAATAATTTCATGACAGAGAAATGTTATTTCTTGTTTAAATGCTATAAATGACAACTTGTCAAGAGGATAATCAAAAGCCTATCAAAGATTAAATAATTGACCTAACAAGTAGTTTCTTCGATTTATAGCATCTTTTTCTACACATGCAGAGTGGAAACACATTACATATATGAGTCAATACATGAGAAGTCAGAACAAAGTTAACAAATATAACCAAAACATATAGCTAATGTTTAAGAGTATAGGCTTTGGAATTAGAAGCATTTGATTTCAAATATAGGTTCTCACACTGTTACCATAAACAGAATACTTGGTTAGCATCTCAAAGGTGTTTTCCCCTCAGTAAAATGGGAATTCTAATATTCCTCCTTCTAGGATGTTTAGAGTGTTGGCCAAGTTAATGCATATATAATACTTGGCCTGGACACTGAGTGTATTTAAAGTATTTAACATAAACATGAGCTATTTATTGTTATTGTTATCCTGCATTCTGCAGTTGGTTTACAAGTTCTCACTTGAACTTAAAGAAACTAAACTGATAATTGTTTGCCTTATGGATGTGATTTTTTTAATATAGAAAACAATGCAACTATATAAAGACATTGAAAAGGAAGGTTATAGACATTGCATTGAAGGTTGACAAAAAATTACATTTTTAAGTTAAAATAAGCTCTTTGTATTTGCATACTTTTTACAAAATCTAATCTTTAAACTATCTTTTCAGTTAAAGTCCCTGTAGTATGCTGTTTCTAAGTCTTTTGGGTATAGACTGAGGAGTAAGATAGCTGTGTCAAAGGGTGGTTCCAGTCCAAGTTTTCTAAGGAATCTCCATGCTGCGTTCCAGATTTGTTGCACCAATTTGAGTCCCACCAGGAATGTAAGAATGTGGCTTTCCCCCCCATATCCTTGCCAACACTTATTGTTGCTTGTATTCTTGATAACTGCCATTTTGACTGAAGTGAGACGAAATCTTATAGTAATTTTGATTTTCATTTATCTTAAAAACAACATACTACAGTGACGCAGCCACCTCAATGTTTATAGTAACACAATTCACAATAGCTAAACTATGGAACCACCTAGATGCCCTTCAATAGATAAATGAAAAAGAAATTGTGTTATATATACATAAATGCAATATTACTCAGCATTAAGAGAGAATAAAATTATGGCATTTGCAAGTAAATGGATTGAGTCAGAGAATATCATTCTAAGTGAGGTAAGCCAATCCCCAAAAAGCCAAAGGCCAAATGTTTTCTCTGATAAGTGAATGCTAATCCATAATCGGGGAGGAGGACATGGGATGAATGTAGGAAATCTGGATTAGGCAACAGGGACAGAGGACAGAGGGGAAGGGAGTGGGGTATGGGGTTAGGAAAGATGGTGGAATGAGATGGATATCATTACCCTAGGTACATGTATAATTGCACAAATGGTGTGACTCTAACTTCGTGTACAGCTAGAGAATTGAAAAATTGTGCTCCATTTGTGTACAATGAATTGAAGTGCATTCTGTTATCATGCATAACTAATTAGAATGAATGAATAAATAAATAAAATTAATGTTTTAACTACCACTCTTAATTTCATTGGAATAGAAAATGGCCATAGTATCATGTACTAATTTATACTCCCATGACATTCTGTCATCTAATCTACTTCTTTCTTTTTCCAGGCACACAGATGCACTCTATTTCCCAGCCTCTTTTGCACTTGGTGAAGTCACAGCACTAGATCTTGCTTGACTTCTAAGAGCTAGGATGCCAATTCAGGCTCCTTGCCCTATCATCAGCTAAATGCAGATGACAATGTGATCTGAGGAAACAGTAGAGTCACAAGATGGAAGAAACATCAATCACTATGAGAACAAAAGCTAAAGTTAGTCTGAAATACACTTGTTTGTTTAATCCACTCATTAAGCAAATATTTATTGAGTGCCCACCAGATGCCAGACACTTTTCCCAGGGATGTATCAATAAGTAGAATAAGTCCTTACTCCAGAAGCCAGCTGTACAGGCCTCCGCAGCCATATTGCCATAAATTCCCATTTCTATCCAAGTGTCCCAGAGCTATTGCTAAGAGTTCCTCAAGCATTGCTTTTCAAACATCTGTGGCCATAACCACTAGTCATAAATGCATTATATATCACAATACAGTGTGCCCTTGTGAAAGTTTTCAGAAATATCTTTAGCCTTAACATGTATGATGGGCACTGGTATTTTCTATTCTGGTCTAGTTCATTCTAAAGTATTGGATTTTATTATATCAGTGGGGATTTTCCCAAGGAAACTGATTTTACTGTCTGCTAATGGATAACAGCTTATGTTTTGAAAAGTACTGTGAAAGAAGTTTACCCTCCTGGGCCTAGGCTCTGGCTTTCCTCTCACGCCCTCATACTTGGCTTGCTGAAGAAGTCCTTCCCTCCTAAGATTCTCTCCCTGCAATGCACAAATTTCTGCTCTAGGTAATTGCCCCAATAATCCCACTCCAATCTTGAAAAGGATAGAGTTTCCCCTTAGCTACTCTTCTTGAACACAAGTTAAGTATTTCATAATTTTACTGAGTACAATACACACCAGAGTCTCACTTTTCACAAATTTTTACTGAAGTCTTGAGGATAAAGTAAGGAAAGTAAAACTATTAGAACTTATAACTGTACTGAAATATTTAGAATGGAATAATATTAAATGTTGGTCACTTCTATATTAATCATGGGACAGGGAACATGACTGAGACAAATATGAAATAATAATGGCCACCACATGAAATTGCTGATGTTTAGTGAAAGGTATAAAGGGATCTCATTGTGCTATTACTCTATTTTTATTTGTATTAGAAAGCTCAAGATATAGCTCAGTCATAGAGTGCTTGTTTTGCATGTGTGAAGTCCTGAGTTTGATCCCTGCACTGCAAAAATAAATTATGTGTGTTAGAAATGACTCATAATAAATGGTGATCAGAGAGCTGAATGAATGATCAAAGGCTTGAGTGATTGGGTTTGAGCCCAGGATGCCTACATTTTGCTATGAGAAGAAAGTGCCTCTGGTAGCCACTGGCCCGAGGAGAATGGAAGACATAAGGAACAAATCTGGATCTAACTCACAGTTTAAGGTTAAGCCAAGCATAGATCCATCAACCCATCCCTACCTGCAGACACACACACATACATACATATACACACACACACTCACACACACACACACACACACACTCAGACACACATAAACATAGTTACAGAAATGTGAATATGAAATAAATTAGTATTGATATAGATTACTGAATTTTGAGGATATTTCTTTCATATGCTCGTGGGTGCTCCTAATCAACTAATACAGAAATTAGCATTGGAAGGAGGAATTACCATTATATGTGGTAGTGGCTTTGGCCTTGGGTACCAGACACAGAAAAAGCTAGAAAAACATGATAAGAAAACTCTTAAAGTCACTGAAAACATAGTGACCAATCCTATGTAATGACAATCATCTGATAAAACTGCAGTAAAATGGAAAGCAAAAATAAACTTAATAAATTTATCAAATAGTGTGAGAAGATTTTGAGGCAAGATGTTCAAAGCATGAGCTGACTACTCCTAGATATCTATTTATCAAGGTAATACAAGACACACATAAACTCTTAAAATAATTGGCTGGTTTACAAGGAAAGTTTAAAGAGAAGATAGAGAACCCAGATATTTCAGGGTTGGAAAATAGACTTGTTTCTTATAAGTGCCAGGGAAAATTCAGATATTGACAACTGAGTATGATGTCATTGTAAAGACCATGTCAAGAGTATGGCTGTGAGCTTATTGATTAAGATATTAGTAGACTTTAATGTTTTCTAATAGTCGTTTCAACTGGATCACAGGGATGTGTGAAAGTTCCAGGGGTGGTCCCACCAAAACTCAACTCATCCAATGTACCATTTTTAAGACTAAAGAGATGAGTCTTCAAAAGAATTTTTGTAGGGGTGGTTTTTCACATTTGAATTTGACTAGAATTAAATGTATAGAAAATCAGTGAGATTTTTGAGATAACTCTTGGCAATAACACCACCCATCATGGACCAGATAAAAAGAGATTGAATTAGTTTGAGAAATAGAAATTTCTATAAACTTAAAGAGGGAGAGGTCATTTATTCAGTGACCAAGAGACTCCAAAGTTACCTTCTGAAGTGGTTGGGTAAATGAAGGGTGGATTTAGAAGCCATAGAGTATAATGAACTGTTTAGAAAGGAGATTTGGAACCTAATCAAGAAATATTCCCTACCCTAGAGGGATCAGGCAACATTAGGCCAGGAGGATTTTAAAATTGTGGACTATTGACTGCTATATGCCTCCGTTCTTCTCCTGTTGCACAATTTTATTGCAGCTATCTGTCCCTATCCCTTATTATTTTGAGTTTGCATGTGTTAAGTAGGAGACTAGGTTGTGGATAACATGTCTTTTCAAAACTCTACAACAAAAATATCCATAACTGTATCTCTATGGGTGATAAGATTTGGATTCAAGCCTAATAGCATGACTAGATAGTGCCAGTCATCAATTTAGAATGAGATTCTGGAAGTGCAGCTTAGTATATTTTGCTCATGGTTTGGGGGCATGCATATTTATGAACGACAGGTGAACAAAGGGCAGATGTTGTTCAACAAGTATTTACTTTCTCTCCACTATTCCATGTCCATGGGGAGAGTATGTCTCCATCCATTCACATTAGACTTAGCCAGGTGATTGTTTGGGCCAATAGAATATTACTTGATATGACAGAAGCAAAAACTGTGTGGCAGAGTTAAGCTGGCCCTCTTGTTATCCACCTGTCAACATGAGAAGACTATGTATACATCAGATATTTGCTATTCCCAGGAAGAGACTTGTGAAACAACCTTGAACCCAATCAAGAGCTTTTCAAATGCATCTGAAATCTGCCCAGATCAGTTGAACCTCAAGCTACCATGAACATGAGTGAAAAATAATTGCTAATTTTTAAGACATTGTTTTGGGAGGTGTCATGTTACATGGAATTATTATCCCAAAATGAAAATGCACTACTCTGCCCCTTACCTCCACTTTCAGCACACTAACAGCTAAGTTTCTGACCTTGGAACATCCTGGCTGCATGACTCTTTCATATCCATTCTAAGTAAATGGAGTCTGCTTAATTTAGCACTGGACACAAAAGGCTTTGAGCCTCAACTTTGTCTTTTTCTAATTGTATGCTTTCAAAAATGACATTTCTTTATTGGCTTTTAGTACTTTTATCTATAAAATAAGAATAAGGAATCTTATACCCAATTCATAAAACTGTTGTGAGAATTAAATATAATATACACGGCCATTAAAAATAATTATTGTATCTATACTATAAACATTGCATCATGTGAGGATTTCAGCTGTAAACATATCCAAAGACCAGTTAAGAGACTTATATTAGTTCCCATGAAATCCAGCAAGGAAGGCAGGTTTGAAATCTTGTGCAAAAATGAGAGAACAAATGGCCAACAAACTTGGATTGGACCGTTTCAGATCATGCCAGTCCCACCAGAGTGACAGCCACTGGAGAAAACTCAGAGACAAGGTCAGTGGCAGATATATGGGCCCATTTCCCATCAATTCTGTGGCAACACACATAGATATTGTTCAGTCAGACAACAGACTCCTGAAGGGCAAATCCTCATGAGACTTTGAGCTGCATGATTAAAGAAGAACCAGTTTCTCCAACACTTTGATCAGAAGGGTCTGCTGTTGAATGAAGCAAGCTGAAAGAATGATTCATCACATTAATATTCATAGTTGAGACCGGGATTTAAGCCATGAATTTGACCAATATTGATTGTCTTGAGCAGAGAGCTTCGGTGGGTTCTAAGGAGATTTGCAGGAGGCCTATTCTTTTTCTTAGATGACAGCTTGCAAGGGATTAGTCTTGCACAAGTTATTGCTTACCTCTAGTCCAAGCTTTTGATCCTAAAGGTGACCTCTAAGCATCAAGCCACTCTGTCAGCAAACCACACCATTTCAACCTATAATGTCTCAGGAGCTGGCCCCTGCTGTTCCTAGAGGTCACATTAGAATTCCAGGTGACCACATCCAGTATATAAATCATGTACCTATGAAGCAGATGGAGGAGGGGCATTTGTGATATTAGTCTCAGATACACACATATACACAGGCCATAAAAATTAACAAGGCTGGTATGTAAGCACTGAAATATCAACTAGGACCTATGGCATTATTCCTAAGCCTATCCCAATGATTGGAAAAATTTTGTTTTCCTTAAGTAAGGACAAATCATACCATATGGCTTACTCAACTTTATTAGTATAGTTAATAGTATAAAGTCAATGTCTATAGTCTATCACTGTGGATGGCCTCATTGGTTGGCATTAGAAGGCATAAATTCTTGTGTGTGTATATGTGTGTGTGTGTCTCACTGGGGACTGAACTCAGGAGCACTCTACCAATAAGCTGAACTCCCAGCCCTTTTGATTTTTTATTTTGAGACAGGTCACATTAAGTTGCTGAGGCTGGACTTGAACTTGTAATTTGAAGGTGTAACTTAATGAAATTTTCCAGAAAACCAGGAGAGCAGGGATGTGGAAAATCATAGCAGCCAGGCTAAGATGGAGAGGCCAAAATACTTCCTGAAATTCACATTAAATTGTTACATATATTCCCTAGTTGCAAACATGAGAGTGTTTACTGTTAGTTTGACTTCATAGTTTTCAATCAATTATGCTACAGTAACAGATTAGAAAATATAAGCATTAAATTCCTTTTTTTCTTTCCCTCTTTCCTTCCCTCTCTCTTATTCATTTATTCCTTTCTATTTATCTTCTTTCCCCTTCCTTCATTTATTCCTTCTTTACTTCCTTACTACCAAATCTTATATTTGCCTGAAACTGAGTCTGACTTGAGTCCCCATTTTGATAACTTGCAGGATTGAAGTTGTGTATATTCAATGTCCACTCAATTCTTCCCTCTGACTGAGAATAACATCTTGATTTATAGCAATGTGCTTATTTAAAAGACATTTCCTAGTCTCCCTTTTAGCTGGGTTTAACCATGTGGTCAAAGAGATATTATGGTAAAACTGTTAGGTAGTTATTCTGGGGAAGGCTCTTTTTAAAGAAGAACTAGAATGTGCCCTTTTGCTTTTTCTTCTTTCTGACATCTGTAATGCAGATGAAAATGCTGGACCATGAGCAACCAAACACAAAACTTCTTAGCCTTTTAAAGAATAACCGTGCTAATTTATTGTTCTCCCTCTACCAGCCTAGCCTACCATCTCTGGTCTGTGGTCCTAGCCTTTCTTTGAGTTCCAAAATGTAAGCTTGAACTTCCTCATGTAAGATTGAATTTCCTCATGTGATTTGAAGTTTCGCCAACACAAGTTAAATCAGCATCCTCATTTCTCTGAGTCTGCCTGGGCCCATGGCACTGAGCTTGGTTATTCAGATAGACTTAGAAATCATACAAATGTACTTCCAATGTCTACTAAATTAAAAATCTTCAATTTGATACATACAATCTTGCTCCAGTTGAAACCATCATTTTGGAATTTTCTCCTACTTGTACCTTGCAATCATTATTTTTGTTTTGCTCTTCATGTCTATGTTGTTTTTTAAATTCTATTCCATCTTTCTGAGTTTTCAAATGCTCTTGTCTGTGACTTCAAAATATACACAATTAATCCACTTGTCCTTCTAGATTTCACTTAGCATCCCAGTCAAGCTATTGCCACCTAACCTACTGCAATAAGTTAATGAAAGTTATTACTGCTTCTTTTACCCTCTTAATCTACTCATAACACAAACACCAGCTGTTCCTTTTCAATTGTAATGATCATGTCACTCAAACAGCTTTGTATCACTATAAAATATAGCCTGTCCAAAGTTGATGTCCAAGGATTGTATAGTCCCCACCACTGTCTCTGACCTTGTTTCCTTGTGTTCTCCTTTTGTTTACTACGATCCAGGTTACTGATTTCATTGTTATTCTTCAAACCCAAGGAGTTGGATGATTTCTTCTCTTGGAATTCTCTTCCCTCAGATGTTCACCTGGTTCACGCCTCCACTTCAATCAAGTTTTAACAAACATCATTGCTTTGGAGAGTCTGGCATTAGCCATGTCAATTCAAATAGTCCTCTGTCATTATATGCTATCTCAAGCTATTTTATTGGTCTTTCAGTGCTCATCATTATTTGAGGGAAGAGAATGTGTCTAACTTTTATGTTCACCAACCACTGCCTTGAATGAAATGCCAGGATAGGGGGTACTTTGTGTTTTGCTTTGGGAACTACCTCAGTCCCACCTTGTGATTTTTTTAAAGTTTATAGCTAAAATATTTAATCATAGAAAATTCTCACTTATTATCTCTTTGCTTGTTATATCCCCAATATTCTCTCATTGTTTTATCTTTTATTAGACATAATGTTGACTCTTCTTCACATGTTTAACCCTATCTCTTGCAGGTTTGTTCTAAACAATTTCTTCATAGTTGAGCAGTCTGTTGGTTTTTTTCTTCTTTATTTATATGATTTCTACTTGAATCTTTTTTATATGTGCTCTTTCCTGATTCCTAGCTCCAAGTTCTTTTACACAATTCTCTATCTTGCTTTTTCAATGATATTCCAACCTATAGCTATCTCTGATTTTCTTAAACATACTTATTTTACCATCCTCTCAATGTGTTCTACTATCTGTTTTCCCTATTAGTATTGATAACAATTCCTGTAGTTCTAATTTATTTTGTCCTTTGAAGTTTTCCTTAGACAGCTTTTCTTAAGAGAGATTTTATTTCCCTCACTCAGTGTACACTCTTACTATTTAGGACCTCAGAATCTTCAATTCAGACTAAATCTTATAGGGGGCCTCCTGGACTCTACTATGTCCTAGCTGGTAGGATCAGTTCCAGACCAACCTGGGTGGCTAATGGCATTATTTGCAAACTGCAAGCAAGGTTTCTCGTTCTCATCTCCTGCCTCATATAGGGTAACACCTGCTAGATCACAAGAGCTGAATTCCCGGAATCTCCTTCCTGACTGGTTAACAAGCTACTTCAGCACTTACTGATAATATTTCTGGTTTTGTTGTTACACCTGGCTGTTTTCTTTTTTGAAATATTTTATCCATCATTAATTGATGTTTGTAAGGGTGTGCATGTGTGTACGTGTGCGCACATGTGCACGTATACATGTTTGGTGTTCTTGAGTATCTATTTTTTAATATGTGAATTGTGAATTCATAAGCCACCTGCATTGGGAATTCTTTTGTTTTTTAAGGGAAAATCATTATGATGCTGATTTAACAATGAGTTCTTGTATATGACACCAAAAGTATAAGCAACAAAATCAAAAACATAGCTAGAACCATATAAATATTAAAATTTCCAAAAAAAACCCAAATTAAAAACCAACAAAGTGAAAAGACAACTTATAGAATGGAGGAAAATATCTGCAAACCATATATCTGACAGGATAGCTCTCCCCCTGCCAAATATTTAAAGAATTCCTTCAACTCAATAACTACTTTGATAAAATCCAATTAAAAATGAGCAAAGGATTTGAATAGACATTTCTCTCAAAGAAGATAATAAATGTCCAAGAAGCGTATGAAAAGATGCTGTGTTAATCTGCTTTTCATCTTTATCACCAATGCACCTGACATAAGCAACTTAAAGGAGGAAGATTTTATTTTGGCTCATGGTGTAAGTAAAAACATATCACGGCCCTCTTTACTTCCAATTGCTTTCCCATTCCACATCTCTTTACATAGCTAAGTGGCCCTTCCCTGTTTTGTCATTCTGTTCCCATCTTGTTAATTTTTCTATACTTGGGTCTCAAGTCACTTCTTTCAGGAAGCATTCTTTGTTCTCAGCAGCAGGAAGTAATGACTTCAGTGCTGACTTCCTCTGGTCCATTGTCACTCCCATCTTTGAGAAACCTTTCAATATTCTTCCCACAAGTTTTTAGGGTCCTCTGCAGTCACAATACCTGTGCTTGATTCTGTAGCTAACACTGTTAGAGTCTGTAAACAAGTCAGGATGGCGCCTGGCATTTTGCCAGAGAAATGTTAGAGTCTGTAAACAAGTCTGGATGGCGCCTGGCAAAATGCCGAGGGAGTGGTTTGTGAAGTAACGCCAGCGAGCCATTAAGTGTGGAGGTTCCTTATTGGTTGACTGCTGTATCGAGTTTATGTTAATTAGATAAGCTGTGTGGAATGTATAAATATCTCTCCTGTCCTACAATAAACGGCTCCCTCTCCTGCTGTATCAACTGTACACAAGTTGTTCGTCACCCCCGGTTATTTTGCTGCAGCCAGACTGCGGCAAACACAAGGTCAGCTCATCCTTTGATGTCTTGTATATTGTACCTAATTTGTGCACATGACCTTTCCCCCATTGAAGTACAAGCTCCTTGAAGCCAAAAAGTCTATTTCATTCCTTCTCTTTCCCCCAGTGGTCTCTTGTGTCACATTAATACTCCATGCCTTGATACAATTGGAATAAAAGAAAAACTTCATGAATAAGTTAGATGATATATTCTCAGCCCACTAGACTGTAATCTCTTTGAGTACTTACTAAACTTTGTATGTTTGGGGTTCTCAAAGTGTAGAAAAACAGTATGTACAATAGCTATGTTCAAAAAGTAAATGAAAAGGATGATTATGTTGATATTTTGATATTCACTTTATCAACTAAAGCAGTGTAAACATACTTTTTAAAACCATCTTATAAATATTCCATGTTCAAAATCATGGAATAAAAAGTATATTTCCACCTGTTGCTCTCATTAATCAGAAATGGAAACACTATTCTCCTTTTCTTTTTTACCTGATTTTTTTTAATTTTGAATGAATTCTGCCAGGATTTTAATCAATCTTTCCCCTCAATAGGCTAAATTATTTCTCTTTAATCTTTTCCTCTATGTAAAATACTCCAAAAAAATTATTTGAAGACCATTACTATTGAAACCAGAGTTTCTCCATAGGCCTGTACAGTTGAGAAAAGACTGTTTTAGTTTCAACAGATAATCAAGGTAGGGGATGCCTGTTGGCATCTGCTCTGAAGGTCCCAGCTGGCAAAGCAGGATTCTTCTCCAGTACTATGGAGTGAGTGATGAGTAACAAGACATGTTGCAGCTCTCAATGGCAAGCTACGCCCTCCAGTGTCAGACCACATCCAATTTCTTTCTGAGTTCTTGGCTTGCAAATGCAAAGAATGAAATTCACAGACAGCAATGGAAGGCAAGAATATAAGGAGTAGGATTTATTCAAGTGTGAAGAACAGAAAGAGAACTCTTGTAGGGTGAGAGGGGACCCAACAGCAGTCTGCTGCTTGAGCGTGCTAGTCCAAGTGTTCACATAGCTCTTGGGCCAATGTTATTGGTCCAAATTTATGCTATTCAGATTTTGAAAACGCACTAGTGCTATCGGTATAAATTCATACTAATCAGTTCTTACAGAGTATCAGTAGTATTGGTTAGCCCTTGAGTCTGGGATTTCCTACAATCACATTCAAGTCTGCCCCTACTTCCATTTTTTAACCTCACAGTAAGACAAGGGCAGGCTACTGTGGGCAACAGGTGTACCAACCCTGACTGACCTCTCACCAAGATGGAGACTCATTCCTGCATAGCAGAGTCCACTACAGGGAGGCCCAAGCTCCAGTCCACCCAGCCACAGCTCCACCACTTCTCTTTGGGAATTAGTGAGCTGGCTGCATAGCTATGTGGCTGGGGAGCCATAGCAACTGGGACAAGGGCTTGGATTCACCATTTTCTTTCTTCTAATCAGATTACCCCAATACTGAGGAGGCAAATTTATATATTTCCTCTAAATTCTCACATACCTTACTTTAATATTTCATGCTGCTTCCCTTCAATGCTCTAACCAGGGGGTTAAGTAGACAGATGGATGTTGGATTTTGATAATATTCATTTAAACTTCAAATAAATAGAGTGTTCTGTTTGAATAAGATTGAAGACACTTAGGTAGATTTTATTGTGTTACTAGTAATTTTTTTTAAAGAGGGGGGGAATTTTTTAATATTTATTTTTTAGTTTTCAGTGGACACAACATCTTTATTTTATTTGTATGTGATGCTGAGGATCGAACCCAGCGCCCCGTGCATGCCAGACGAGCGTGTTAACGCTTGAGCCACATCCCCAGCCCTTACTAGTAATTTTTAAAAACTATCTTATATTTTAGTGTTCTTGATTTCTTTATACTATCTGCAGATCTCAAAAATCACAAAAATAAGGCATCATAAAACAATCCCCCAAATTTTCAGGTTTCAAAGCTGATTAAATATTTCTCCAAAGATGGGGGTATTATAAGGTGAGGAGAATATGTGGGTTAGATAATTGAATATAGTTATCTTAATCTTTACAACGTGCTGCTTCCAACCTCATTGCCTTTTATTCTTGCAGCTTCACTGACACCAAAGGACTTACCATTTGTTCAGTCAAAATTTAATAAAAGGAGAAAACTGCTATGTTATTTTCCCAAATGTTTACTGTGTGCATTTCTCATTTGCCAATGTTTTGATTGGCAGCTTTATATGACCCTGGATTTTAATTTTATATGAAATTTGATGGGAAGTATATTTTAGAAATCATAATAAAAAATGACTGCAGATCCCTTGTAAGTGTTTTTCTAAGGAAGGTTTTGTTTCCTCAAGTTGTATTTGATAGTTCTGAGTCACAATGAACAAATACATTTGCAGACTGCAAAAGCTTTGGCTATTTGTAAAAATAAATAAAGAATTATTAACCCCTTAAGATATTATTTTAGTGGAAATAATTTATAATATTTTAATATTTTTTTTTTGTAAAATCTCCTGAAAGAACTTTCTCCTTCCACTTCATTCCCTGCTCTTTAGAGATCAACTCAGTGTATGTTGACTAGATGGAGATTAAAGTCATAGGGCAGGGTTCATTAAATAAATGAGTTGTTTTCATTATTGAGCTTTGATTTTCATAGTTCATAATTTCAGTACCATGTCCTCCAAGTCCTTGCTACTCAAAGTGTGGTGCATCTCTCATCACCTTGATACAAATCTGAGGCTCCATCACAAATCCACAGTGCAAGAATATGCATCTTAACAGAAATAGCAGGTAATTCATATGCTTTCAAAATTTTGAAAAGTACTATTCTGGATAAATTTGTTATACATTTTAAGACCATTCCCACACTCTTTTATCAGCTAATTTTAATGCTTTTCATACATCCAACTCAGTACTCAGTGCCCTGAGTTCATTTGCTTTATTTTTCCAACTCGAGAGATGGGAGTTATCATTAGTGTGGAAGAGAGACATGGTTTGAGTGTGGTTTGTGCCCCTCAGGGCAGCACTACTGAGAGATGATGGAACCTTCGGGAGGCACAGTGAAAGGTCCTTATGGGCATGAGTTAGTGTATGTGAAACTCCCTGCTAGTCCTCCTGGTCACTTTTATCAAAAAGAGCAAGCCTGGCCCCTCAGTCTCTCTGCTTCCTGCTGGGGATGTGACCACTTGCTCTGACACTTACTTCAGCCATTGCCATCCACCATTCACCATGGACTCTCACCAGAGGTAGACCAATGCAGGCACATGTCCTTGAATCATCACATGTTTGAGCTAAATAAAACTCTTGTCTTTATACAGTTATTTGCTTTAGGTATATTGTTATAGTGACAAAATGACTAATGTGACAAATGTACTGAAATCCTAGTTAATGTAAAAGTACACTTTTTGTATCATTGCTTCTTTTGTTTTTAAACTCTTTTGTTTGAACGATTTTTCAAAATATATCACCCATTTCCTAATTTGTGAAAATTAGTGCATGCTGAACTTATTTTAACCTTTTCTTGATAAATACTGGTTGTTAATATAAATCTTGAAATTAATACTACTGGAAACACAAATAAGCTTAAAAGTTAGTGAGTTACTCATATCTTAGTAAATCCTATGTCTTTTCACGAACTACTATGTTATTTTAGTTCATGTCTTTCTTAATTTAATAAATTGACTTACCCATTCTTCATAGTAATGCTATGTTATCATCAAGTTTCTGTACTGAGTATGATTCCTTCTTCTCATACTTGTTACTACTTCTGCTATAGTTTAATTATGCTTCTCACAACTCTGCTATATTGAGGCAGATTTCCCTTTTTTTAGTATTTATCTATTTACTTACTTATTTATTGAGGTGGGGTCTCACTGTGTTACCCAGGCTGGACTCTAACTCAACCCCCCGCCTCAGCCTCCTAGTAGCTGGGATTACAGGTGCACACCACTGAACCCACAGCTGTGTTTATTTTTGTTTTGTGTTGTCTTTTTTTCCCTTTCTTGTTTCTGTTTTATTTTTCCTATTACATGATTCTTTTAAATTCCAATATCTAATCCATTTATAGTCAAAATAAATAGTGATACATTTGGGTTTAAACTTTTTGTCCATTTTTCCCCCCATGGAGCTACCTATTTTATACTGCATTTTTGTTTCTTCTTTTGTTTCCTTATTCCCTCCATATCTTATAACTTTAAAATAATTTAGTGCTATTTTAATGGCTTACCCTAGATTATAACACATATCTTTGATTTATTGCAGTCTTGTAAGAATCAACAATTTTACTACTTTCCAATAATTCTAAAATGTTAGAATAATTTTCATTTACTTCTCTCAATTTTTGTTATTGTCATGCATTTTAATTTTACATATATTTAAAATTTTCAGACATTACTATTATTGTTTTATTTAGTCAACCAGTATTTACCCTTTTTCTTGCTCTCTGTTTCTTTGTGCAGTTTTATATATTTGCCATACATACACCCCAGGTTGGCAGCTATTTTCTTTCAGCACTTTATGATGTTGGTTCACTGTCCTTTACTGACATCATTTCTGTTGACAAGTCGGCTGTCCATTTCACTATGGCTGTGTTGAAAGTAGCATTTCTTTTCTTCTCTGGCTGCTCTTAATATTTTCTCTTGTCTTTGGTTTTCAGCTGTTTTACTCTATAAGTTTACATAAGTTTTCCTTGTATTTTGCTTCAGTTTTTAGAATTTATTGAATCTGCGGGTAAATGCATTTTGTCGGTTTTGGAAAATCCTTAGCATTTTTTCTTCAAGTAGTACTCCTGTACATTCTTTCTTTACACTATTTCTGGGACTCCAAGAAAACATGTCTAAAACATTCTTATTCTATTTTGTCCCACATGTCAGGAAGTTGCTTCTGGATAAGTGAGAGTACTCTACAGCAGACTTATACTGCCACAAAAAAACAGTAAGGAAAACCTGATATAACTCAAAGATCATTAATGAGCCTTTGAGACACTGAAATTCAGCCAGTATGAAGAAAACAAAACTCAAGAGAAATGAGAAGAAATCTGCAGCTACTTTTTTACCCAGAACTTTCAGGTTCTTGATGAAAATGACAGACTGAGAAATGCAGGGTCAAAAGTTTCCACCTTTCACATATTATACAGGTTGCAAAATCAAAGAAAAGAATTAATTTGGTTTTTAGGAACATGATCAGTTTTCAAATGCTGTTTTCTAATCTTCCATGCATCATCATGTGGTACAATAACCCTGTTTAAACTTAACTGAGTCTGCATTCGAATCCTGGATCCACTATTAATGAGTATATGACCAACATTGCATTAAGTAATCTCTCTGAAAATGTTTATACACATATGAAGTGGAATAATAATATTACTATGCATTTTGGGTTGTGTTGATGATTAGTGACAGATGAAATAAATGTGTTTGGTCCAAACTGGCAACTATTCTTAGAGAAGAATGCCTAAGTTATAATTATTAACCTTTATATGATTGATGAATTAGCACCCTGAGCTTTAAAAATAATATAGTTCTTTGTGCTGAATCACAGCACAAAGAATTGAATAAACCTCTGACTAAAATTCTACAGCAATGACTCAGGTGTGAACTTAAACACTGGAGTGATTTAATTCATTCTCTAGATGACTAAACTTGTTAGCTCTCTGGCCTTTTATCTTTAGATGTAAGTGTGATTCTGTGGGAAAGCAAGTTCTTGTCTGTATTTCTCCTTTCCAGATTATGGCCTTCTGCTATCTCACATTGGAGACCCGAACACAAAGCACCTTATTGGAAAGGAAGGTGTTTTTATTTACATAGACTCATATGTTTCATATACTGGCTATAATTTGTAGTGTTTGGAATGTATTTATGCCTTAATGTTTATTAAGCATTTACTATATGCTAGACATTATTTCAATTACCTTACACGAGTATTTTGGGACCCCATAACAATGCTATGAGGTAGGTACTACTCTTATCCTCATTTTGGAAATAAGAAAACTAAGAAAAATATTTTAAATAGTTTTACTAACATTTCATAATTGGGAGGTGACTGAGCCAAAATAACAACCCTAATGGTCTAGCTCTTATTCACCATCTAAAATGACTGTCACAACTGCTCTTTTCATTGGGAGCATTACCTTAGAATTTGGGATCCTGGCTGGTTCAAATCATTACTTTTTTTAAGGGTAGAGAAAGGAATGTGTATGGGTTTCATTCCAACAGAACCTGAGGAATTTATTGCCTAGCTATGAATATTTAATTTAATTAAAACTTCTTGGGGAAGCCTATGCTGTTATTTAAAAGTTATATTGCAACTAATCCCAATGTCAGATAAATACATATGCCCAAATATACATAAAAATATCCCCTGGAGAGTTTCCCTCATAATTTAATATTTTTAAAATGCTCGTAGAATTTCAACTTCACATTTTGTCATCTTCTATTTCTGTTATGAAATGTTTGCCTGAATCTCTTCCTTCCAATGACAAATAAAGAACGCAGTTATTATAAGACTGTTGTTCCTTGAAACTGTGCAGTTCTAATTCTCTCACTTATTCTCACTAAATCATCATATTGGTAGGGAGTCTTCCTTTAGCATTGCTGTTATGTCCATTGGTTAGCCAATTGAAAATTTTCTGTCATATTGAAAGAAAAGGATTAATAGTATACTCATTTGTAATATGGGAAACTAAAGATTCTGTGAAATAAAAGCCATATAAAACAACAATTGTGAGATTTTGGCAAGTGTTCTAGATGTGTGAGTAGCATAGATTCTCTTGTCATTCATTACATATTTCCAGTTCCCTCATTTTCCACCTTAACCTCCAATGGAACAGTCATCACAGCCCAGGCAAAGCTAACTTGAAATCAAAACTTGCTTGCAGTTTGCAAGTTTCCCTAGCATATAAAGGTTCAAAAGACAATTGTCACTTATCTGATGACCTTTCCAGAAACCCTTGCTGTTAAATGTGCTATATCTGAACAGTCAGATCTTTTTAAAAAATGTACAAATAGGATCCATGGGCCATTTCTCTCTATCTCTACATTATATTTGTAATATTCTATGCTAACTAAATGTGTTTTTTTTTTTTCACAAATTCTCTCTTCTGTCACTTGCACATTTGGGCAGCAGCCATTACCATAAGCTGGTTTCAGGAAACTCAAATATGTGAAATGTAAAGAATGAAAAATCTGGCCACCTTTTCTGGGCTCAGGTTTTAAGCACATGAACTTAATCTTGGTGTTCTCTGGGTTCTCCTCCTTCTGCCAGTCACAATTTCTAATTAGCTTTCCCAATGGAGGAAGAAGATGGATTATATTTTAATATCCAGAGACTAAAATTAGTTTATATTTTAGCAAGTTAGCACTTCTTAGCAGTTGATTTACTCTTGAAGCTGCAAAATCTGTGAGCTTGCAATTAATCATACGTTGGTCATTTTCTTTCAAAAATGTTCAGTTTGGCTCTCTGTATCATAATAGGGGAAAACATGTAATTTATGCAGTTTAGAAATTATAGCCTTGTGTTTAACTATGTCATAATATATTTTCTCACCCGCTCATTGTTCTTAACACTATAAAAGAATGTCATTTCACTGGGATTTATTTAAGCAAAACCTTTAAAGTGAGATCCCAGGCAAAACAGTAACCTCTTGGAGTTGCGTTTTATTTTTTTTCTTTAAATGAGTGCTTTTAGGATTTGTTTTGACCACTCTTGATTTTTGTGGTAACTTTTAAAAATATTTTTTAAACAGAGGAGCACATTCTTGGCTTTCTTCTTGCAATAAGAATGCTTTATCTTCATAAAATTGTCTTTAATATTCTCATGTGCATAACACATGTAAAAGTATTCTGTTAATATGCACAGAAGCCACAAAGCAACTCCCCAGTGGCAGTGTGATAATTTAAAGACACTATAAATTCAAAGGAATAGATATCTTTTAATTCACTGAATTTTTAAAAAACAGACACTTATTTGAAAATCAAAAACAGTACATATTTTAAGCAGTTTCCCCAACTAACCTCTGCCAGAAAATTAACCCAAAAACTGTTTGACATCCCTGAATAGCATCTTATGATGCTGCCAGCATACTGATCGCTCACTGTGCTCTGAAACAAATCAATTAGCCTGCCAATTGTGTTCATTAGAATTCATTCATATCTCTATAAAAAGTTAATTAAAAGTAAGAGTGAGGAGGAAATCATGTCTAACATTCTTATTAAATCCAAATCACTGAAGTAATTTCAAATCTGAATCAACAATTGTCACTGAAATTCTCCTTCCAAAAGGTATAGTATACCTGAAAATCAAATAAAGCAGATAGAAACCTAGAACTCTTGGATAAAGAGTCCCAAACTGAAGTACTTGTTCTATCAATATTGTTATTATTTTAAAATAGTTATTCTATTTTCTTGCTAATTACTCTTGATGGACAAAGATGGGTCTTGTTGGCTAAGCATCTATTCACCTGTGAGCACAGGTGAGTGCTAAAACTGGCACAGCACCTTGTTTCTCAGCCAACTCGGCTTAATGTAGCATCTGAGGATGAATGACAGCACAGAATAACCAGAGGAACACAGCATTCAAAGCCAAATGAAATCATCTTACTATAAGGACCACTGCATGTAGAAACCAGCTGCCAAAACAAGAAACCAGGCGACAAGCTGCAGCTTTCTGATTCCTAACAGAGACTCTATTCCTAACAATATCTAAATGCCTCTGGTAGAGCTGTTAAAAGCAAAAAGTGTTTGAATGTGAAATGTTCTGATTATAACATGAAGCTCTCTCCCAGCCTCTCCATTCCTTCCATTTGGGGTAAGGTATCTGTTCCTTTTGTTTCCAGAAAACCAAAAGTGAGAGCCCATGTGAGGGGAGAAGAATCTTCCTGACAAGCCACGGAAAGCCTTAGACTAATTTCATATTCAGTTCTTGGCACCGAGGTCTGGGTGGAGGTGGGCAGGTCCACCCTGCCTTTCAGTCTCATTAATCATTTGGCTTTCCCCGGCTGCTCGCAGCATATTCTGGAGGAACCCTTCTCTTTATTCATTCAGACAACCCTTTGGATTAAACAGAGCCAGCTAAATGTCAAAGCAAATCTGAGTCTTGATGCAGATAATCATTTCAATAATATTTCTCCATTTGTGCCCAAACACCAGGGGAATAAAGCTTTTCTGCTGTCAGGTACTGTAAGACTGCAGTTGGTGTAAATGCTTGACACTGAGCCAGATGGCTTAGCCGTGCCTCAAACATATGTTCAACAAGCAGGCTTGCACACTTTGGAATTTTATTATTTTGAACTGGTGAGGCTTGCATATTTATTTACTTGACCCCCTTTGGTGTCACTTTGGTATTAAAACAATCAGTTATAAAGCTTCTCCAAGCAATAGGGTAGGGCTAGTTTATAGACTACTTGTCAGTTTCATATCACCACCTGCAGTGAAGTATTCCTCATCTCGTGGCCTCCTCTTGATAATTTAAAGAAAAAAGGTGGCAAGGTGCATGTGACTGCGGGAAAAGGAAAATGGGAACTGAAGGAGAGAATGCTGGCCTTCCTTAAACATAAAGATGAATGTGCCCTTTTCTAACCAACTCTTTACATGACCTGGGGACAAGTAATTTTCTCATGTATTACCATGTATATTTCACTCAGAAAATCTTGCTGGGGCTTTAAGGAAATCAACCATTAAAATGCACAACTGCATGTACCGTTCAAAATATCACAGGCAAATCTATCTACCACACATATACATATATACACATATACTTATTATATGCAGCATACGTTTATGTATGTATATATTATTAGATAATGTACATATGTGCAGTACGTACTTATATACAGCATATATGTGATTATATGTAATCTAAATATGCATGCATGCATTTATATTCACTGTCACATATATGTATGTTTATGTGTGTGCTAAAAATGGAAACCAGTGCCACTGGCTTTGTCAAGAAGAGTTTGTGATCACTATCACATTTATCATGCTGCTAATATATCCTTCAGAATAAAACTTAAATGGCTTTAGTACTCGGGGAAATACATTTTCAGAAAAGGAGAAAAAGTTAATTTCATATTACTTAATATGTTCAAATTAAGTGATGAAAAAGACCAGAGAACAGCCATCAGAGACTATGAACACTGCAAATATAACAAGCAAGGTTCTGCATATAGTCTCTACTCTTTGAAAATAAATTTCCATGTATAATATCATAATGTCTTAGAAATCTTAATGTTCATCAGGTACGACACTTTCATTTAATAAAAGAAAAATCCAGGCCCAGAGAGATTTTTTGATGCATTCCAAAGCACACAACAAATAAATACGCAGCAGAATGGAAAGCTAAGGCACTACCCATCTTTTCCTGTGTGATGTAGGTCTGCTCTTCTACCAAAGTAAACTTTTGGTATACAATGGATATAACAGAAGGGACCTGCTGGAGCACACAAACCTGACTGAAATAAAGTTCTCTTCACACAGTTGTTTTCAACATTTTCAGACCCAACATGCTCCATATTAAAATAAATACGCTATAATGCCTCCATTACTATTCTGAACTAAAATTCACAGATAATGAAACTTACCTACCAGATAATTTTAAAACATCACTTATAACATAAAGTATAAGCAAAAGGAAAATAATTTATGGAGTACATGAGTATGCGTGTATTTCAGTAGGTTAAGAATTAGAAACAACTCTACTACTTATGAGGTAGTGTTAATGAAATAATTAGATGTCTACCCCTTTAAGAAAAATTGCCATGAACATACAACTAAAAAACAGAGTATGTAATCAGATGCCATTAAGGATGTTACTGATGATGGAGAGGATTTTCCAAAATGGTAAGTTAAACCTTACCAGATTACATGCATTAAAACTTTACTATTTTGATGACTTGAATATTTTTTTACAATGTTGGAAAATTTTGCATAGATTCAAACTATTCCAATGTACTTTGCTAATATGAAAATTGAGAGAGACTGTAGATTCAAATATAACAAGACTTTCAACTCCCTGAACAGCTAGTTGGAAAAATTTAAAGGTAATGCAGAATTCAGGACAATTCATATTTAGGGACTGTCCTGTGTAGTACAAGATATCTAATATTTTATCTTCTGTCCAATAAGTTCTACTACTTTTCCTCTAGAAATGCAACAACCAACAATGTCTCCACAAGTAGAACCATTACTGTAGAATGTTGTATGTGGGCTCTCTTCAACATAGGAATCAAAGCAACCAATATCAAAACCATTAGAAGTTAGTTCTATATGAAGAATACTTATTCAAAATGAATTTTTAATTTTAATCATTAAATATTTTTGAGTTTTTATTCTTTACACATCTACAGAGAAGAATTTAATTGTAAAGTGATGAGCCTTAGAATATGTCTTTGCAAACAGGTAACAACAAATTATAAATCTAAAACTAATACTAACAGGAAATATGGTTGAATTTAAGCTGTAGTTCATGTTATATTTAATATTGGTTTAATTATGTTTTATGATAACTCAATACTTCAAAACAACATTAAGATATTTTGTGAAAGCAACATGTTCCTCTTATGTAGATATAGGTATTAACTAAATTCTATTTACTCGTAACACTAAGTTTATATGAGGTTTTTGTGCTGGCCTAGGGAAATAGTACAACTACCTTTCAAAATGAAAGATAAAACCTAAACAGTTGCATCTTTATGTTGGCCTATGGCCAGTCACCATCAGCTTCAATAATTCTACACCTTCTAAATTCTTAATTACCAATATATTGAGAATTTCTCTTATGTGTGGTCAATTTCTACAAGAGGCTTTTAATTATATTAATTCATCTCTGTCAGCAAACTGTCTTGTAATTCTTTAGAGAATCTCTCAGAATATATGTAGTTCTGATACATCACAACCAATAATAATGTTATTTGTTCATTTAAATTTCCAGATTGTCTTTCAGTTTAAGTTCCTTGTGTGTGAAGCACAAAGGAACTTAAACTCTTATTCTTTTTTTCTGCCTCTTATTCTTTTATCTATTCTACATTTACAAGAACTCCACCATGTCAAAGAGAGAAATAAGCACAACTGAAAAACAAGCGTCCATTTCTTTATCATTATGATTCTGTACTGAAATATACAGGACATTTTTCTTCTTTGGAAGGCACTTCATGTCACTTGGCCAGTTCAAAGACTTCAGAACACAATGGAAAACTCCAAGACATAATAGCATTCACAGTATAGCATTACACCAGTGCTTAGGCAAGCCACTTTCTAACCTTTGGATTAGATCGGTCATACCACCATTGATATATGGTAGGAACAAATTTCTGGAAACATCTTTCATTTCATATAGTAACAAAGAATAAATAACTCTTTTTTTCTGAGGTTATCTGCCAATAATATGTTCAATTTGACAAATAAGACTTGTTTATCTCAATCAAAATACTTGGCTTAATGTAAGCACAACCTCTTTGGGATGGAAGAAAAGAAGAATTCAACTTAATAGACTTTGTTGCTGGGGTAGCAGTAGTTTAATAATAGTTGCATTAATAAATATGCCAGATTTTCAGATGGGTAGAAAAGGATGATTTTTAAAAGAAGGATATGGAAAATGACAGAGATAAATATCCAGTCTATTATTTCCTA
This sequence comes from Marmota marmota marmota, assembly GCF_001458135.2. Taxonomy (NCBI): domain Eukaryota; kingdom Metazoa; phylum Chordata; class Mammalia; order Rodentia; family Sciuridae; genus Marmota; species Marmota marmota. The sequence continues at coordinate 44,760,229 of NW_026000037.1, read as the reverse complement.
ACCACAATCCCCTCCTTCCCACTCACAACCAAGTTGTCAAAATGAACAGCCAAAACCAAATTGCTGAGAAAAAAATAGAAAAAAAAACTATGAACTCTCAGCATTCATATAGACAAATAGCTGTTACCAGGTCGGTCCAGGGCATGATGTTAGAATCCCATGGGGAAACTGAATGTCCAGGGAGAACCTGTAGGTGAGACCTCAGAGGCTAGATACTGATGCAGACCCTTAAAGCAGTGCTTCTCATAGATGTACTCATTTGGAGATCTGGTAAAAATACAGATCTGGTTCAGCAAGTCTCTGGTACAGCTGAGATTCTGCTTTTCTAACAAGCTCCCAGGTGATGCTAACGCTGCTGATCTGTGGACCGTGCTGTTGTAGCAATACTTTAAAGAGCCTTGGGTACACAAGATCTTTCTTTAAAATTGGTAGACTGATGGAGGAAATGTAACTCTGTGAAGTACATGCAAAGAGAAACTCAAGAAAGAAATACCAGTAACCACAAAGAAACAGAGACCTTATGAAGTTAACATCACACATCAAGAACAAAGTGCAACAGGTAAAGGAAAAGTCATCTTCCTCCTGCCTAGATGGCAAAACAAAAACCACTGAGCAGTTTGATGCAGGGAATAAATGTACAAATGCAACAACACAGAGTATGATGAAAGATGAAAACAGGAGCACAGAATGCCTTTGTCTTGTTTTTATAAAACTGAACTTAAAAAATCCAAAGGAATGTAATGTTAGAAAAGAAGATAAGGAATGTGTGCATGATAAGTGTGGGAAAAAAGCCAACAAATAAACAAATAAAAAAAAGAGTTTATACTGGAGGCCCTAATATCTAATAGATTTTATTAATCCCTAGAGAGGAATCATTGCCAGGTGAATGAAAAACATCCTCATAATGCTAAATATACTAGTTTTATAGATTTCTAAGATAATGACCTAACAGTCAATGTAAATGAATATTTTGTTTATCTTCAAATGATAATTTTCAAAGATCTAAGTTTAAGGGATCCTTTAATAAATGCTAGAACAGAATATCCAAACAAGAGTGTACCCAACCAATTAAGGTATTTGTCAATACACAAGCTCTACCAAGATTTTTGAGGGATACTTTTCAAACCAAGCTTATTCATTATTCAGATTACAGAAGAGTGCACTGTTTCTATTTTAAGATTTTCCTTATGGAAGGAGGTCATACCAAATAATAATGGTTTAAGTAGGACTGAAATCTTGGGCATAGTTAGATACTACAAAAATTTTATTAAAATTTTCACACTGAAGACAATTAATGAACTCTAAATGCCCCTAAAATTTTATTCATATCTTACAGAATTAGGATATGGATTCTTTAAAGTAATAAGAAATTATTAATATTAATTTTAGGTCTATATTTTATCAAACGCTGTTGTGCAAAAATATTTCTAAATGAGGCAATAACATGGATAATGATAGATACATACTTTTTATGATTTATCAGCACTAATTTTGCTTTTTTAATTCTTACTTTAATATAGAAGGGCATCACTTTTAGTCTTTGGTGAATAGTGTCTTTTAACTTAAAAATATTTGTCTTGAAAAATGTATATTTAGCACTTATATTGGATATTAATTTGTGATACATAAAATTATATCACTTAACATTTATAATCAAAAACCTTGTAATATGCATTTTTCTTTAGATAGCTGCAACTTATTCAATCAGTTGGCAACTCTTGCACATATATATTGTCTACCTAAATAATTCTCAAGGAAGAATAAGATAAGTGGAAAAAAAGGAATTAAATAAAAGAGCAGGGAATTCTTTCTGAGATTGAGATAAGCTGTCCCCACCCTCCAAGTGTGATGGGCCCTTCTCTCTCATTAACTCTTCCTGGCTCTAGGCAAATTATAAAATTACTTATCTTCATTATTAGATCACCCTTTCAGTTTAGTTTTCTAACTACTTTTATTGATGGTTGGAACCTATTTTTGTCTTCATTGATCATGTTTTCCTCCCATATCTTTTCTTCATTTTAACATCATTAATCCCCCCCACAAACACCTCTTATTTCTTTACCTGTAATTCCAAAAACATATTCAGTAAGTGCAATGCATCTAATTTTATTTGAACTAACAGGACCCATGAACTTTGCTCAATTACAATTGCTAACTAAATGGTTAAACAGTAATTAGCTGTAGCCTTCCAAGGTTTGCATTTTTTTATTGGTAGTTCAAAACATTACAAAGCTCATGACATATCATCTTTCATACATTTTATTCAAGTGGGTTATGAACTCCCATTTTTACCCCAAATACAAGTTGCAGAATCACATCGGTTACACATCCACATTTTTACATAATGCCGTATTAGTGACTGTTGTATTCTGTTACCTTTCCTATCCCCTACTATCCCCCCTCCCCTTCCCTCCCATCTTCCCTCTCTACCTCATCTGCTGTTATTCAATTCTCTCCCTTGTTTTTTTTCCCCCTTTCCCCTCACAAACTCTTATATGTAATTTTGTGTAACAATGAGGGTCTCCTTCCATTTCCATACAGTTTCCCTTCTTTCTCCCTTTCTCTCGCCCCACTCGTCTCTGTTTAATGTTAATCTTTTCCTCATGCTCTTCCTCCCTGTTCTTTTCTTAATTGCTCTCTTTATATCAAAGAAGACATTTGGCATTTGTTTTTTAAGGATTGGCTAGCTTCACTTAGCATAATCTGCTCTAATGCCATCCATTTCCCTGCAAATTCCATGATTTTGTCATTTTTTAGTGCTGCGTAATACTCCATTGGGTATAAATGCCACATTTTTTTTATCCATTCATCTATTGAAGGGCATCTAGGTTGATTCCAGAGTCTAGCTATTGTGAATTGTGCTGCTATGATCATTGATGTGGCAGTATCCCTATAGTATGCTCTTTTAAGGTCCTCAGGGAATAGACCGAGAAGGGCGATAGCTGGGTCAAATGGTGGTTCCATTCCCAGCTTTCCTAGGAATCTCCATACTGCTTTCCATATTGGCCGCACCAGTTTGCAGTTCCACCAGCAATGTACAAGTGTACCCTTTTCCCCACATCCTCGCCAGCACTTATTGTTGCTTGACTTCATAATGGCTGCCAATCTTACTGGAGTGAGATGGTATCTTAGGGTGGTTTTGATTTGCATTTCTCTGACTGCTAGAGATGGTGAGCATTTTTTCATGTACTTATTGATAGATTGTATGTCCTCCTCTGAGAAGTGTCTGTTCAGGTCCTTCGCCCATTTGTTGATAGGGTTGTTTGTTATCTTGTTGTTTAATTTTTTGAGTTCTTTGTATATTCTGGATATTAGGGCTCTATCTGAAGTGTGAGGAGTAAAGATTTGTTCCCAGGATGTAGGTTCCCTATTTACCTCTCTTATTGTTTCTCTTGCTGAGAAAAAACTTTTTAGTTTGAGTAAGTCCCATTTGTTGATTCTAGTTATTAACTTTTGTGCTATGGGCGTCCTATTAAGGAATTTGGAGCCCGACCCCACAATGTGTAGATTGAAGCCAACTTTTTCTTCTATCAGGTGCAGAGTCTCTGATTTGATATCTAGGTCCTTGATCCATTTTGAATTTACTTTTGTGCATGGCGAGAGAAAGGGGTTCAGCTTCATTTTGTTGCATATGGATTTCCAGTTTTCCCAGCACCATTTGTTGAAGATGCTATCCTTTCTCCATTGCATGCTTTTAGCGCCTTTATCAAATATAAGAAAGTTGTAATTTTGTGGATTGGTCTCTGTGTCCTCTATTCTGTACCATTGGTCCACCTGCCTGTTTTGGTACCAGTACCATGCTGTTTTTGTTACTATTGCTCTGTAGTACAGTTTGAAATCTGGTATCGCTATACCTCCCGATTCACACTTCCTGCTTAGAATTGCTTTTGCTATTCTGGGTCTTTTGTTTTTCCATATGAATTTCATGATAGCTTTATCTATTTCTACCAGAAATGCCGTTGGGATTTTGATTGGCATTGCGTTGAACCTGTAGAGAACTTTGGGTAATATCGCCATTTTGATGATGTTGGTTCTGCCTATCCATGAACAGGGTACATTTTTCCATCTTCTAAGATCTTCTTCTATCTCTCTCTTTAGGGTTCTGTAGTTTTCATTGTATAAATCTTTCACCTCTTTTGTTAGGTTGATTCCCAAGTATTTTATTTTTTTTGAGGATATTGTGAATGGGGTGGTTTTCCTCATTTCCATTTCAGAAGTTTTGTTACTGATATACAGGAATGCCTTTGATTTATGCGTGTTGATTTTATATCCTGCCACTTTGCTGAATTCATTTATCAGTTCTAGTAGTTTCTTTGTAGACCCTTTTGGGTCTTCTAAGTATAGGATCATATCGTCCGCAAATAGTGATATTTTAAGTTCTTCTTTTCCTATTTTTATGCCTTTAATTTCTTTTGTCTGTCTAATTGCTCTGGCTAGTATTTCAAGGACTAAATTAAATAGAAGTGGTGAGAGAGGGCATCCCTGTCTTGTTCCAGATTTTAGCGGGAATGCCTTCAGTTTTTCTCCATTTAGAATGATGCTAGCCTGAGGCTTAGCATATATAGCTTTTACAATGTTGAGGTAAGTTCCTGTTATCCCCAGTTTTTCTAGTGTTTTGAACATAAAAGGATGCTGTACTTTGTCGAATGCTTTTTCTGCATCTATCGAGACGATCATATGGTTCTTATCTTTAAGTCTATTGATGTGGTGAATAATATTTATTGATTTCCGTATATTGAACCAACCTTGCATCCCAGGGATGAATCCTACTTGATCATGGTGCACAATTTTTTTGATATGCTTTTGTATTCGATTCGCCAGGATTTTATTGAGAATTTTTGCATCTATGTTCATTAGAGATATTGGTCTGTAGTTTTCTTTCTTTGAAGTGTCTTTGTCTGGTTTCGGGATCAGGGTGATGTTGGCCTCATAGAATGAATTTGGAAGAGCTCCTTCTTTTTCTATTTCTTGAAATAGCTTGAAAAGTATTGGTATTAATTCTTCTTTGAAGGTTTTGTAAAACTCCGCTGTATACCCATCTGGTCCAGGGCTTTTTTTGGTTGGTAGTCTTTTGATGGCTTCTTCTATTTCTTCCTTTGTTATTGGTCTGTTTAAATTGTGTGTGTCTTCCTGACTCAATCTGGGCAGCTCATATGACTTAAGAAATTTATCGATGTCTTCACTGTCTTCTATTTTATTAGAATATAGGGTTTCAAAATACTTTCTAATTATCTTCTGTATTTCTGTAGTGTCTGTTGTGATATTGCCTTTTTCATCCCGTATGTTAGTGATTTGAGTTTTCTCTCTTCTTCTCTTCGTTAGCATGGCTAAGGGTCTGTCGATCTTATTTATTTTTTCAAAGAACCAACTTTTAGTTTTATCAATTTTTTCAATGGTTTTTTTTGTTTCAATTTCGTTGATTTCCGCTCTGATTTTAATTATTTCTTGTCTTCTGCTATATTTGCTGTTGTTTTGCTCTTCCTTTTCTAGGGTTTTGAGATGTAGTGTGAGTTCGTTTATTTGTTGGTTTTTTCTTTTTTTGAGGAATGAACTCCAGGAAATGAATTTCCCTCTTAAAACTGCTTTCATTGTGTCCCATAGATTCCGGTATGTTGTGTCTGAATTGTCGTTTATCTCTAAGAATTTTTTGATTTCCTCCTTTATGTCTTCTGTAACCCATTGATCATTCAGTAACATATTGTTTATTTTCCATGTGATGCAGGATTTTTCCTTCCTTCTTTTTTCATTGATTTCCAGTTTCATTCCATTATGATCAGATATGGTGCATGGTATTATCTCCACTCCTTTATATTTACTAAGAGTTGCCCTATGGCATAATATATGATCTATCTTTGAGTACGATCCATGTGCTGCTGAGAAGAACGTGTATCCACTTGATGATGGTTGATATATTCTATATATGTCGGTTAAGTCTAGGTTATTGATTGTGTCATTGAGTTCTATAGTTTCTTTATTCAGCTTTTGTCTGGAGGATCTGTCTAATGGCGAGAGCGGTGTGTTGAAGTCACCCATAATTATTGTGTTGTGGTCAATTTGACTTTTGAACTTGAGGAGAGTTTGTTTTATGAACGTTGCTGCACCATTATTTGGTGCATATAAATTGATAATTGTTATGTCTTGTTGGTGAATAGTTCCTTTTAACAGGATATAGTGTCCTTCTTTATCCCTTTTGATTAACTTAGGTTTGAAGTTGATTTTATTCGATATGAGTATGGCCACTCCTGCTTGCTTCCGAGGGCCATGTGAGTGGTATGATTTTTCCCAACCTTTCACCTTCAGCCTGTGTATGTCTTTTCCTATCATATGAGTCTCCTGAAGGCAGCATATTGTTGGATTTGTTTTTTTGATCCAGGTTACCAGCCTGTGTCTCTTGATTGGTGAGTTTAGTCCATTAACATTTAAGGTTACAATTGAAATATGATTTGTACTTCCAGTCATGTTTATTTATTTATTTATTTTAGTTTGGCTAGTTTTTACTTTTTGGTTGTTTTCCTCCCCCTTTACTGAGATACCTCCCGCTGTTGGTTTTGGGCACTGTTTTTCCATTCCTCTTCTTGTAGAATTTTGCCCAAAATGCTTTGCAGTGCTGGTTTTCTGGCTGCGAAATCTTTTAGCTTTTGTTTATCGTGAAAGATTTTAATTTCATTGTCAAATCTGAAGCTTAATTTTGCTGGATACAGTATTCTTGGTTGGAATCCATTATTTTTCAGCGTTTGAAATACATTGTTCCAGGATCTTCTCGCTTTCAAAGTCTGTGATGAAAAATCAGCCGTTAACCTAATTGGTTTACCCCTGAATGTAATCTGCCTCCTTTCCCTCGTAGCTTTTAATATTCTCTCCTTGTTCTGTATGTTGGCTATCTTCATAATTATATGTCTTGGAGTTGGCCTATTACAGTTTTGGATGTTTGGGGTCCTGTAGGCTTCCAGGATTTGGCAATCCATTCCATCTTTCATCTCTGGGAAGTTTTCTAGGATTATTTCATTCAATAGGTTGTCCATTCCTTTGGCTTGAATCTCTGTGCCTTCTTCTATCCCAATGACTCTCAAATTTGGTTTTTTGATGAAATCCCATATCTCTTGGATAGATTGCTCGTGAGATTTAAGCATCTTTTCAGTATTGACTATATTCTTTTCAAGTTGATAAACTTTGTCTTCATTATCTGATGTTCTGACTTCTACTTGATCTAGTCTATTTGTAATATTCTCGTTAGCATTTTTAATCTGGTTTATGGTTTCTTGCATTTCTAAAATCACTGTTTGGTTTTTTTTTAAGATCTCTATCTCCTGGTAAAGCTCGTTCTTTGCAGTTTGAATTTGTTTGTTTAGTTGGTTTTCAAAATATACTTTCAATTCTTGGATTTGCTGTCTCATGTCTTCTCTAAAATTCCGTTCCATCTGAGTTAGGTATGCCTTGATTTCTTTCCCTGTCCATGTTTCTGATGCTTCTAGGTCCTCCTGTAGATTTAAGTTGTCCTGCATTATCTGTACTCCTTTTTTCCCTGGTTTTTTCATGTTGTTCACGTTACTTTCCAGCTCTATTTGACTGCTTTGTAACTGCTTTCTCCTATACATTTGTTTTGGCTTTGTTTATATCTGTTGTTTCTCCTTTGTGGTGGGAGATTATGCCTATAGATGTTGGGCTTTATTGTACTTTAGAGCTGATTCATTCAATTTATAAAGGGCTTCCGGATTTTGTATGCATATAGTGATTTGTTTTTTGTTCTTAGGACTTTAGGTTAGGTGCTATGAAGGTATAAGGGTTAGTATGTCTTGGCTACTTTAGAAGATTGCTCTACTGAAGGGGGATGCTAACCATCAATTGGATCAGGGTGTTGGTAGTAGCTAGGTATTTAGGAGCACTATAGACGGCCTCGAAACATTCACCTGTTTGCATTTAGACAGTTACACGAAATGGAGGACGTAATGCTTGGGATGAAAGTTGGGGGGAAGGGAAAGGAAGGTGCTCTTGAAAAGTAAGAAGGAGGGGGAGTTAGATAGCATAGAGGAGAATGGAAAGAACAATAAAACTTGGAAGGGGAGAGAAAGAGGGAAAAAGGGAGAGAAAAGATAAAATAAAATAAGAAATAAAATTAGGTCTTAGAGATCCATTTTCTTCTCTTCCCGTAGGCAAAGCTGTGCCCTCCGGGCTGAGATTTGCCCTCAATGTGTCAACAGCAATCCCTGTAAGGCGGCTCCTGGGAGTCTCTCAATCCTGTTGGTCCAGAGCCGTTTCACTTCTACAGCCCCTCCTCCCCTTCCTCCTGCCAGCCAGCCAGGTCCTGTGCACCGGAGGAGGTTCTCCAAGGATTTGGTTACACTTTCAGCCCCTCTGGGTGCTCTATTTCCCTAATGACTGAGCACTCTCTCTGTCATTCATCTAAGCCCCAGTGCTGTGGAGCTGTGTTCTGGGAGTCAATAGTTTAATTTTTCCTGACCCCTTTGGTGGGCACACCTTCGGAGTCTGGCGGCTAAGACCATTGGTGTCGCCACTGGTGGTAATGGGAGTTGGGGGTCGAGGATCCCCTCTGCTTCCCTCAGCCCCTACAATCACGACCACTCCGCTGGCGGTAGGAGGAGTTGGGGGTCTGGAGTGTCCTCTGTTTCCCTCCGCCCCTACCGTCACGCCCTCTCAGTTGGCGGTTGGGGGAGTTGGGGGTGGGGAGTCTTCTCTGCTTCCCTCCGCCCCTACAGTCACGCCCACGTCACTGGCAGTAGGGGGAGTTGGGGGTCGGGAGTCCCTTGGCCCTTACGGTCACGCCCACGGAGAGATTTTTGAAGTTTCCCGGTTGTTTGTATCTGATGTGGGTGGGAGTCACACACCTGCTAAAGTAGATTCCGCTGGGAAGGAATCTCGTTGGCCGAACTCTGGTGACTTCCCCTCTCTGCTATGGTGGGCCCCTGGCTCCTTGCTGGAGTGTCTGAAGGGAGGGGTGGGACTGGCTTGTCTCTGGTCTGACTCAATCTCTGGTTTTAGTTCCCAGTTCGCTATTTCATAAAGGCTTGGTTAGAGTCCCTTCACGTCGCCTCCTGAGCTGGGCGGGCAGGGGCCGTTCGCCGTATGGGCGGGGCCGTTCACAGAGCCGGGAGGGCGGGGGCTGTTCACTGGGCCGGGCGGGGGCCCTTTGCCGCCCCGGGCCGCCGGGGGCCATTTGCAGAGCCGGGCAGGCGGTGGCCGTTCGAATGTTCGCCGCAACGGGTGGGCTGCGGCCGTTCAGCAGCGGCCGGCGGGACTGGACCTCTGCGCCGCGTGGCCAAGATTCACTCATCTGGGACAACCTGTCACCTCTAATAAACTTACTAATTCCTGGCAGGTCTCCTTTCAGCGGAATTTTGCTAGAAGTTCCTCAGCAGGTAGAATCTAGGCATATTAATGGGTCTCTCTGATCCCGTTAATGTGGAGATACTGAAAGTGCTGCCTCCTCGCCGGCCGCCATGTTGGGTCTCTGCGTTTGTTTTTTACTAGCCTTACTAACACCAATCTCATGGTATTTTAAAAGCAAGAACTCATGGTTCTAGAAAAAAGCAAAACCTTTAAATCCTTCAGCCTCGACTCCCAAATCTTGTTATCATATGTAAAACATTATAGGGATCACAAGATATATATGTGCATGTGTATATATAATACATTATATTATTATATATATTATGGTGTATGTGTGTATATTTATTTATATAAAACCATGGTATATATATAATATATAATATATAATAACCATAGTATATACAATTATATAATACCATAGTATGTGTTTATGTATGTATATATGTATATGTGTGTGTGTGTGTGTACACATATATGGTAAAATATGAGTTTCTGAGACGTTAGAGACTACTGAAATATTTTATCCAAAAATAGCATGTAGGTAAATTGCAGAAAATACATCTTAAAACATTACATTTCAAAACCAAATAACCAAAGCTTCAGATTTCATGATGTGTATTTCAAACACTTTGAGTCGTTATCAAGGATGTGATAGGGCAAGAAGGATGGACAGTTTGGGATGTGGTGTTTGGGGAAGAATCCTAAAAGAAGGTTGATATCTACTGGGGATATTGTCCTTCACTTCCGATACTCTTTTATGGATGTTTTCATCAGCTTTCTGTCAATGTAACAAGCTTCTGAGAAAATCAACTCATAAAGACATAAGGTTTTGGTTCATGTTTTGGAAGTTACAGTCCATAATTGGTTGGCCCTTTTGCTTCCAGGCCTGTGGAGGGGCAACTCATCATCATAGCAGCACATTTCAGGATAAAACCCATTCATGTGATGACCAGAAAACAAACGAGAGGAAAAGGAAAGTAACCAGGGTCCCACTTGCCCCTCTTAGGGCATGTTCCCAGTGACCTAAAGACCTCCCACTAGGCCTGATTGCTTGAAGTGTTCCACCACCTCCCCATAGTGAACATAGGTGGGGGCGCCCCTGCCTCCAATACATTAACATATGAGGGATGCCTAAGATCCAAACTATAGCCAGGGTATTGACATTTTTCAGTGACTAAAAATGAAAAAAAAAAATTCAGTTGCAGGAAATAGCTATGATTTAAAAGAAGCAGTAATATCAGAAGGAAATTCATAGTCCTGAGAAACTTGTTTACCTTTCTATTATCTGACTTTTCCAGAGGTACATGGTTTATGTAATATATAACTTTCTAAAATATAATGTTGCCATTTTACCTAAAGAGTTATCATCCCTCAAGATAATTTTTAAAATTTGATTCAATTGACAAATAACTGGCATTGTAAAGTTCCAAATTAATGGTATGCTCTTCCAATTGAATTATGAACATTAATATAACAATTTGCTCTTTTTAAGTGTATGTAAATGAAACTAATGTTTTTGAGACTCTCTTTCTCTCTCAAGAGAAAGCCAGCTTCTAATTAGGATTACAAATGAATATGCTGTATCACAACATTTCCCAGCAGATCATTGCGTGTTCTTTGTTCCCTCTTGCTCCTCTTATCAATTTATTCCCCTTACTCTATCAATGTGCCTTTCTCAATTTATCTGTAATCCACCCACTCTCACTCCATATCCTCCACCTAGACCACTGCATTATTTCCTATGAGCTTCCAGTGGTAAATCCCTTTCCAAAGTTTTTTATAGTTAACTTCATCTTATAGCCACTTAATCCTATCTTTAGGATAAAGCTCAAATCTCTTATCCTAGTCCTAAAGGACTAACATAGTCCACATGCTTCCAATTTACATTCTGGTATTTATTTTATTTGTTCTTGCTATATTCAGTATCCCTTAAATATAACATAGGTATCCATGCCTTTAAAAGTTAATAATTTAGTTCATGGTGTGTGTGTATGTGTGTTTAGAATTCTTTTTCTTAATAATCTGTTCTTTTGCAGTAATAAAATATTATTTTTCGGTACTTCTATAATATATTATTTATCTCCTTTTATGTCCTGTGCTTTATTAATCTTATATAGGCCTATTATATTTACTACTGTAAGGCCATTCACTAGTGTCTTTTTGTCTGGAATTATTATTAATTGTTTTACACTGAAAGTTTTTCTTCAACTAACAAAATTAAAAGCTTGAAAACAAGGGTACTGTACCATACCTATCTTCATAAGACCTTACCTTGTTAAATACATAATAGCTTCTCAAAAATATATATACATGAACTATTAGGCAATAATGACAGAGTAAAAGTCTTTGATAGAACTATATCAATTATACAGAGATTTTTTTTCGCAAAATTATTATATCAAGCATATATTTTATATCAAATTATATTTTTAAATGTTCCATGAAACATATGTTGAAGTGAGTGGTGCTTTGGCAATATGTGTAAATGCCTACTGAATCATACATTTTAAAATTGAGATATTTGAATATTATCATTTTAATATACCTATAATTTATTTATGAGAGAAATCAGATAGGAGATAAAACTTTTATAAATCAAAGAAAATTAGACACCAAATTTATGGTATAAATATTTTGGATATTATAATAATAAGTAAAAGCTATAATAAGTAATTTATAATAAGTAAAAGTTAAAGAGAATTGTTTAAACCAGGATATAGCAACAGAAACTAAGTAATAATAATGTTTACGAACTTGTAACACTATTGAACTTGTAGTATTTTCATAAATATATCAAGGTAATGTTCTATATTTGAACAGAGACTTTCATATTCTTCATAGAAAATAACTATTCACAAATATAACCTGACTCAGTAAATATTACCTTTGTGTGTATGTGTGTGGTGCTGGGGATTGGACACAGAAGTGAGCTACCAGTGAGTCACACACCCCCAGCCCTTTTTATTTTCTTTTGAGACAGGGTTGTACTAAGTTGCTGCGCTAGCTTTGAATTTGAGATCCTCCTGCCTCAGCCAACCAAGTAGATGGGAATACAAGCATATACCACCCAGATCAAAACCATTTACGATTTTCTTGCTATTTTCTCCTTGCTGTTTCTCTTGTGCTTGCTGTTTTCAATCTTTATAATTTTACATAAAATGTTTATTTAAAATAGTCACCATTTGAAATTGACTCTGATATCTAATTAATAATATGTACAAAAATCATCAATTTATCTAATTAATATATGGTACATAAATCATCAATTTAAATAGTAAAGGATTTTGACCCTATTCTTTTATTCCTGGCCTCTTACTCCTAAAAGATGCGTGTGATGGGGCTAGGGTTGTGGCTCAATGGTAGAATGCTCATCTAGCATGCATGAGGTATTGCGTTCGCTCCTCAGCACCACATAAATGTAAAATAAAGATACTGTGTCCACCTAAAACTTAAGAATAAATATTTTTTTAAATATACATTGATATGTAAGGATCAACTCTTAATTTTTGTTTTGAGAAAAGTTACTCCCTTAGTAACTAGTTGGAGTTGAGGATGATTTAACTTCTTATACATTTGAGGCTTACCTAAAACCTCCACTGGAATATCAAGGTAAATATGAATGGGTTGATTATTCCTGATATCTGCTATGGAGTGCAGAACATGAGAAGTTAAATTCACATAATAATAGTCACAGTGACTTATATAAAGTGGCAGCATGATGTGGAGATGCCCTGACTGGGAATTAAAGAACAGTTTTTGTTTACCATTCTAAATGACCTAGGACAATCTCTGAGATAGGACTTTATATTTGAAATCACCAATATATGACAAATATGAAATTACAGAGACAGGGCCCTACCTGAAGAAAAATTATCAAGAGCTATTTCAGGTCTCTTGAAAAATCCCTCACCCAATCGGGTATGGTGGCACAAGCCTGTAACCCCAGCAAAGCAGGAGGATCACAAATTCAAGGTCAGCCTCGGCAATTTAACAAGGTCCCAAGCAATTTAGTAAGTCCCTATCTCAAAGTAAGTAAATAAAATGTTTTGGGATATCACTCAGTGGTAAAACACCCCTGGGTTCGATTCCCAGTAACCATTCCCACAACGAAAAGAAAACAAAAAGAAAAAAAGAAATCCCTCACCCATTTTGATTGTGTGAATGAGTTGAGAGTATACTTTGAAAGAGTCTCTCTTTGACAAGAGATGTTGCCAAACTGAATTCTGTTGTGGATGGGCTAGGGGTGGGGGGCAAGGTAAAGCTTACTCCTGTATTTCTCTCTCTCTCTCTCTCTCTCTCTCTCTTTCTCTCTCTCTCTCTGTGTGTGTGTGTGTGTGTGTGTGTGTGTGTGTGTTTAGTTCTGTGAATTAAACACAGGAACTACACCCCCAGCCTTTTTTATTTTTTTATTTTGAAACAGAGATTTGTTATTTGCTGAGATTGGTCTCAAACTTGTGATCCTCCTGTCTTAGCCTTCCACATCACTGGGATTATAAGCCTGCACCACCATGCCTGGATACCGATTACTTTTTATCTAGAAAACAGGTGGGGCTTCAATGGAAACATTCAGTGACCTTAATGGGGTCTTCAGCATCTTGGGACACAGAAAGCTAGTTTCTAATACATCTTGAGGAATTTTGAGGTAAGAAGCTGTACTAATGGACTGAAATGGTAGATCAGTGATAAAACGGAGGCAATTTTGGATACAAGAGTTAATCCATGACAGGTACAGATTGTGTACTTCTCATTCACTGAACCAAAAAAGATTAGGAGCTAACCCAAGACACTTCACATTGTGCTCATGATTACCACTCAGAACTTTGTGGAGAGGCTCAGGAAAGACTAGGGCTTGAAAAAGTGGAGGCTGCAGCCCAATTGGAAAGCTTCACTAGAGGAGCCCCAAGGAGCCCACAGGAGTCCTCAGGGAAGAAAGTTCTCCTTATATACTACCCTGGCAGCAATCTTCAGTAATATGGACGATTCTGGACCTCCTTTCATTTTCTCCCTCTCAGTGCACTGTCTTTAGAAGAGCCAGACACCACTTGGCAAGGTGAGAGAAGGGAAACAGAAAATAAGAGACACCAACTGTACCCACTTGACAGGTGTCAGTAACCCTATCCAAAATCATCCTCCACTGAAGTAATGGAAGAGATAGCTACAATCGAGAATATTCTATGAGTTGGAGGGAACACAAAGCTTGTCATTACCTAGGAATGGCTACAAAAATCATCAAGTCTCCCCAAAATTCATTCTGTAGCAGAAGAAAAACTTGCCCTATAGTAAATAGTTTGAATTGAAAATGGGAAAGAAAAATAAAATGAATTTTTTTATGTTCTCCTATTGTGCCAGCCCAACACAAAATGCACACTACTTAATTTTTCTCTCTTGGCTTCCTCTTATAAAAATTAAGTGTGTAGAAGCTGCTTTCAGAATTAAATATTTTATATATCAGAAATCTGTCTTTTTAGGAGGAAGTGAGAAGGGGGAAGAGGTATAAAATCTTATTCCATAAAACTAGCTCAACCTTGATAGCAAAACGTGATTATTGTGGTTTAGATGTGGTGTCCCCTGAAAGCTCACAGATGAGACAATGCAAGAAAGTTTGGAAGAGAAATGATTGGGGTATAGCCTTAGCCTACTTAATCCCTGATGGGATTAACTGAAGTGGTAGGGTATGGCTGGAGGGGATGGAAAATGGGGTGTGGCTATTGGGTATATATTTTGTGTCTAGAGAGTGGAGACTCTCTCTCTGCTTCTTGATCACCATGATGTGAACTGCTTCCCTCCACCACGCTCTCCCTCCATGATGTTCAGCCTCACCTTGAGCCTGAAGAATGGAACCAGCCTTCTCCGGCCTAAGACCTCTGAAACCTGAGCCCTCAAATAACTCTTCCTTCTCTATAATTGTTCTTATCAGGTCCTTTAGTCACAGCAGTGAAAAAAGTGACTAAAATACTGATCCATGAAGACTTGTGCATCCACACAACTGAAGGTTACCAGTCAAACATTTAAAATGGCAAGCGTAAATATCCTAAGTAAAATAACAGTAAATTGAATTCAGAAGTGTATTAAAAAATAATAAATTGTGACAAAATAAATTTTATTTTATGTGTAAAAATAGATCAATAAACACAGACCTGCTGATAAAATTTATCCTATAGTCATATTAGCTACTACACAAATTTTATACAATCAACAAATATTTCTGATTTTAAAGCAAGTAAATAATCTACGTCCTAGGTGAAAAAACTGTTTTTTTAGAACAATAGAGACAATCTAAAACTTTCAGACAATATCATGCCTATGGATAAGAACTGAGTGAATCAGGAAGAGAGATTTTCCATTATGAACTTAATTATCTACTTTGTTCTGGAAGTTCTAGATGATGCAATAAGAAAATAATGTATTAGATATAAACAGAAAAAAATGATTTATTTTAATGATTCTTTTATTTAATGGCATAATTAAAAGGGTCTTCCTATTTAATATTATTAAGATATTTATTTGAATGTATCTTCAATTTATTTCAAAGGCAGTAGTGATCTAATTTTTTTCCTAATATCTACTAATTAGAGCAAGAACAGTCATCAAATAATCATTTCCATCTAATTCAAAATTACACCTTCATCATATATAGAATGTTACATACATATTCTTGAATCAGTTTCCACACTCTGTATTTCCTTCTAAATTATCTGTTTCTCAATAGAGTCAGCATCACCCTGTGTTAGTTATGATCATTTTGTAGTTTGAGAAGAAGATATCTCACCTTTGTGAGCTCTCCTCCTAGTTAACTATGTTGAAGATTCTTGAAGTTTTTGCACTTTATAAATTGTAATTAGAGACTATTTGTTTTATTTATTGTCATTAAAGTTACTCCGATAATCCTGTTTATGTTTGGAGATTTATTGAAGATATATAAATATTCCATGACACTTAAAAAAGAATTTTCCTTAAGATACAAATTTAATCAGCATCATTAATGTTCTAATTTTCTATTTTCTCATTTATCTTTAAATATCTTAGTTTTTCATTTTACCTTAAATAGTGTCTCTTTTATATGTGTGTAGTTTTTTTTTTTTCGCATCTACAACTCAAGGGTATAAGAAATTTAGCTTTATTCTTTCCTAACTGAAATTAATGCTGCTTTCAAGTCCCCATTTCCCCTGAGTCTAAAAACTTGCCAATTTATGGGAATGTGTGCTCCTCCAGTTAAACTCAGGCTTTCTGGAATAAGTACTCAGAAAATCATTTCTCTCTCCATCTCCATGTTTTTTCCCTTCAATTCTCCTTCCTGAGGAATCTGAGCTCTTAGGGACTTAAATATTCCATTCTAGTAGCCGGACATCAGAATTTTGCCATTCTGTCTTTATGTCCACCACTGAGCTTGATTAGTTCTTTCTGTCAACACTGGCTCCAAGGCTAAAAGTCAGTCTCTGGCTCACAGTTCTCTCTCTCTCTCTCTCTCTCTCTCTCTTAACCACATGTACTCACTTTAATGTGGAAGCTAAAAAGTTGGTCTCATATAACATAAGACCAGAATAGTGGTTAGCAGAGCCTGGTAAGAATGTCAGGGAGAGAGATGGTGAAAGTATGTTTAACAGGTGCAGGGGTGCAGTTGAGTAAGAGTAATAACTTCTTTCTATTTATTTATTTTTTTGGTAATAGAACTGGTTTTTTTTTTTTCATTTTTAAAATTTATTTGTTCTAATTAACTTATAAAATCTCTAAGCATGCAAATCTAAACCACTTGTTCTAATTAACTTGTAAAATCTCTAAGCATGTAAATCTAAACCAGTCCCAATCAGTATGGAGAACTGGGAACCTTTGGAGATTCTATAAATCTTGCCCAAGCCTATTTATGTAGACTTTCACTCAGACAATACTATTGAGCTCTGATGTGGCAGTGGGCCAACAATTCGAGTCTCCCAGAAAACATTATTGAACAATTGCAGAGTTCTATCTACAAGGAGTGGCAACCAGTATTTGTTCTTTAGAGCTCCCAGGTGACCCAGCTATTGGCTCATTTCCTCTCAATCTTCTCTTCCCATTTAGTACTTGAATCCTTAACAACATTCAGATAGAAAAAATAATTCTAAAATCATCACATATTTATCTCAATGGTTTATGAAATAAACTATGATCTTAGTTGTCCAGCCTTTTGCACTTGGTACTCAAAGTTGTATTTTAAGTAACAACTCGCTCTTTCTTAAAAAGCCCAGCCAAAGCAAATTCCAGGTCTGAGTTTCAACAATATCATCTCTTCTATTGATTTATAAAGTCTACCCAGCCATTTTACTATTAATAATAAGGGGGTAATTTTGTAATATATTTTAAAATCTGGTATGCTTTCTTGTTTACACCAAAAACTTAATTCTACATTGTTAAGCTTCAAATATAATTTAAACTGCTATGAATAAAAACAAGAGAAAAAAAATCCTGCAATTCTGACTTCTCCTAGTAGTTTCTCCAGAAATACCCTCCAAGATATATATTCTCTAAATTTACTAACTTAAATTTTATTTCTGCATTTTTTTTTCAGATTTCTTTTTTTTTTTATTGTGGGTTGTTCAAAACATTACAAATTTCTTGACATATCATATTCCACACTTTGATTCAAGTGGGTTATGAACTCCCACCTTCACCCCATACACAGATTGCAGAATCACATCAGTTACACATCCATTGATTTACATATTGCCATNATGGGTGTCCTATTGAGGAATTTGGAGCCCGACCCCACAGTATGTAGATCGTAGCCAACTTTTTCTTCTATCAGACGGCGCGTCTCTGATTTGAGAAGATGGAAAAATATACCCTGTTCATGGATTGGCAGAACTAACATCATCAAAATGGCGATATTACCAAAAGTTCTCTATAGGTTTAATGCAATGCCAATCAAAATCCCAACGGCATTTCTTGTAGAAATAGAGAAAGCAATCATGAAATTCATATGGAAAAATAAAAGACCCAGAATAGCAAAAACAATGCTAAGCAGGAAGTGTGAATCAGGCGGTATAGCGATACCAGACTTCAAACTATACTACAGAGCAATAGTAACAAAAACAGCATGGTACTGGTACCAAAACAGACGGGTGGACCAATGGTACAGAATAGAGGACACAGAAACCAATCCACAAAACTACAACTATCTTATATTTGATAAAGGGGCTAAAAGCATGCAATGGAGGAAGGATAGCATCTTCAACAAATGGTGCTGGGAAAACTGGAAATCCATATGCAACAAAATGAAACTGAACCCCTTTCTCTCGCCATGCACAAAAGTGAATTATTTCTGCATTTTCTAAATGTATTTGCTCTACTTGATTCCTTCTTTTCTAATGTAGCTTCCTCAAATTAATACAAACAAATAGCCAAGGAAGAGTTACGGGTGTTACAAAACACACAAAGGAAAAAGTTTGTTTTAACAGCTTCAAGTTTAAATCTTTTGTATATTTTATGTTGTTGTGTTATTACATACCCACAAACATACACAAACAATTATGGCCATTGCATCTTTTGATTTTTCAGAGCATGTTTTATGACAAATTTGTTTACTCTCTTTGACCCATTTATTGTTTTCAACCATATATATGTATATACACACATACATGTACATATATATGCTGTACTAGCTTTATTGCCTTCTATTTGATTCTATTTGTCTGACATATCTTTATCTTTAATTTTTAGTCTGTGTCATTTTGTGGTAGGTATTTCTCTTACATATAAATGTTTGTTTCTGGATAGAAAATTGAATCTCATTTATCGTGTCAAATCCTACATTCTTAAATTGCCAATTCTTTATTAGAAAGTATTTCCTTGATAATTTTCTTGCTTTCTACATATTGGCAAATCAGTTTTGCCTTATTTGCCTTTTTTCTTTGGAGATTTAGAAAATACAAACTTAATTCATTTAGATATTATCTTTGTAATTTTTAACATATTTATATATCTAATAATATAAAGTTTTGTTATAAAGTACTTTGAGCATCTACTACATATAAAGTACCAAGTTGTAGTAAGCTATTGAACATGGCATTTGCTTATACTGTATATAAATGTGCCAGTGCACATTTGAGACTAGAAGCATATTGCTTCTGCTAATTACAGTGTCATTTCTCCTAACAGTTCATGTTTCTGCATCAGAGAGGCAAAAGCCCACAATCCCAGAGGGTCACAATCATATTCTTCTAAGGCTTTCTCCTAGACCAAGGTAGAGTTGAATCAGAGTTTTGTTATCTCTATTTCCATGTAAAAGATGCATTTCAAATTTTTTTTTTCCAAAACAAAAATGAAGTTTTACATTGCAAGTTTTGACTGGCGAAGAAATCGGTGGTCTCATTTAGATCTATTATTACGACCATTATCAAAGTGCATTTCTTTCCATTGACCTGTGCTGCTGGAGCCAAAGCTCTGCTGTGAGCATAACCCAATCCAATGTCAGCCATTTCCCTTTGAAAAGACCCGTCACTTAGTGTCAATTGTAGGAATTTTTGTCGATTTCCAAAGTCATTTCATATTTGCTTTGCATTACATCATTTTGCTCATGTCTGAAGCAACTGAAGATGTACCTGAAAATTTATTAGGCAAGACAGTTCCCTTCCCAAGTACAGATAAGCCTGAAAGACAAAGATGAAAAACAGTTGATGTTTTTTAGGAACAACTAAAAGATCTAAACTAAAATGGCACAAAATTTTAATGTTAAACTTTAACTTGGTATCACTACCATTGACATTAAAAATAATGTGAGCTGGAATTGCCTGAGCTTCAAATTCTTTACCTTCCAAACTATTTTTTTTTTGAATCTTAGATCTAAACTTTGTATGTCTTCAAATAGTTGTATTTTGTTTTCAATGATAACTTTGCTGCCCTGCACACGACAGACTGAATTGGCTTGTCATTCCAATGGCAGAGAGTTTACATCATATCATGGACTTTCTTGTCACTCTCTGTGGAAGAGATGTGGTCCCTGTAAAGTGCTATCTCTATCATCTGAGCAGACATCTTACTTGACATCATGATTTAACCAGCCAAAATGACATTCAGCTTATTTCCCAACATTAATTCTCTGCTGAAAATAAATATGCACTCAAAATAGAAGGACCCAAAATGATCTAACATGCTTAAAATTCTTCAGTCCCTATAATTTAAGATTTTCTTCTCAAGTACACTTGTTTTTCTCTAAAGTGGAACCATTGAAAATTTAGTGTAACATATTGAGTTCAGTATATAAGGATTAATACTCAATATATGGAGAATATACGAAGGAATATGTCTTTTACGACATTTCTTTTTATGAGTGAGAAGGGACCTAATAAATTACTTTATTAAATCTCTTCTCACAAGTGAAGATAAATGTCATCAAGGGCTTAAGGTCTCATGCGTTACATATAATGTACGGTTCTGTCTATCTTCTATATTTCTATATTTTGTCAAAATCGTCCAATGGGTTTTACTTCATCATCAAACACTTTTTTTCTTTAGGACAGAAAAAATGAAATAATGTATTGAGAAGAAAATGTCTGATTTCATTTAGGTTCTTGCTCAACTTGGTGTATCTGCTCTTGGGTTATTCTGTTGTTACACTTCCTGCAATTTTTCATCTCCAAGATGAAAGAAGTCACAGCATTCACTTTTTACACTGGTAGAAATTTAGAGATATTTTATATCCTTTCTTAATTGCTCATTTCTCATTTTCTTTGCCTCACATAATATTGCTTGAATAAACTTGCACTGTCTCCTATAGTATTTAAGTATTCTTCATCAAATACCCAATTATATATATTACACACAAAAATACTATCCTGTAATCTTGTTACCCTCATGCCACACAATACACTAAACTCTAAATCCCGTAGGTTGTGTGTTTTCATTACCATTCCTATTTTTTCTACTTGTTAATACTTTAGCTAAATCTTCATAGTCTTTTACCTTGACAACTTTTATCATCTATTAAAGCAATGGATTCCAAACTTTTTACCTAACACCATGAAGAAATATATTTACATTATGACTTACTACAGATATACATAATTAAAATCAAATATATATTGGTGAAATAAAAATTTCAAAATCAACTCTTAAAGGGTCATACACACTGACATTTTCTATTGTATTCCATTATTAAAGGCAAATTGATGTTACAACCCCACTAATGCATTGCTACCTATGATTTGAAAAACAATGCCTCTTTCCAGGCATGGATCTGGCTAATGAATTTTTCCAACTGGCAGCAAAATCTTTCATGTCTTATCTATCTAAATGCATAACTTCTCCACCCAAAGCCTTTCTTGCAGTTACTATATAAAGACAGCTTAATACTGCAGCATGCAGCCAGGGTTCTTCCTGATTATACTTCCAGCCCACATATTTTGCTCCTCCAACTCACAGGATGAAACCATTGCCTTGTATATCTACACAGTACTTCTGCTTGGAAAACTACCTTACTAAACTCTTCATATTCTCTATCCTTCATTACTCTGCTCACACACTCCTCTGCCCTTCCTTAAAACTTTCCCTCCTCAAACCTGAACAGTCACTCTTCCTTGGTGCCACCATTATACATACAAATACTGGCTTTGAACCCCTAACTAAAAAGACACAGAATTCACTCCTCAAAGTTGCCCTACTTTCCTTGAACAGCCACTCAAGTATGGATTTATTATAAAAGACAGATTATTGCCATCTAGTTCAATTTCATCACATTTCCTATTTCTTCCTGTGTTTGTTTTAAATTTTTATAATTTTCTTCCTTGGACACATTACTTACTGTAAGATTCTTCAAACCTAGGGGCAGATGCTACACTTCCATTCATGAAGTAGTAAATGACTTGAGTTTAGCATTCCAAGACAAACAACAAGATGATTAGAAAACAAAATTCATGAAGTAACTCTCCAATCGCTGGACATCAGGAATCACAATGGAGAGATCAATGAGGTAAGGCAGTGGTCTACTTGTCTTTCTGCCATAGTGCAATAAAAGTCAGGCTCACAGTGTTAAGGGACAGACATAGGAATTTAAGGAGGATAGGGGATCTAGCATTTGAAAAGAAGGAAATTGAAGAAGAAGGAGAAAGATTTCTAGAAATTTATTTAAGGGCAGATCCTCTGATCTGCATATGCACCCAGTGAAACTTTGAGGCCACTAAAAGATTAGCTGTAAGGGAGTCATTAGCAGAAAACTTCCCAAAGTTTACACAGGGATGGCAGACATCAAGTTTTTGTTTGTTTGTTTGTTTGTTTGTTTTTAACCTGCTGAATATCTGAAATATTCACTAGAGAATTCAGGAGGGTCACACCTTAGAAGCAAAGTTAAATTAATTCTAGAGTAAAGGATATTTTTTACCTGATCTAGTAGTTTAAAATAAAAAATACCTTGACAAAATCATGCCAATCAGAAAGTAACTTAACTCTAGGTAAAAAAAAAATAAATAAATAAAATCAAAATTTAAAAAATAAACATCCAAAATATGCAGCAATATATTATTTATAATACCTTAAATACAACAAAATGGTACCATGTTGCTATAATACAAATATTACCACACAAAGAAGTAGCATAATTTTAACTAAAATTAAGAGAAAAAGCAATTAACAAAAGTAGAGGTAGAAATAGCACAGGTGATGAAATTATCAGGGAAGCCTTATGATGTAAAGGGAAACATAAACAGATAAATACAGAAAGAGAAGTGGTTTTTAAAAGAATAAATGGAATTTCTAGAGCTGAAGAATACATTTGAAATAAAAAGTTAGAGACTAGCACACTAATTCCTTCAGAAGAATCAGAACCAGTGAAATGTATTCAAGACAAAATACAGAGAGAAAAAAGATTGAAAAATATTTTGGACCTAAGTCACCTGTCAAACAATATTAGATGATCTAATATAGGATGTATATATTTAGAGTCAAAGAAGGAAGGAAAATAAGGAAAAGGCCAAAATTCAGGGAAAATTGATAGCCCAAATATTTCAAATTTGATGAAATTTATTAACAGATTCAAAGAAAGCTAAAACCAAGAATATTATAATTAAATTATTGTATACCAATGAAAATAAAAACTTTAAAGAATGATTTTCTACATAAAGGAAAACAAATACAAGAATGACTGCAAACTTCTCATCAGGAAAAACCTGCACCCAAAGTCAAGAAATGATGCATTAAAGTGTTGAAAAGGAAAAAAAAAGCCGACACAATTCCATGTTGAGTGTATCTTTGTAGGTTAAATAAACACTTTGAAGATAGGCAAAAGCTGAAGGAGTTCACATACAACAAAGTAGCATTAAGAAGAAGTGCTAAATGTTAAAAAGTATTACTTAAAGAAAATGATGACAAAAGAGCACCCACAATAATAGATATGTAGATAAATTTAAAACACCCTTTTCTCACTTTAAAATTGTTAAAAACTACAATTGACTAAAAAAAATTAAAACAACAAACTCTGCAGTTTTTATGCCGAAGGAAAAATATATGATAAAAATAGCACTGAGTTGGAAGGGAAAAAATAACAGTATGTTGCTGTAAGTCCCTTTCATAAGTGAAGTATACAATATTCAAAACATCATGTATAACTTTCATAAGTGAAGTGTATAATATTTAAAATATCATGTATAACTATTTTCAGTAATGGTTGGCAAATGATGGCCCACAGGCTAAATTTTTCCTATGTTCTGATTTTGTAAGGTTCACAAGCTAAGAGTTATTTTCACATTTTTTTTAAAAAGTTGCTTTAAGAGAGAATAAATGATAGATAATCATGTGCTCCATAAAGCCAAACTTAATTAAATATTGGTCCAACTTCTTAGCTACATGGTGATATATTAAAGATACATATTGAAAACTCTGGAGAATTTACTAGGAGGTATAACCCAAAAGCTAACAATGGAGATAAAAATGAGTAAAGGAAAAAGGGAAAAATTAACAAAGCTAGGATGTAAAAATAGAAAATAAATAGCAAGAGGATAGATTTGAGCCCAAGAATATCAATAATTATATTAAATATGAATGATGTAAATACTCCAATTTAAAGGCATAGATTGTCATTGCAAGATCCTATTATGTATTGGGTACCAAAAAACAAAACCAAAAACAAACAAAGAAAAAAACTATTTGAAATTTACAGACAGAAATATGCTAAAAGTAAAAGTATAGAAAAATATATTATAAAAATATTAATCAGAACAAAGCATTATAGGTAGTTTAAGGTAATCTATAAATTGATTTTTAAGGGAATATTGCATGAGATAAACAGGGTCATTATCATTTCATGATGGCAAAACAGCCAATATGAAGAAGATTTAAAAATCCGAAATGTGTATATACTTAAAAAGAGAATTTTTAAATACATTAAGAAAAACCTTAAAAAAACTACAAAAAAAAAAAACAGACAAAAACTAAACTTGGCATTAAGAAAGAAAATATCCTTCAAAATATTGGTGAAAGATTTAAAGACAATTATTAGAGAAGGTGTTTGAAGGACTATTGAACACAAGAAAAGATCCTCTGCATTATTAGACATTAGGGAACTGCAAATTACAATTCACCTAAGTATCATTATATTCTGATTAAAATGGTTAAAATTTAAATGACTATTTCAAGTGTTAGCAAAAATATGGAGCAACTGGAACTCTCATGTAGTATTGGTAGGAAGGCAAAATGGTACAATCACTTTGGAAGTCATTTTGGCAGTTTCTTTTAAAATTAAACTTACATTTATCATAAGGCAGTAGTTTGACTCCTAAGTATTTATTCTTAACAGAAATGAAACATATGTCTACATAAAGACTGATAAAAAATATTCACAGCAGCTTTATTCAGTATAGTCTAGACCTAGAAACAATCCAAGTGTCTATCCACAGTTTATAAGTGGATACATAAACTATGTGATAGCCTTACAGTGAAATATACTCAGCAATAGAATGGAATCAACTACTGAAACACAACAACATGATACTGAGCAAAAGAGGTCAGATACAAGAGTTCACATTGTGCAACTCCACAAAATACTAGCACAGGCAAATTAACCTATAGAGGCAGAACACAGAACAGAGGTTTCTGAGGCCAGAGATACTATGACACTTTTTTTGATGATGAAAATATGTCATGATTGTAGTGTGGTTACATGATGTATATGTTTATCAAAATTCACCTGTCTTGAACATATAAAATAAGTGCATTTAATTGTATGTAAGTTACCTCAATAAATTTGGATTTTAAGGCACTTAATGGTAGTACATTTATATTCCAGTCACCCATTTCCTAACACCCCCTCGAAAACAGAGCCATATATTCTTACATTCTCAACTACTAATACAGTACCTGGTAGGCAGCATGCACACAATAAATATTTAATGAGTAAAAATTTTTAAAAATTTGAATAAAAAAGTGAATGACACTGAATATAGTCAGATATCACATAAACTATTTAAAATTAGCACAGTTTTAGGAGGCTAATTGGGATGACTCCTTTTTTGAATGATCTTCTAAGAAGCTACCATGACATAATTCCTGAAAATCCACTATTAGAATTATATAACTTTGGATAAGAGGCATTGCTTTCCTGGATAATACAGACACTTATGCAGGAGATGAAATATTAAGTCCCTAATGCCAACTAAAATTTGCATGTTAAATATACTAATATTTTCAGTAAGCGGTTGTTAGGATAGAAAAAAGTTCTTAGGTTATAATGTTTGTAAGAGAGAGAAACAGAATTCTGTGAATGGTTTTATTGCTAAAGAGCTTTAACCTGGGTAGTAGGCCAGGAGTAACTTGAAGTCCACAAAGGGGTAATCTGCATTTGAATAGTCAGAGTCAGTGATGTGTTGAAATTAAAAGAAATAGTGCAAAAGAGAAAAGGGGAAAATACAGGAAACACCTTTTGATCCTTGTCCTTTTTTATCTTTTCTTTCTTTTTTTTTTTTTTTAATTTAACTTTTCCTTCCATAGCACAAGCTATAGACTGAGTCACTCTGTCTCTTGGAACATTCCAGGAGATGATTCTCTGGGATAGTGGCCAATATAAGAACCATCTGTTTGGGTAACCAGAATGTAATGCTTCTCAAACTATTAACTTTCCTTTCCCCCCAAATCCCACTTCTAAACTGACACATACTATTGTGACACCTCCACGTGGTTCAGCTAAACAGACAATAAATTTTACATGAAGTTAATTGGCACTAGGCAAGTGAAATAAGCCTTGCGTTTTGAAAAACATTTCTTTTCTTCCAGAATGCCTATATCCAGTGGAAATCAATGTACATGGAACATATAATCTACTTAAAACTATGGATAGTGTGGTTAAAAATGTGCATTAAATCACATTTCATGTTCTTTCTCCCAGGAAATAAGAA
Organism: Marmota marmota marmota; assembly: GCF_001458135.2. NCBI lineage: Eukaryota > Metazoa > Chordata > Mammalia > Rodentia > Sciuridae > Marmota > Marmota marmota. The sequence goes on along the minus strand of NW_026000037.1, from coordinate 44,733,533 downwards.
AAATTGCAATCTGCAGCAACCTTGCAGTTTGGCAGAATCCTGGGCCCATTCTAGAAAATTAACTGTGGATCCTTATTGGGCAAAGATCATGAAAAGCCCTTGCACAGTTCTTTTATATTCTTCTCTTGCTCTGCCTTGGTCATGTGAGACACTGATCTAGATGTTGGAGGTTCTATTGGCTTGGGGTTTGGGTGATTGCAGAGAAGATACCCCCCTCTAGCCAGTTCCTTGGCAGAAGAGAGTTAGAAACAACTTTTGGTGTGCAAATTCATTGTGATTTGACTTACTTTAGCCTGTAGCAACTGATACAGCTATTCAATATTTTATTCAAAATGAGTACTATGTTTTCCTTTTATAAAAAATCCATATTCTAAGCATAAAAAAATCTTTTGACTTAGAGCAGATAATGGAAGTTGTCTTCAATGTCCTTCCCTCCCACTGACTCATTTAAATAGTATTTCTTTCATGTTTTTAAATTTTTCAATGTATTCCTACTTATTTTCAACATTATAGATAATTTTCAAAAGCTTGGCAGAGTCTGAAAGGTTTAATAATGGTTATCTTTGTAAAGTAAAGGAGAAGTAAATTAACCTGGAAAAGAATAATTTTGTTTATAATCTACACAAGTACATACTTGAAAACTGTTAGGATTAGTTGGGATTCCCATAGATTCTGGGCCTCATGACCATAAATAAGTCAGTTCCAGAGACTGGAAATGAACCATTAGTTTGTGCCCAATTTTGTTTTTCTTTTCTTTTTCCTTTTGTCTTGCTTTATATTGTTTTGTTTGTTTTTGTCTTTTATATACCTCGGCATGAATAATACTGGCAGGCATTAAAATCAAAGAGGTCTTTCATTTCATCCAACTGCTTCCATTCAACATTCACTAATAAATCTTTATTTCCATGCGAAGCTATTCTTTGCCTAAATATTACCTCCGCTTGTTTAGTTACTCTAGTTCATAGTTACTCTTAAATGATCACATTCTAGGATGGATGCATTTAATATATTTATTTGGTAAGTACTTTGTGGATTAATTTTTCCCTAAAGTCCTAGAAATGTCCAAGTTTCCAATTCTTTTATTTATCTAAGCCACTTTCTGATCTGTATGTTCCTTTATGGAAACATCTTATGATTTCAGACTTCAAGAGAGACTATGTAGTGCCTCCTGTTTCAAGGTAAGGAATTATATTAGATTAACTATAATGCGGATGTCAGTAAGTGTTTGGCCAATTCTCTGAATTAGATTTTACCCCTCTTGTGTTCTATAATGTTAAGATATTTATCTGTTGAAATTTAGTGTATCTGGGAAAGACTAAATATCCCATAACAGTGGAGAATAAAATAAGGATCTCTCTGAATCTCTAACTGTGAAGAGAACCTTACCTCGCATACCCCAAGGTATGCTGAAGTTCCTCTAGGGGGACTTCAAAGAATCGTTTAATCTAATGTATGATTGGTTATCTTTTGAGTACCATGAAACTCTTGTAGATCCTTCTGGATGTGAAAGATAGTCCATTACCCATGGGCTTGACTCATGAGGAAGAATAAAAGAAAGATGGAGTTCTCCAAGAAATGTAATTTTTTAGCCAAGCCATCCTGCTATTTCTCCCAGGGATATTCCTGCCTGTTATAATTTGGAATTCCTGATGATTTTTATCAACTTCAAGAACGTCTAAATTTGAGCAACTCAATGTATTCAAAACAAGTCTGCTACCATCCAGTGACTTCCATGGTGAGAAAATTATAATTACTATTGTGGTAATAATAGAAAAATTTAATGGAATGCTTAATATAGTCTGTACTATGGAAGAATTATCAACATTTATAACATTATTTTTACAGGTGAGAAAAATGAGTCATTTAAGACCTGCTTCTTATAAGAAACTTTGTTCAGCTAAATCACTCATTTGCACTGGGTCTCCTGGTATATATGAGAGTCCTCCTTGACTAGCATACCTGGACAGAGCCATGACAAAACCCAGGAAGGCCTTGGAATTCCTTTCTCTGAAACATCTGAACCCTGAAGGCACCTTTGTCTGCATCCAGAATCACTCTTCTTTTACCCATCTGAGTACACACAGCATCCTCTATCAAAGTCTTCACAATCTCACACATGACAATAGAAGTGATATGCAAGACATAGATTACAGTACCACTGAGGAAAAAGTGATTTAGATATTTGTTCCTTCAAAAGCTTTCTCTTTGCCACTTAAAAGTGGCTGAAGCAGCCAGGCCTGATGGCACATGCCTAAAATCCCAGCAATTCGAGGAGTCTGAGGCAGGAGGATTGCAAGTTTGAAGCCAGTCTCAGCAACTTAGTGAAGCCCTAAGTTACTTAGTGAGAAATAAAAATAAAAAGGGCTCAGGGTGTGATTCAGTGGTTAAACTCCTCTATGTTCAATCCCGGGTACAAATACAAACAACAACAAAAAAAAAAAAAAATTAAGACTGGAGCAGTTAAGATTTGTGGTTACACTTGTCCAGGCTATTGTCTAAATTCTTTTCCCAGGCTGAAAAACAAAAATGCATAGTCTAATTGTGGCTCTAACCATAGCTGCTGTCTGTAGGAACTGAGGTTGAGTAATGGAGAAGGTAGAGCTGATTCTTGGTTGCAATGACTTTTCAAAAAGAATAGACATCTGAGTAAAAAGGAGGATGAAGCTTTCTTAAATGTAGACACTCAGAGTAGGATGTGCAATAGTAATTAAGAAAGACAGAAAAAATGAATTGAGATCTGGTGTCCCACACTTCTTGGTGCCAAAGAAAGCAGAGTGGGCATCTTTATGGGGTTGTCCAAGAATATATGTGTGGTTTTAAGTTGCTTCTAGGGCAGTGAAGCTACTTAGATAATTAAAAGTGCTTGTCATGATTGATTGAAGACCTTACTTTTGCCAAATTTGCTTGAGAATTACTTTCATTCTTACAAGTTAGCTCCTACTAATCCCCAAAATGAGAACATGAACTTGGCCCAGGAACAAGCAAAAACTATCACTTTCTCTTTAACTATAGTGGTTGCTTATATTTCCTAAGAGATTTCCTCTAAACAATATCTCAGGCCAAGTATGCCGGGCTTTGCAACAGCTTGAAGTTCTTTTTTTTTTATTATTATTAGCTACACATGACATTACAATGATCTTGGCAATTCATACATTTGAATCAATTGGGGCATAATTTCTCATTTTTCTGATTGTACAGATTGCAGAATCACAACATGGAACACAGTATATCAAGATAAGATAGCAATACAGGGCATCTCATTGGTATCCAAGATGGATATGTAAACCACCTCTAATGATATCCCACAAATATTCTTTCTGAAAAACTGTAATTAAGGTCCTTCTTTCTAACCCACAGAGAAGCATAATAAAAGCTGTGTTTTTAACATGAGAAATGTCTAATCAGATATTCTCTCCTTGGTATAAGATGTTTCCATGCAGGATTTTGTACCCCATACCTCAAATTCAGAAACAGATGTTTTTATGTGATTTTTTTCAATGTGCTTTTCCTAAGGAAAAATCCTATGTTTGATTCAAATAAAAGCAGCATTTTATTATCTCCTCTTCAAAATTATACAAACAAGTTTCTATTAATGTCACAGGTATCTTTGATCCAGGTACCATCTAAAACCTCACAAATGTAGAGGTTTGTTTTGTTATGAAGAAAATAAATGTATATGATTCAATTCCTTCTTTCAGTTGTATTAAATATCCTCTGAGAATGGGACATAGGCTATAAATTACCACCTGGAGCTTTTAGGAGTCCCAACTTTCAATAAAGCCTGAAAATCAAAAGGGAAACAGAATAGTGATGGAAGTATCTTTAGGGTCATCATATTCCTAAATCAGTCTGTTAAAAAAAAAAAAAAAGCCTTTAGAGCAGACAGTTTTAAGTGTTTTAATACCATAAGATAGAATTTAAGTTTCTGACATGCTGTGAAGTTCTTCCTCCTGGCTAGCATAAACCCTTCTTGCTGCAGCTTTAGCTCACCTCCTACGGTTTGATCCTCTGCAATCAGGAAGAACAGCTGGTCTCTGTCATCCTTACAATAACCATTCATATTCCCAGTGTTATGTCAGCCTTAGGTTTCTTCTCCTCTAGGCTTAAAGCCCAGTCCTTTAACTTTTCCTCAGAGGTCCTATTTTTCAGCCATTTCGTCATTTTGTTGATTGGCTCTGGACTCGCTCCAAATTCCATATCTTGTCGGTTGTGCTTCTCTCCAACTGGAGCAGGTCTTGATGATAGAACACCCTGCCGCTGCCAAATATTCTGAAAGCTTTGCTTCCTGTTCTTATGGGTCAGCTCTGAGAGAAAAATAAAGATCAAAAGCCACATGCTCATAAAACCCTGGGGTGCCACTCAATCCCCGCTGCAAACCCACCGTTTGCCCTCACCCTACATAAATAAATGTAATAGAATGTAATTTTTTAAAACAGGAAATCATAAAATGAGATAAGTCAGGTTGCAGAGACATGCTACCTTCCCTTTCAGTGTCTCTCATTCTCATGCCTCTGACCTAGTCAGGGTCTCTCTCTCTCTCTCTCTCTCTCTCTCTCTCTCTCTCTCTCTCTCACATGCCTCTGCTTTGGGAGCATCTCCCTGCCCCATGAAACTGCTCCTGAGGTTCAGAGAGCTCTCCAGACAGATTTCTTCATTTTTCCCTCTTCCTTCTGTTGTCCACCACAAGAGCTATGGCTCCCTTCAGCACAAATAAAAACTATTCAGCTCAAATTACTTATAATAAGAGAGGGATGCCCATATTGTTCAGTTTTACAGGCTTGTGAACTTTATATAAATGTTTTCATATTTAGTATATGCATTTTTATGCAACTTGCTATTTCCAATTATAGCAGGCTCATGAATCATATCTATGTTAATGGAGGTACCTAAGGTTCATTTATTTTCCCTTCTGTTTAGTGTTGCAACATATATGTTGTTGAATTTACCTGTGAATGGACAATTAGATTATTTCCAGATTTTTAAAAAATTTTAAACAAAGCTGTTGTGAAAACCTTTATACATGTTTCCATGTATAAATTTCTCTAGGGTAAATCCCTAAGAATGAAGTTAAGTATGTATATTTTCAACCTTAATAAATACTTTTCCAAAGTAGTTATAACAATTTACATTTCTGCCACATGTATGTATGTTTTATTTGGGGTTTGATATTTTGTCTGATATATTGCATAGATCTTCAAGTGACTTATCTTTTTTCTCTGTTTTCTTTGGTTAACAGAGGTTTTTAATGCAATGAAGTTTTTTTTTTTTTTCACTTTCTTTGCTTACTCCCATGAGAGCAAGTTGTTATAAATATGGACTCTGAATCTCTCTGGTGTCATGTCTTGCTAAACAAGACTGATCTCTTCCTCTCATGCAGGCTCCCACCATGATGCATTCTGCCATGTTGTGAGGTAGCCAGAAGGTACCAGAGGATAAATCAATGGGGTTTTCTGATCTTGGACCTTGTCCTCTCAACCTGTGACCTAAATAAACCTAATTTCTATACATGTTACCCATCCTTGGTTATCTTATCATAGGTACAGAAAATGGACAAAGACATATATCCATATACAGATTATATTTTGTACTTCTATTCTGTTCCACTGATCGGTCGTATAGCCAAAATATCAATGGAACAATATTCTTGATCACTGAAGCTGGATTACAATAAATATTGAAATTGGTAGATTAAATGCACAGTTTAATTCTTCATTTTCAAGACTGTTTGTCTATTGTAGGTTCTTTGAAGATCCAGAGTTTACAATCAACATGTTAATTTCTACCAAAAGTCTTTTTTCTGGATTTTCATTATGATTGCATTGAGATTATAGGTCAATTGGAAAAATATATATTTTTTTAAATAAGATTAACTTATAAGACTATGGCAGAAGGTCAAGCCCAGTGGCCCAGAACCACACACACTGGCCTGTGCAGGACTCAGGCTCACAGGAGGCCCGGTTCACGCCTCCTCCAGTGGGGCAAACACCCGCCATAGCCTAGCCTCTGGTGCAGGACCGGCCCTTCTGACCAGCAGACTACTGCAGGAGCTGAGATCCAGTCCAGACAGACCACCCACACGAGCCTACATGGGATCCAAGCTCTCAGTTGGCCCCTTTCACCCTTCCCCTAGTGGGACAGCCATCCCCCAGAGCCTAGCCTCTGGCACAGGACCACCCCTTCCAACCAGCAGACTGCCCCGGGAGGTCAAGTCCAGCGGCCCAGATCCACCCACTCCAACTTGCACTGGATCCAGATCCAGGATGCAGTAGCATTCATTGAGGGACACCAGCAGGGTCTAGAAGCCCAACATCAAGAGGGGGTACAGATAATCTGCATGGACACTACAAGAATATAGGGAAGAAACTGTAATATCTTAGATCCACACTGCAAGAAAGGAAGGCACATAGACAACATGAAAAAACAAGGGAGGAAAATGCCCCAAACAAACCAGGACACTCTAATAACAGAACCCATGGACAGTGAAGTTGATGAAATGTCAGAGAAGGAGTTCAGAAGGTTCATAATTAAAATGATCTGTGAATTAAAGAATGACCTAAATGAGCAAATACAGGCAAAAACTGATCACTCCAACAATGAGATAAGAAAGCAAATATAGGTAGCAAAATATTACTTCAAGAGATATAGAGACTCTGAAAGAAAAAACAATCAGAAATCCTTGAAATGAAGGATACAATAAATCTAATAAAAAAACTCAATAAAAAGCATAACCAACAGACTAGATCACTTGGAAGAAAGAACATCAGATAATGAAAACAAAGTATACAATCAGGAAAATAAAGTTGATAACACAGTGAAGATAGTTAGAAACCATGAAAAGAACATCCAAGAATTATGGGACAGCATCAAAAGACCAAATCTAAGAGTTATTGGGATAGAGGAAGGCACAGAGTAAAGGAATACACAATTTCTTCTATGAGATAATTTAGAAAAATTCCCAAGCATGAAGAACAAATTGGAAAATCAAATACAAGAGACTTACAATACATCAAATGTACAGAATTACAACAGATATACACCAAGGCACATTATAATCAAAATGCCTAGCATACAGAATAAGGATAGATCTTAAAAGCCACAAGAGAGGAATCAGATCAAATATGGGGGAGACCAATTCATATCTCAGCAGATTTTTCAACCCAGACCCTCAAGCCAAGAGCTCAACATATACCAAGCTCTGAAAGAAAATGGATGCCAACCAACAATCTTACATCCAGCAAAACTAAGCTTTATATTTGATGATGAAATAAAAAATCTTCAAGATAAACAAAAGTTAAAAGAATTTACAACCAGAAAGCCTACACTACAGAACATCCTCTGCAAAATATTCCAAGAAGAGGAAATAAAAAACAATAATGAAAATCAGCAGAGGGAGGGATTCCACTAACGGAAAATCTAATCAGAGGAGAAACCAAGTCATGTTAAATACCAAAAATAAACAAAAATGGCTTGGAATACAAATCATGTTTCAATAATAACCCTGAATGTTAATGACCTAAACTCACCAATCAAAAGACATAGACTAGCAGATTGGATTAAAAAAAAAAACTTAATAATATGCTGCCTTCAAGGGACTCATCTCATAGAAAAAGACATACACAGAGAGCCGCCCCCTCCCCCTGCGCTGGCAAGCTAGAGGGAACTGTGACCATCCACAGAGCAGGCCCAGCGGCCTGCTGAGGGGCAGAGCCGCCCCCCACCCCCAGCGCCTGC
>NW_026000037.1:44678922-44721236 GCF_001458135.2 Marmota marmota marmota | reverse complement strand
ATATGTAAATCAATGGATGTGTAACTGATGTGATTCTGCAATCTGTGTATGGGGTGAAGGTGGGAGTTCATAACCCACTTGAATCAAAGTGTGGAATATGATATGTCAAGAAATTTGTAATGTTTTGAACAACCCACAATAAAAAATTTAAAAAACAAAAAAAGAAAAAAAAAGAAAAAGACATACACAAACTGAAGGTGAAGGGTCGGGAAAAATCATACCACTCACATGGACTGTGGAAGCAAGCAGGGGTTTCCATCCTCATATCAAATAAAGTAGACTTCAAACTAAAGTCAATCAAAAAGGATAAAAAAAAGGATAAAGAAGGACACTACATACCACTCAAGGGAACCATACACCAACAAGACTTAATAATTATAAGTATATATGTTGAAAACTTCTAGAACTAGTAAATTAATTTAGGAAAATAGTAGGATATAAAATCAACAGCCATAAATCAAAGGCATTTCTGTATATCAGTGACAAATCTTCAGAAAGGGAAATGAGGAAAACTACACCATTTATAATAGCATCAAAAAAATGAAATAAAATATTTGGGAATCAACTTAATGAAAGAAGTGAAAGATCTATATAATGAAAAATACAGAACCCTAAAGGAAGAAGTAAAAGAAGACCTTAGAAGATAGAAAGATCTACCTTGCTCTTGGATAGGCAGAATTAATATTATCAAATTGACCATACTTCCAAAAGCACTATACAAATTTAATGCAATTGCAATCTAAATCCCAATGGCATTCCTCATAGAAATAGAAAAAGCAATCATGAAATTCATCTGGAAAAATAAGAGACCCAGAATAGCTAAAGCAATTCTTAGCAGGAAGAGTGAAGCAGATGGCATCACTATACCAGACCTTAAACTATACTACAGAGCAATTGTAACAAAAACAGCATGGTTTTGGCACCAAAACAGACTGGTAGACCAATGGTACAGAATAGAAGACACAGAGACTAACCCACAAAACTACAATTATCTTATATTAGACAAAGTTGCCAAAAACATGCATTGGAGAAAAGATAGTCTCTTCAACAAATGGTGCTGGGTAAACTGGAAATCCATAGTGACAAAATGAAATTAAACCCCTATCTCTCACCATGCACAAAAACTCAACTAAAAATAGATCAAGGACTTAGAAATAAAACCAGAGATCCTGCATCTAATCGAAGAAAAAGTAGGCCCTAATCTCCATCATGTGGGATTAGTCCCCGGCTTCCTTAATAAGACTCCTCTGGCACAAGAATAAAAATCAAGAATCAATAAATGGGATGGACTCAAACTAAAAAGTTTCTTCTCAGCAAAGGAAACAATCTGTGAGGTGAATAGAGAGCCTACATCTTGGGAGCAAATCTTTACCTCTCATACATCAGATAGAGCACTAATCTCTAGGACATATAAAGAACTCAAAAAGCTAAGCACCAGGAAAACAAATAGCCCAATAAATAAATGGGCCAAGGACCTGAACAGACACTTTTCAGAAGAGCATATATAATCAATAAACAAATATATGAAAAAAATGTTCATCATCACTAGCAATTAGAGAAATGGAAATTAAAACCACTCTAAGATTTCATCTCATTCCAGTCAGAATGGTAGCTATTATGAAGACAAACAAGTGTTGGCAAGGATGTGAGGGAAAAGGTACACTCATACACTGCTGGTGGGACTGCAAATTTGTGCAGCCAATATGAAAAGCAGTATGAAGATTCCTTGGAAAATTGGGAATGGAACCACCATTTGACCCAGCTATCCTTCTTCTCGGTCTATACTTAGAAATAGCATACTACAGGCACACAGCCACATCAATGTTTTTTATAGCAGTACCATTCACAGTAGCTAAACTGTGGAACTAACCTAGATGCTCTTCAATAGATGAATGGATAAAAAAAATGTGGCATATATACACAATGGAATATTACTTAGCGATAAAAGAGAATAAACTCATGGCATTTAGAGGTAAACAGATGGAGTTAGAGAAGATAATGTTAAGTGAAGTTAGCCAATCCCAAAAAAACAAATGCCAATTTTTTTTATTTTTATTTTTTATTTTTTTGGATATAAGGAGGCTGATCCATAGTGGAATAGGGAGAGGGAACATGGGAGGAATACACAAATTCTAGAGAGGGCGGAGGGATGGGAGGGGAAGGGGGCATGGGATTATAAATGATGATGGAATGTGATGATCATTATTATCCAAAGTACATGTATGAAGACACGAATTGGTGTGAATATACTTTGTATACAGAGATATGAAAAACTATGCTATCTATATGTAATAGGAATTGTAATGCATTCCACTGTCATATATAAATTTTTTTAAATGCAAAAAAAAAAAAAGATTAACTTACAATCTGTAATCATGGCATAGTTAGTTATTTAAGACTTTTGTTTCATTTAGGAATGTTATTTATTTTCAGTGCACAGATATTACAAAAATATGTTAAGCTTATGCCTAAGTGAATCATGTCTTTTGCTATTATAAATAATATTTTTAGAATATTACTTTCTAATATTAAATTCAATTACATGAAAATACAATTGATATTTGTACCTTGGCCTTTACACAGAGCAAGTACTAGAGACAAGGTAACTATGTCTAGAAAGAGACCCAGAGATCTTCCTTAGGATAATATCACTTCTCTTGTTAAATAAAAACCTGTGGGGCTGGGATTGTGGCTCAGCGGTAGAGTGCTCACCTAGCATGTGTGAAGCCTGGGTTCAATCCTCAGCACCACATAAAAATAAATAAAATAAAGGTATTGTGTCCAACTACAACTAAAAAATAAATATTTTAATTAATAAATAAATAAATACCTGTGATTGCTTAGGGTAAAACTTTGTACGGCCAGTCAGTGATCTAGCCGGTAGTGAGAAAATGGATTAACCTAAAATATTGAGTTTTTATTTGGGGATTTTTAAATTTTTGGATTATCTACAGGTAAATTAACTGCCTGCCAAAAAGATAGTTCAATATTATTTAAAGAGAGACAACAGAATCAAAACATTCAACAATTTGACGCTAACAATGTGCAGCATCTAACCAAAAATTTTTGAACACAGTAAGAAAATGTTACCTATAATCAGAAGGAAAAATTCCGAAGAAAAAGAAATATCAGAAATGTGATAGAATTAGCACATAAGACTATGAAAATGCAAAAAAGATATTTTAAAACATATTTTTAATTTAAAATACAACCAAGTAGAAATTCTTAAATGAAGATAAAATTCATCACATAACCATAGAAAATCTGTTAAATACTGAATTTTTTATTTGTTGATTTTTAAATTTGATTCATTTCTGTATTTCTATTGGGATTTCCTACTTTTACTCTTATTATATTCATATTTTTTGAACTTTAGTGTATTAATACTATTCGTATTGATACTTGGCTACTGTTTTTTTCATTTCTATCTTTACGGTATGTTTCTTTAGGTTTGTCACACTTCCCAATTCTTCTCAGGTCTAATAATTTTTTATTGGGTGCTGGACATCATGACTGATACATAGTTGAATATCATTGATTTTTATATCCTTTTTAATACCGTGTTGTGCTTTGTTTCAGTGGGACATTAGCATTTAATTTTATAACAGTTCAATACATTTTGGGTTGTTTTTAAGATTTGTTAGACCAAGTCCAGAATAGTCTTTTCTCTAGGTATGGAATAAACCCTGGTATTACACAAGAATTTTCTAGAATCTCCACTGAATGCTCATATATTCAGTAATGTACTGTACTCTGCCAATATCACAGACTCAGTCCTGATGAACCTTTTCCTTGCAATTGTTCTTTCTTTTGTAGCTGTTCTTTGACTTATTTTATGGAGTCTTCCACTGTTTATGTATAATCATCACAGTACTATGCCAAAAATTCAACAAACCCCTATCCATTTTTTTTTTTCTTTTCTTCTTGCACAGCTTTCTTCCCTCTGGTGTTCTGTCCTGAGCTTCCAGCTGCCTAAACACTGATCTCTGCCTACTCAGCTTAATGAGACTCACATGCTCTACTTGAGTTTTCCATCCTTGCATCACAGACTAGAAAATGCCTCCAGGACCACAGTGGGTGCAGCCATGATATTCTACGTGCTTATTTGCCTTTCCTCGAGGATTGTAGTCCGCTGATTTGTGTCCAACATATGAAAATGGTTATTATACACATATATTTCAAACTTTATGGCTGTTTACAATAGGAAGCCTAGTCTCTTACAAATTACATGACTAGATTCACAAATTTCTCTAATATTTAAGCTAGAATGATTTCTCATTTGCACATAGTTTCTCTGTCATTTGCTATCTATTAAATTGAAAGGTACTTGGACTTGAATGGGCAGTTTTCCCTCCAGTTAGAATTTTTTTTTTTTTCCGAATGAGCCTTGTTGTAGAGAAATAAGAAAGCAGAAAATAGAAAAAACAAAGTTATTTTTTTTTATTTGGTAAAGGTAAATTTATTTACAACTCTCTGTGCAACTTTATTTGCCCCTGTTGGTCCACAGGTTTTTAAATGAAGCAAAGTAGGATAGTAGCCATCAATTTTCAATTCATGCTTGAGACCATACACTTTCCCCCACTTGGAAGAAAAACTACCATTCAATGGAGAAGCTAGAAGATGAGAAGGAGATATCCTTATACATCCTTTCTCTTTTAGTCCTGCCTTTATATCTGTGGCTTGCATTTGATTCCATCACTTCACAGTATTCTGATGGTTTTAGTTCTCAACCCTTAAATTTAGGGAAAATAAATTGGTTCTTTTATTAATTCTCAACTTCGTCCTGAAAGGAAGCTTTGTGTTATCCAATAACCTCTTTACTCATTTTAAACTATACCTGTTAGAAATTATTTTTAAAAAGCTTCTCAGTTCATTCCCACACCTCAGCCCTGACTTCTATATTGTGGTGATCATAAATGCGGTCCACCCAAGTATTTTCAGCTCCCTACCCCCTAAAACCATGGAGGAATTATACTTTCTTTAAACTGTTTCTTTGGAATTTAGGGTTTGTTTGTTTTTCATAGAATTTGCTTTGACAAATGAACTGAACAAGAAAGGGAATGGTAATTTCCAGGCAGAAACTTTAAGAGTCATTGCACCATTCAACATGTGCCTTTCGTTTCTATGGTTTTTGTTGAAGCATCTATTGTGATTTATCTGCCTTAGTCATTGAGCAGAGCCCCTTGTCCTGTTCAGGGCTCTCAAGTGTTACTAAATAACCAGCTTCCCTAGAGGCAACTTTTTCCCTTTGCTTGGATTCTTGTTAAAGATGAGTCTTAGGTATGATTTGATGTTCAAGCTTTATTCTGGCAGTGCTTTCACAAGAAGAGTAGCAGGAGTAGGCCAAGAGCATGGGCCATAGATAGTGAAGGATCAGATGACCCATTACCAGGAGGATCTTGGTCTAGTGACAATTCTCAGAGTTTGGGGAATTTCTCTCCATGTTTTTTAATTTATTTTTTCTATTATTATTGGTTCTTTTTAGTTATACATGACAATTGTCTCCTGATTTCTTACTCCTATATTCTGCCAAGATCTGTTATAGGATGTTTCTTTAATAAAGGGAGTTCAAGCTATACTTAAGAGGTTAAGCTTTGTTTTAAGATTCATGAAAGTCGTATTTGTGCTGAAGTAGTCTAATCTCCAGGGTAATAAGTGTTTTTAGGTCCCATTATCATAAAGACTCAATAATCACTTGGCCTTGCTTGGAAAACCCCGGGCCAGGCTACAAGGTTTGATTATATTGCTAAATGACACATAGTACAGCCTCCTCAAGTTTGAGTGTGTCTCCATAGCTATCATTACCCTTATGTCTCTTATAGTGCACCTTCCACCTACACCACCACTAGTTCTATATACAAAACTGTGATGCTTTGTAATCTGATTGAGAAATAAACCATGTTAAGTCATTGAAAATTTAGGGTTGTTTAGTAGAGCAGAAGAAACAAAACTTTCTAGGCTAATACATCAACCCCCATTTTCTGGTCAGTGAAAATTTTGATCCTTTAAAGTGCAGATTTGAAAATGTGTTCTTAATGAATTCTTGCTGAAAGTCCAATGTACATGTCAATATATGTATACTGGCATACTTGAGAGATCTTTATGGATACGGTTTCAGCTCATTGCAATAAAGTGAATATCATAACAAGGCAAGTTACACAAGGTTTTTGATTTCCTACTTCATATAAAAGTTATGTTTACACTATATTTAACTCGAACAAATGTACAATAACATTACTTCTAAAACATAATGTACATTCTTTAATTTAAAAATTAACACTTTATTGTTAAAAATTGCAAGAATTATCTGAGCTATTGGAAAATGGCACCAATAGACTTGCCATTTGTCAGAGTTGACACAAGCCTTCAGTTTGTTAAAATACAATATGTGTAAGGAGCAATAAAATGAAATGCAATAAACAAATTATTCTTATATACTATTATATTCATATATTATTAATGAATTCTTTTATTATATATACTCATATATTATATGTCATATATTATATGACACTCAGTAAATGCCAACACAAAACAAGACAAAGGAGAAATATAGCACTTTCTAAAAATATTCCACATGAATCATTAATTTTGAGAAGAGATGATTATCTACTTGGACATCCCAGATGACCAGATTTGCATTTTAAAGTATTAAACCTTCTATCAGGATGACCTTAGGCAACCCAAAGGTTAATCATCAAAAGCCCATATTCAGAGGGCCTGATGGCTGTCATTAGTATAAGATACTGTAGGTCATCTAAGAAAAAAATTAACTTGCAAACTGAGATAATAAAAATTTGACCCAAATGGGGGACAGAAACTTCATACTCAGAACCAAGACCCTAAAGAAAAAGTAATTTAGTATTGACTCCTGGTCCTTCTTACTTTTAATATGGTCAGTTCTTTTTTTAGTACAATATATCAAATAAGTATGTCATCACAAAATTGAAAGTTCTTAAATGCTTGTAGTTCAATAGAATGAGATGATTTAAGAGAAAAATCAATAATCTTTGTTGGACAATCAGGAGGAAAAGAAGTCCATCTTTAATAGGATACAGAATATTATATTAGCAAATAACATGGGGGCTATTACAGATACTTACTTTCAAATTAGGTACTACTATTTATGAACTTTGTGACTCTGGATAAATTACTTAACTTCTCTGAGTCAGCTTTCTCACCTCTAAATGGGATAAGTATTCACCCGACAGTAGCATTGCATTGATTCAATACAATAAAGCATCTAAAGTGCTTAGGCTAGAGTGTATAGTTATATCCTTTCATTTTAATAAAAATTAGATATTGGTGTTAGTATTTTCATCCTAGGTCTTTTATTTCTTTCTGAATATATTTTTAAAATTCTAGGAATTATTTTACCCATTTCTCTAACTCCTTAATTTGGTCAATCCAGTTTATTTTGTATTCATATCCATGTACCTCTACTCATAGAGTCCTAAGATATTACTAAATTATATATATCTCTCTAACCACTTCACTATATAAATAAGGAAAGTTGGTCATCCTCAAATAAATATATCTCATATTTGTTTTACAAATTATTTATATATATTAATACCTCTACTTATCACAGATGCAATTGCCTAGCAAATGATTTTTTTAAAACAAATACTTCATAGTTTTTAAACAAATACTTCAAATACTTTACAAACATAAAGAGGATAACTTCAACACAAGAGGATCAAAAATGGGCTGGGGTTGTGGCTCAGTGGTAGAGCACTTGCCTAGCATATGTGAGGCACTGTGTTCTATTCTCAGCACTGCATATGAATAAATGAATAAAATAAAGGTCTATCAATATCTTAAAAAATATTTTAAAAAGAGGATCAGAAAGAAGTCTTTATTTGCTTGCTTATTTTATTTTATAATGTTTTTTGTATAAGCATATACCTTTGGGCATATTCATGGGTATATTTTACTGTAAATCTTCCTTTTTTTCTCACATGCTATTTCTAGATTTTCATATGTAGATAAAAAAATAATTAGTAGTTCATAGAGTATTTTTGAGTATAACAAATTGTTTCCAGCAAAGACCTCAAAAATCCTTTTCTAAAACACATTACTATGAAAAGACATCTATATGTCATATAGACATCTATATATTTAGTATATACATATTCTAAAGACAGCTAAGGAGAGAGAGCTTAACAGGACTCATAGCCACTGGACTTTCTCTAAAGGGTGAGTAGACTTTAGTCTAAGGACTACTGAAAAGAAAGAAGAACCTAACTAGCTATTATTCACCTATCATGCATCAATTGTAGGAGAACTAACTCCTTTCCTCAACTTAAACCTCACAAGTTCTATTGTGCCTTATTGTTTTTTGCATTTTCAAATATTAGATATGATATTCAGAATCCAAATAAAGTAGTAAGATCTAAATAACAGTTTATTTCAATCAATATTCATAAAAATCTTCTCTGTGCCAGGCACTATACTGATGTCAGGGATATAAGGTGAATAGTGCATGATTTTGCCCTTGATAAATTTGTGATCCAGAGGCTGAATTTGGCAGCTGTATAAAAAATAGTTGGAAGTGCAGATGTAATAAATGCTCTCACAGTGGTATGTGCCTGGAGCTCTAGGAGCATGGAGGAAGGTGCATAGCTCAATCTGAGGCCCATAGGTGCCTTTTGAACAAGAGGAAGGCTGCACTGTAGCCTCAGAATCACTGCATGCTAGCTAGCTAGATGAAGAAGGGGAAGAACATACCAGGCAAAACCCTATCTGGTTGAGCCATGTCATTGGGTGAAGGGCGGTGTAAAACAGCAAGATGCAAAAAACTGTGGATAATGGGAGACATTGAAGTATTATACCCAGGGTTAAAAATATGAAGGCATGCTTAGAAGGTATGTAAAGGTGCTCACCTGACCTTTGGAACAATTATAAAATTGAAGCTGTCCGGCTCCTGGCTGTGTAGTGATGTCCAGGGATTAGTTTGGCCAATAGGTTGTGGATAGGAAGCCATAAGTCGCTTCTGGGTCAAAACACAGAAGAACCTCTGTGTTATTTGCCATTGTTCAGGTATATGTCATGGCATTGTGAATATGTGTGCTTGAGTGGAATGTCCAGTGAGAACAGAGACAAAAAATGCCAAATCTTCACAAAGAGAGCAATCAGAAGACCACTAAGAATGAGAAATAATATTTCGTTGTGTAAAACAAAACTTTGTGCTTTTCATTACTATTGAGTAACCCAGTCTATTATTCTAAAAGGCATTAGTAAGGGTTAATTTTTGTGTCTTAAAAGAGAAGACTAGTTTCTGATTTAAAGATTGGTGAGATGGTTTAATAAATAAGAAAAAAATTCAAGTGTAAAATATACCCAAATTAGTTTGGAAAGATATAAGCAGAAGTGGAAATGGTGAAATGTGTAGACTTTGAAATACCTGTGTGTTGTTCTGGTGGATGTGTTTAGGCCATATTTGGGTACATAAGCAGAAGCACAATGGATTTTCAGGGCTAGGAATAGAGAGATTTGGATATTCCCATTACGAATGATGGTTAAAATTGTGAAAATGAATAAATCATCCAAAGGAAGTTGTGAAACAATTATCTATTAAATTTAGGCTAAGCAAATAATCCAAATGTCCCAGATCAATTTCATTATCTGTATTATCCAATTTTGCTAAACATACTGAAAAAAAATTACTGAAAGTGTTCATCTTTATAATTTGCAGTAAATTATTTCTCTTTAGCTTAAAATGAAGAATGAGACTGAAATATAATGTGTCTTTCTGCATTAGTACAGTGCAAGTGTTTTTGTTTCCTACTTCTTAGTTTATTTCCACACCCAGTAGGTATTTGACGAGTTCGTATTTCTTTGATATTCTTCCATCTCTTTACAAGTTGGCTACCCTGACTTCATTAATGATCAATGCCATCTATTTAACAACAACAACAACAACAACAAATGTGCACTTTTGTGTGGATAAAAATTTCAGAAACTATATTCTTTTTTATAGGTCGTCACCAGAAGGGCCAAGGAAGTGGCTCAGTGTGTACACAATAAATTACAATGCACCATAATAAGATTCTCATTGTCTCCCATATTAATATAAAAAGATTAATAATGTATATTTTTAAATGAAAAATGTAAAGGGTATTTAGTACTTCTTTTTCTCATCCGTGCCTTTCACTAACATACTCATTTAATCCTTTCACAAATTCTGTATATTATGCCTTGAAATATATCCCAAATCTGACCACTGCTCCAAGCCTTACTACCCTGGATCCAGGTCCAGATGCTCTTCACATGCATTACTACAGTCCTTTCTTACTAGTATCTCTGCTTCCAGGCTGATCAGAAGCACAGCTAAGCTCCCCATGATGGTCTCAGTGTGTTCCCCAAGGGTTCATGTGCTAGAGGCTTGATCCCTAACGTGATGATATTGGGAATGCGGTGGACCTTTAAAAGGAGGAGCATAAAAGGGGTTCTTAGGTCACTGGGGGCCCTGTTATCAGAATGGATGAAGGAAGTTCTTATGGGATGTCCCAGTTCGTTCTTGCAAGAGGCAGAAGTTGTAAAATCCTGAGCCTAACCCCTGGCTAGCCTTTCTGGCTTCTGTTTGGCAGTGGGAACATTTCCTCCTGCACATGCTTCTGCCCCCATAAAGCCATGAGGCCTTCACCAGAGCTCAGGGGTCCAGTAGCCAAGCCCTTGAAGCTTCAGAGCTATTACCTAAATTAAACTATATAAAGAATTAAATATGGAATTAAAGCAATAATGAAATACGAATTATACTAATAAAAAATGGGCTAATACACAGTAGTTGCTCCATTTTCTAAGAAAATATAAAATGCTTTGAGAACACTTACACAACCTTTAATAATAAATGACAGAAATTGCAATTTGATATTTTTTTTATTGGTTGTTCAAAACATTACAAAGCTCTTGACATATCATATTTCATACATTAGATTCAAGTGGGTTATGAACTCCCATTTTTACCCCAAATACAGATTGCAGAATCACATTGGTTACACATCCACATTTTTACATAATGCCATATTAGTAACTGTTGTATTCTGCTGCCTTTCCTATCCTCTACTATCCCCCCTCCCCCCCCCTCCCATCTTCTCTCTCTACCCCATCTACTGTACTTCATTTCTCTCCTTGTTTATTTTCCCATTCCCCTCACAACCTCTTATATGTAATTTTGTATAACAATGAGGGTCTCCTTCCATTTCCATGCAATTTCCCTTTTCTCTCCCTTTCCCTCCCACCAATTTGATATTTTTTAAAAAAGCAAATTAAATGACTTCAGCAAAGTTTATACAAGCCAAATTGGCAATAATAATGATAAAATAATAAGATACAAACTCAGTTGCATTAGAAGAATAATACAAACCAGTTTAAACATAAACATTAAAAAATTAAAAGATATACATACAACTGTTATTTATCTGCTAACATACTATCAGTTTAATCTTAAATTCAGGCTCAACAAAGCATTTACAGCTAAAACTATTCACTAAACATCTGCCTCAATTTTTTTTAAAGAGAGAGAGAAATTTTTTAATATTTATTTTTTAGTTTTCAGTGGACACAACATCTTTATTTTTATGTGGTGTTGAGGATCGAACCCAGCGCCCTGCACATGCCAGGCGAGCATGCTACCACTTGAGCCACATCCCAGCCCCCTCGATTTTAATCTGTTGCATCAAGTGTGATCTGGAACAGGAATATATTTATTTCACTAGTGGCTTAAAAAGTAGATAATACACCTAATTTTGCATTCCACAATGAACATTTGAAGGTTATTCACTTTTATGCACAGATTTAGGTGGCTCTGGCTGTTGCTGACACTCACTCTGGATTACAAAATGTTTGAGGACAATTGGAGCCATAACCTTGGAAGCTGTAAGTTTGCTGAAAGAACTCAGCAGAGCAGCCTATGAAGCAGTCCAGTTGTGTTGCTTATGCTTTGCACTCATTACTCAGCTTTCCATTCAGTAATCAAAAATACTTCAACACCGAGTCACATAATACTTGCAAATAATCAAACTAAAAATCAGACTTTTGCTCTGTAATCTGGTTCTACATTTTGTAAGACAACCCATTCCCCAAAATATTTGACTTTTCTTACTACATAGAAACAAAGATGGAGAAATAAGAATACTGGGTAACACCTCCCCCTTTCATGGACTTACCAAGTTTTATTCCTTTGAAACTAAATAATAAATTTCACAAGTAATATCAGTAGCTATTTTTTAAGTTATCCACATTTGTACTTTAACCCTCACAATATCCTTATGGGATTAGTTATTTTTTGTTGCTATTTTAAAATGAGAATTTGCTTCTTAGAAAAGTTAACTCATCATATCATTTGTAGATGAGAAAAGATAAAGTTTATTTGACCATAATGCTCTAGTTTCTTTCCACCACCTTTATCATTTAGGGTACTTGAAGATCTCATTCCCACCAGGTTAATCAAAGTCCCCTCCCCCACCCCCACACACACACATACACATACACCATCTCTACTATCTATACAGTCCATTTCAACTTTTCCCAAGGACCTATGGCATCCGAGTTTATGAAAGGAATTAATTCATTCCCCTGCATAGAAAGGACTGGTTTAGGGAAATCTGCCCCTTTCCTATTGGAAGAGCCTGGGGAAAGTCTGATTTCAATGACCTTTAGGAAAGCACAACTCTTCAAGCCAAAAGGCCCTGACCCAAAAGCTAACTTGCCAAGTGCACTCCCTGACGCTCCCCTGACCCATAGCCATCAGTTTTACAAGAGGCCCACTCTCTTTTAATATCCTCCCTGGACACCATCTGACACTCACATTCCTGTTGCACAGAGACTAGTACTGGCCAAGCAGAAAAAAAAAAAAAAAAAAGTGTGCAGAGGGATTAAAAAGTACCCCGTTCATCGCCTGAAAGTTTGTAAAGAAAGTACTGAACACAGACTTCCCATAGTATCAAAAGGAAAATTTATGCATTGCCTTTGAGTTCAACTTCTCCATTAAAGCTTTTTCCCTATAATCTAGGGAGTTCTTATCTTGGTGACTTATGATGTTATGGAGGGGCTCATGCATGGAAAATGTCAATAGAAATAGTAACTCTGGAAGGGAAGGGCCTCCTAATTAGTCCCCATTTAGATTTTATGATGGCTTTGAGATCTGCTCATCCTGACAGTGCGCACTGTGGTTACATATTGTTCTAGCCTGAGGGAACCATAGGAGAATCCAGATTTATTGTACCTATCATACCAGCATATTTCATTTGCCATTATGAGCAGCCATCTCACAATGATGCAGGAGTATTTATTACAGATTAAATTGTAGGACCTGGATGGTTTAGTGAGGTTCTTGAGGTATCATTTATGTCATTAACTGGCTCATTATCAGATCTGCAAATCTCCATTCTTTTCTGAGCCTTCTGTTTGAGCAGGGAGGCTTCCAGGCTGGAGCAGCTTCCGGGCTGTATTTTTGTGGTGGCAGGCGTGAAGTTTGAACACAGACAAAGCAAACCGCCTGCCTCACTCTGGTGTTGTTGTTTTACCTGATTTCCCTGGAAGGTCGTGGAAAATCCGTCTTTAGTGCTGTTTGCTTCGGGGTGGGGGGGTAGGGTTGGGGCGGGTGTCAGTGCAGGAAGGGACTGTCAATTCGGCAGCTCAAGTCTGACCAGGTGCTGGTGTGCATGGTGGAGCATGGGGCGGGGGTGACTTTGGAGCTGCAGGATTCTGGGGATTTATTTTCAGAGGTGGCTAACGCTAATTAGGTTAGGAGTGCCTGGCTGCCTTCTAAAGATGAAGCCTCCAGTTTTTCTTCTCTGATAAATAAACCCACATTTGAAAACTAGGAAAGCAGAAAAGGAGAGTGTGTGAAATTTAATTGTGGTTATTTAAGAAGTTAGCTGCTCTTCTGCGCTGATAATCTGTGGTGAGAGGGTTCAGTTTTCATGTCTTGGTGCCTCTGGGGCTGCGTTTTAATTCTACCTGGGAAGCTGAGCAAAGAAGATTCACGGATGGCTGATTATATATATACACACACACATATATATGTGTGTATATACATATATATGTATTATATGTGTGTGTGTGTATATATACATGTATATATTTTTTTAAGATAGCAGAATATTCTTGCCTAAAACAAGCTGGTGAGCATTTTCAGGAAGGAATACTCAGACCACAATGTTTACCCCCTACCTCTCTGCTCTGGTATAGATCTTCTATTTGCATTTATTGTTTGATTCAAAGTGGGAGATTCTTTGTTGTTGGTATTTGCCCTATTTACTCTCCTATATTGCTTTTTCATAAAACCCAGGGAATGGCATTTAAGTTGCTGTGTTCTTTGGTATTAAAATACTCTCCGAACAGGCACAGAAGTGCCTATAGAAATGCTGAACTCAAATTCATAGATTATCTGGGGAAGAAATGCCTTGTGATTTAATTGTTGAGCATAATTAATTCAGTGCATAGACAATAGTTGCTGGAAAAGGCACATTTCCACAAAGGAAAATTACACATAGAAGCTTTTATGTATTCTTTAAAAAGGATTTGATATTATATTAAATATACAACTGTATTTGAGAAAACAGTAGAGTTGACCATTAATATTCACACAGATTAATCTTTATAATATAGTTTCTTCTTTAAATCTATAGCACCACATATAAATATTTTCACTATTGACTAATAACTGAGCAGAAAATACACAAATGGTTTCACATCTGCAGTATCCCTCTAGGTCTAAAAGGAAACATTCAAAATGCCCTGGTTGGAGTAAAATGAATATTAGTGACTGTATGGTAGGCATTTCTTGCCATACACTGAATTTGCCCTCATTTAGCACAGGAGCAGTACCCGATTTCCTGAACAGATGCTGAGCAGCCATTCCTTTTAATCAGTTATACCAGAGGGGGCTGCAGAAAGCTTCTCGTTTTTACTTGTTGCTTGCAAGTGAGAGTTAATGAAGCAATGTAGAAAGGTCAGAAGGAATCATTTTTACTTTTTGCCACTAAGCAGGATAATTTAGAGGCTTGATAACGATGCTACCACCTCTACGTTGTAGCAAGAATAAACTGCCCAGCTCTGAAGAGAACCTGTCACTTTTACTAAGTGAGATCTGGTAATAAGGATTATATAATTTCCAGTTTTCCTTCTTGGTATTCATTATCTCCCCCAAACATTGTTTTGAGACATAAAGAGATTTTAGGGCAAATAACGTCCACTAATTATTTGTCACCCATCTGCAACATGTAAAACAAAATGAGTTTGATTCTAGGAGGTTTTTGTTGGTTTTGCTGTATCTTCGTTTTTTCCCCTAAGGTTTAAATAAATTTCAGTTATTTCTCATCTGTCTCTAATAAGAATTATAATATGAAGGGGAGGTTGATAAATAAAAAATACATTTAGGCCTTAGTTCCTCACACCTACCTCTCCCAACTAAATCTTTAAACTAAGAAATGGCACTTGTAAGCAGAATTTACGGGGCGTTTGCAAAATTTCTATTGTGTTTTTCTGATATCCTTAAGAATTCTTTTTTTTTGTCCCAGTCAACCCTTTAATAATGGCTAAGTATTGAAACTGGAATAAAGAGTTGATCTGAGAATTGCCCTTAAAATAACATAATCATATTTTAGAATCATTTTCCCTAAACATTTAATTATTATTTTATATGAAAGCTAATTTTAAAAATTGTTTAAGGGAAACATCCATAAGCACAACTGCTTGTAATGCTGTTTATATAGTCCCTTGATAAGGATGTTAAGCAGATTATAATTATGTACCTGTATGTATATATGCACGTATATGTGCAACCCTGTACCTGAGTGGCTGGTCAATTAAGCAGAACTTTACACTAAATGAGTCATCTCTTGTACTCACTGTGTACTATAGATACTCTTGAATAAATAAAATCTGTGCTGCTATAAATAGGCTCCTTGAAATAAGAGCTTCTATTTGAGGTTTCTTTGTAATGCTCCTCTCACCAATCTTAGTGCTTGGTCTTTTGCATTATAGTCTTAATATTGAGCTTGCTCATTAATCTCGGTCCTTTTTTAGGTTGGTCTAGGCTGTTCTTGTAGCTGTAGTACTCACTGGGTTGCCGTAGGAACAAGAGATCTGAGTAAATATGCTTATGGAGAAGAAATGACTACTAATTAAATGTGAATAGCATTTATAAATTGCCTCGTTCTCACAAACTGCAGAACATAATATGCTTTGATGTATTTCATTAGTAAAAGGCACCTATATTTTTAAAATATATGCTAGTAGAAAAACCCAAATTTTAATGCAAAAATGATCTTTACATGGTTTCATTTTTTTTTTCTGCAGACTATCAATCCTGTAATTTAATGCAGATATCCTTTTACTGCATTTACATGGCAGAAGAAGACATTTGGTTGGCCTGTGAAAGTGCTGGAAACCTTTCCTATTCCCTTACCAAACTGTAATTCCTTTTTATTGTTTGGAGTATAGCATTTCTATTACATTTTAAACAAAAAGACACTGGCTCATAATGTCCACTTGAAATCTAGATAGGTAATATTTTCACATCACACCGAGTGCTGCTATTGCCTATAAAATCAGGAATTTGGAATGAAACTACAAAGCCAGCTTTCAGTCACCAGGCAGCTTTAGTTTTGTTCAGTTGAATGCTGGAAAGCACCTCTCACCCTTACCAAGACATTAAGTCTCTAACATCATTATCATTCTGCTTGTCACAGCAGATGACCTCATCAGGTTTCCCTTCGTGATTTTGCAATTCAGAAGTACAATCATCCTCTCGAACATTTTGTCATTTCATTTGGGGAGCTGAGTGTTTGGGATTGACTTATTTCCAAACAATTGATAAAGAACTGGTCCACAGCACTCAGGCAAAAGATGATTATTGCAAGCTCTATCTACAATTCCAGGACAGGCAAGCCATTAAGTTAAATGGGCCGTGGGCACAGTTATGTTAACTTCTAGGTTAACTGAGAGAACTATTGCAGTTTGATTATTGTTTTCTAAAGATCTTTCTTCTCAGAAAGATCTCCAAAATCACTGGCTGCCAGAATATCCTGAAAAAATAAATAAATAAATAAATAAATAAATTTATGGTTTTTAAAAAATGGTGTGATATGCATATATTTTACCAAAAAAAAAAAAGTGTGCGGGCTCACATTCCCGCTTTCTCAAAATCAGAGCAAATGGTCCTCTGTTATGAAAATCTGGAGTGAGAGTTGACTGTAGAAATCATTCCTGGGGCTCATGTCTGACCATGAGCAGTCCACTCAAGCACTAACTAGCTGGCTACTCGCTATGTGGGTGTAACTAGGTGACATTTTCTTTTTATTACATTTTGTCAAAGAATTTGTTGCCCAATTATGTTAAAGGCAGTAGTTTACTTTCTGGATTGGAGTCATTTCCTGAAGTAGCTAAACTCTAACTTTTCATATCTGTTCTAAAAGAATGAAAAAGAGTAGGCTGGTGTTTAACAATTAAGAGGTATTGGATCTATGCTATTTATGATGAATATGCTTCCTGTATAGTATTTTGCAAGGATTTAATTTAAAGTCTCAAGGATTTAATAATGTCTGATGAATAACATTAAATTATGGGCATTGTGTAGCCCTTGAATAAATACATGTTGAATTTAATTGAAAAATAAACTTAAAATTATTAATCTTTGAATAAAATTTGAATCTCACCATTCTTAATTACATTTACCCTTATAAACACTATATGAAAATGTCTTCTAAATTACAATTACATTGTTAGTGTTTTAATGAATCAGTAAGACTGAAAGGTGATTCTGTTCACCTACTAAATCATAGTTGTTTTTGTTTTTTAAATGTGAAAGAAGAACATCATAAAAATCTACCAATTAGAGTCTCAATATTTCTTTCAACCCCTGAATCTGCTAATATTTTATTCTGGTCTGATGTTCAAATTCTTTGCAATTTTATTTGAGATTAATAGCAAACAATTTAATAGATATTAATAGTTTACATTATTTAATGATAATATTTATATAATTTTCATTGAGCATTTGCTATGCCAAGAACTATGCACAATGTTTTATGTATGTTATATTTTTTAATAAATCCCATGAAAGAGCACCACTACTTCCTCATTTTTAGACAAAGATGAAATTCAGAGAGATTAACTAATCTACGTAAAGTATAAGTGATACAATCAGGATTCAAATATTAGACAACCAAATTCCAGAATTTCAATGGGTAGCTCTTTTTACACTTCTTATTTCTTAACTTAGCTTTCTCTTGTGATATTTTACTGCAAGAACCAACTCCTCAACATCATCTATGCTTTATATTCCCGTTACACTCTTCCTTTGGCTGTGTGTCTACATGGTGTGCATAAATTTCTTTTTCCTTTGACTGCTATGAATATAGACCTTGGAAAACGGTGGTACCCTTGCAAATCCTTGCAGAGTATCATGTAATTAAACCCTCATTCTGCTTTATAACCAACATTTCATTTGCATGTCTTAAACAAACTAAAAGCCTTGTGATTTTAGTGTCAGTTTGCATTCACCTAGAATTCGCATCTTCTTTTAAAGATGATAAAGATATCTTCCTTGACAGTATTTCAGGAGATAAAAATATTAATGTAAAGGTTGTGTTTGTCCCGAAAGATTGATTTTTATATTAAAAATAAAGTAAAACATTGATTCTTAAACCTATACTAGGATTAAATTATTGATTTGGATTAAGAACAAACATCAACAGTTCCATAATTTTATTGCTTCTGAGGTTCCATTTCTCACTTAGAAAATCAAGTTAATCTCTTAGAAATGCCTTATGCAGGGTCCCTTCACATTTACAGAAGTCAAAGCTTATGATACTTGGGGAGTTGTAGTGACTCTTATCTCTAAGCACCACAAAGTACCATACGTAGATTGTGCTGTTGCTAGCCTTCATTGCCTGATTATCCCAGCCTCTCATCAGAAGAATAACATTTCAAGGTTGGACTGTAGCCAATTCAACTGTAGCCAACTCAAGACACTACACCAGAGAAGTAATTTTAGAGTACATTTATGTTCAAAAATAGTTTAGAGTTTTACTGTTCAATATCTTCTACTTTTAAAATTTATTTGAAAAGACAATAAATATTTGAGTCAGAAAGCCAAGATGCACTTACTGACTACCTCTTCTCGGTGGAGATACAACTGGACAGAGGAGCCAATGAGGGAACAAAGACTAGGTTATCAAATGGGCTGGCTTCACGGCATTCCAGCCGTGGTAACACGTCCTCTTCATCCTCTTATGAGAATCATGTGACATAATGTGAAATTTGGGGGGGATGTGAAACAATATGTAGTTAAATATGACTCATAGGTGATTTTATCATCCTCACAGGAGTTAATCCCTACTACTTCTTTTCTTGATACTCAAAGCATGTCCCTATTGATGAAGGATAAGTTCTGAATACAGTATTCTTCCTTTATGGAGGCATGACTACACATTCCAGTTTTGTACAGCTGTAAGTTTTCACTTCTTAGTTTATATGGTTTCAATAAACCAATTATAAATATTTAAGGGTGAATTAACAAATTACTATCTAAACAAACTGTATAAACTTGGCATAATATTATCTGAGTTTGTGATAATTTTAGGAAATAATTAATAGAATGCATTTATAATAATAACTAATAGAATATGCCTATTAAATGTATAATAAATGACTATATTCTAGGCCTTGTATTATATAAAGAACATACATTGTCTAATCACAACAACCTCATGACTATAATTATTTCCTTCCTACAAATCTGATTTGAACTCACAACTGATTTTAGAACCTCTGTTCTTTTTTTCTTTTTTTTTAATTTTTGTTCTTTTTAGTCATACATGACAGTACAGTATAATCTGACTTATTTATACAGAGTACAACTTATTCTAATTAGGATCCCAGTCTTGTGCTTATACATGATGTAGAGATTCATTGTGGTGTATTTATGTATGTACATAGGAAAGTTATGTCAGAATCATTCTACTGTCTTTCCTATTCCTGCACCCCCTCCATTCCCTTCATTCCCTTTTGTCCAATCTACTGTTCTTCACCATAATTCATATTGTCATTGTCTCAGGGAATGAGACAGGTTTTCTTTTAACAAATCATGTCTTTCTTGTCATTAGTAGTAAGAGTTTTTGAAGATTATGTACTTACTTAACTTATGCTTGGATGCTAGAAATCCTAGTCTAAATGGGCCTTCTGAAACATTTTCCAAAGTGAATCATTTTCAAAACACTCACTAATTTGTATTCTTACTCTAGTTTTGTGTCAAAGTCATAATACAATTTATTTTTTAAATTTGAAGGAGTAAATTTTCACCATTGTAAAAACCAAAAGTATATGAAAAAAAGCAAAGATTTTGTTTTATTTTCAAGTATATTTAAATTTTATGCTCTACTTTCTAAATAAAATTACAAAAACATTTTAAAATGCATTGAATGCTGTATCATTAAAATGTATCTTTAATTACAAAAGATAAAATGTAGGAAATGACAAAGAATCACCAGGTTTTCAGTTCCAAAATGTAAAGTTATAGGGCTGTGCCTGTGGCTCAGCAGTAGAACACTCATCTCACATGTGTGAGGCCCTGGGTTGGATCCACAGCACCACATAAATAAAATAAAGGTATTATTTTTTAAAAAAAAATGTAAAGTTGCTTCAAACTGTCAAAGAACAAGATGTTTTGGCTTATACTTCAATGCTTATATTTCATAAATTGGGATACTGAAGCTCAGATCAAATATCCCCACCTGAGTCCTATTCCGCTCAAGCACAATATATAACTCCATGCTCCTTTCTGCTTGTATTTTATATTAATTACCAAGACCAATTAAAAAGTTGACAATTAAAAAGTAAGAATATATGTTACATCAACCCAAATATATAATATTACCCAAGGTATCTTTTGAAGTTGTATACTAAAATTATGTATACCTCATTCATTTATCATTAGCCCTCTGTCTCCATGGATTCTGCATCCATAGCTTTATCCAAACTTTGATCAAAAATATTCAGAAAAAATGTATCTATACTGAATATGTATATATGTTTGTCATCATTAGATATGTATATAATTTAGAGGTGATTTTCAATATACAAGAGGATGTATTAGGTTAAATGGAAACACTAACACCATCCTATTTAAAGGAATTGAGCATCTGAACATCATTTGGGGTCTAGGAAATAGTGCACCACACAGATATTGAGGGACAACTATATTTCTCTTTTAGAACATAGCTCTTTTTGCCTGACTAATAAACAGCTGGATGTTCAACACATTCAATAACATACTAATCCTAGAAACAACTTTTCCTATAACATCTACCCAACACAAGAACTTCCCAATATATGAGATGTTTGAATAAACATTTAATGTAACAGTAAAATTTGAAAACAAGTATGTTTCATTTTAAAAGAAAAATACAATCAAATGTATGTATAACAGTTTGTGTCAAACAAGTAATTTGAATTTATAATTCTTGACATTTTAAAAAATGCTTTTTTAATGCAATTCTTCCCATTATCTTTAAGTACTTTGAAATTTAATCCATTGTACATTTACTGAAAGACTACTCTGTCTCAGGTTCTGACTACACAAAACTGTGGAGCATTTTCACAGTCTTCAATGAGTTCACAGAAAAATAAGATGCAACCCTAATACTGTGAGGGCCATAAGTACAATTATGGTGACAAAGGCAGAAAGGAGCTTCCTATCTGCCTGGTAGATTCAGAAACAAGGGCAGAGGAGAGGTGTTTCAGATTAAATCATAACTGAGTAAAAGTAAGGACTTGTGAAAACGCCTGGTGGGTCTGAGAAGGAGAAGAGTCCACAGAGGCAGGAATATGGGTACAAAGAGGAGGGAATCAAGGAACTGAAGCTTGAATTAGTAGAGGTAGATTTTTGCAAATACTCCCTCATTAGGGAGTTTAGATTTGACCCCAGAAGCAATGAGTCACCACAAAATGTTTCTAATTGTAGAAGAATCTGATTTTACCTTTTTTTCACAAAAATAATAGCACCCACACTCTGGAGAATGGATATATAACAATAGATTTTAAAAAATAAGAAAAGGGTACCCAAATAATTAAATTTATTTTAAAATTTTAAAATATTTTTCAAATAGGTCAGGGTGCTTCCCATTTTCTGAGCCACCAAGACTGACTGTAGATTTTAAGAACCCTTCAGCTGTCTTTCTCTCTGTCAGCTGAAATCGTACCTCCAGAATTGTCTTGCTCTTTTCCCTTAACATTTTTTTATGCAGATATAGGAATGTGTCCATCATCAGACAAAATTCCTTATTTATTTTCTTCCAACTCCCTTTTAGACCAACTATAGTGAATGCTTGCTGGTTGCCTTCCCAGCACGAATTCCCTCTATTTCCCTGGCCAAGACATTTTATTTTCAGTAAGGAATGCATGGATACATGAGCAAGACTTAATAAAACAATGTATTCTATCCCCCTGTCCAAATCACTGGCTTAGAAGTAAGAAGCATGGTCCAAGTTGGTTCAATCAGACTGAACTTTAGAATTTTTCTGAAAATACTTGGGCAAAAACATTTTATTTTTCTTTGCTGAAGTAAATCAAGAAAGCACCTAGAGTTGAAAGTATCTCACAGCCACTGTAATGGCAAGGAAGGAACTTGCTGAGAATGGAGCCCAGGAGAGAAGAGATGGATAGAAGAAGAGAAATCAAGACCCAACCAAATGGCGAATCCAGAATTACATAACATCAGACTCTCTGGCCTTTTCAGTCACTTGAGACAAATCTTCCTTGTTATTAGATTACACTGACTTAGGTGTTCTGTATTTATGGCTAAAAATGTCTTAGCTGTTACCAACCTATCAGTACTCTTTAGTTACAATATTTTTGTGCTATTTCCTTCTATTCTTAAATTTTTACTTCTTTGTATGCCCAAAATGTTTTATATATTTTAAGAATTGTCATACCAAAGTATGTCAATCATTTTCATATTTCCATCATTAATAACGGTCTTGAAATTGTATAAAATTGAATACATACTTTAAATTTTTATCAGTTTTGCTTACTTTCTCTAAATCAGAGTGAAACTATACTTTTTGAGTGAAGATCGAGAAAATTTAAATATAAGTTTGTGGAAAGACTCATACAACAGCTATGTTCTTAAATTTTCTTTTAGAAATTTTAGTATAAGCCATAGCTGATTTTAGAAGAAGTGATTATTTTTTTGCAGGGCAGGGCGGGTACCAGGGATTGAATTCAGGGGAAATTGACCACTGAACCACATCCCCAACCATATCTTGTATTTTATTTAGAGACAGGGTCTCACTGAGTTGCTTAGAATCCTCGAAGTTGCTGAGGCTGGCTTTGAACTCGAGATCCTTCTATCTCAGCCTCCCAGCACTGGGATTACGGGCGTGAACCACCATGCCTGGCAAGGAAGTGATTCTTAATGCTACGTAGATAACTTCATTTAGGTGCCTAATAATTTCATAAAATTTTTTTCAACACAGTACTTGGGTGGAGACTCAGGTAGGCCTGAAAACTTCCTGGCAATCTCAGAGCTGCACAAGGGAAGGAACCAAGGGTATGTAACTAAATGGTATCATAAGTAGAGATAAAATGTTAACATGTATATAGAAGACAAGTGCCATGAAGGCATTTTCCCTTAACCAAGTAGGAAATGGAGATCCTAGGTTTCATTAGACAGATTTTTCATTATATAGTTAGACCATAACTATCTGTAGTAAGTAGAACCCTCAAAAGACAGCAAGGAGAGCTATGACCCATTTATAATAACTTTAGGTTTAACACATTATTGTTAAAATTCAGGGTAATTTATGTTTTTTTTTCCTCTAGAAACTTGCAACTTTAATGTTGGTCTTAAATATGAATATGATAGGTGGACCTTGCTAAATGCAGATCCTGATTCTGTTCCATTCACCCGAGGTAAGGAAATTCTAACAAATTCCCAGGTGAGGCCGATCCTACCCACCACAAACTGAGAAGCATAAATATGCCAATCCTTACAAAATTAAGAAAAATCTCTTTAATTTACATATTATTTCCACATCCTTTTTTTTAAGAGTCAAGGAATTTTATTCTGGGAGGTGTCTGATAATTTCACAATAATCACTTCATTATACATATGCAAAAACTAAAGTCTTGGTGAAGAAAGCTCTGGTCAATCCCCTCATCCCTTGACCAGCCAGGTCTCGGGGAGGTTAATCTAGTTAGTCATTCAGAGCCTGAGACAGGAGCTGAGCCTCTCCTCTCCTTACTTGTGTGTTAATGTACTCCAAAGGCCCAGCATTCCTCAACTACCCCCTGTTCTTCCTGCCATGGGCACTCACTCACCCACCTACTCCATTTGTTCAGTCACGTGTGCAGGTAGAGGGGCTGCCTACCGACCTGCTCACTCCTCCTTTTGCTAATAGGGCCGCACAGTGCTTGTATGTGGACAGAAGGGAATAGAAAAAAAACCCCTTTCTTAGCTCCAGACTCTAGGGATTGATTCTGTATTCCTGTTCATCACAGGGTCAGAAGAACACTCTGAATGCAGTACTACTGCTCCCTAGCAGTACAGTATGGGATAGACAGTGTTCCTTGACTTGTGAGGTGAGACTTGGTAATAGGAACTTTCACTGAGAAAGATGTAAAAGAACATTATCCCATCAGGAGAAAAATGGATTAAGAAAATGTGGTAACATACACAGTGGAGTTTTACTCAGCCAGAAAGAAGAAATTATGGCATTTGCCAATAAATGAATGAAACTGGAGAACATCATGAGAAGTGGTATAAGCCAGACTCAGAAAAATCAAGGGTCCAGTGTTATATATATATATATATATATATNAAAACATTCCACCTGTTTCTTTTCTTTTCTTTTCTTTTTTTGGATTTTCTTGTTTCGCTTACAATAAGAGTCTCCATATCCATTTAACTACTGGGATATGTCATAGAGTCATTCTTCTTTATGGGTAAGTAATATTTTATTGTTTATATATACAACAATTTATCCATTTATCAGTTGATGAGCATCTAGCTTTGTCCCATAGCTCAACTCTTGTGAATTGTTTTGCTATAAACATTGATGTGACTTTGTCACTGTATTATGCTGATATCAAGTCATATATATATATATATATATATATATATATATATATATATACTGAAGAAAACTAAGAGGGAAAGGAGAGGGAGAATGCGTATCATAAAGATATAGGGAAGATCAATGGAAGGAGACGGAAAGGCAGTGAGGAGGGACTGGAAAGAGGAGAAAATGCATAACAAATTTAACAATATGTGCACGTGTAAATATACCACAGTGAATTCCACTTTTATGTATATTTTCATAAAGCACCAATCAGAAATAAATAAATGAGTGAAAGAAGGCCAGTAGATTCAAGGAAAACTGGGGGAGGAAGGAGAGAGGGAAGAGGGGGACACAGGGACTGAAATGGAATAAATAAAATTCCATTTGGGTATGATTTTGTCAAAATTGACCCAACTATTATATATAATTATAATATGCTAGTAAAAGAAGAAAATAAAAGAATGTGTTCTCTGTGCTAGCAAAGTACCTAAAATGTATGAAATCCCCACTAAAAGTATTTATCAAGTGGGTGATTGCTTAACTTTTGAAATTTATACAGTGTAAAACATAATGCATTTAATATACAAAAACTCTTGTTTTGTTGACTGGTTTATTAAGTTGCTGCAAATAATCTAAATTTTTTTAAGCAAACCATTCTGTTCTGCTTCTCGTCACTAATTTTTAGTCATGATGGCTCCAGCAATGAATTATACTATATAGAGTAGCAACCATTGACAAAGTGACACTTCAGAGCTGGGCACAGTGGCACGTGCTGGTAATGTCAGCAACTTGAGAGATTAGGCAAGAGGATCTCAAGTTTGAGGCTAGCCTCAACAACTTAGCAAGACCCTAAACAACTGAGAGAGAGACCCTGTCTCAAAATTAAAAATAAGAAAGGCTGGGGATGTGGCTCAATTGTAAAGCACCCCCAGGATTTAATCCCTGATACCAAAAAAAAAAAAAAAGGAACAATTTCAAATTTTTTGTAGGAAACTGTGAACTTTCATGCTGTCTTTATATTGTCATCAAATGTGGAGGACTCTCTTTTTTGTTCAAGTGAAACTTTCTCTAGGTTCATAGCAACAAGTCCTCCTGACTCTTACATCCTGTATGGTAAGGGAAGTTGGCAGAGGAAAACTGGTATTGCTTTTGCTCCAATATGACACCAGAGAACACTGATTCGTTTATTATAGTCCATGATTCCAAAGGCATGCGTAAGTGCTAAATCTAGTGGCTCATTCAGTCTTTACTTGACAGACCCACCATGTTTGAGACAATTGTTTAAATCCTTCATCCTGGAAACAGGTGTCTTGCTCTACTTCCAGGAGACCACTTTCTGCCTTTCCTCTCACCTCTCTGGCTACTTTTTAATTTCTTCTGTCAGTTTTACCTCATGTCCTGTCCCATCTATAAGCTTTGAAAGCCTTCAAAACTCAATCCTTAGACCTCTTCTTAATCTATTACTCATTTTCAAGGGTGAAATTCATCCCGTCTCTTGGTTTTAATGGCAATTTTGTGAACACTAGTTTCAAATATGTATCTCCAGTCCACACCTCTCTCACCTGAATATGGATTCATTCATTGAAACTCTACCTCAACATCTCAAGACATCTTATGCTTAAATGTGTCCAATTCCTTTTCACCTCTCCCTTCGGTTTTGACTCTCTTGCAATCTCTCCCTATGTAGGAAAATAGTGACCCTGTTCTTCAGGTTACTCAGGGTCCAACCCTTGGAGTCATCTTTAGCATCTTGTATTCTCTTACACCCTGTTGCAACTGGTCATCAATGTTTTCAGCTCTACCTTTGAGGTATATCATTTTCCAACTATTTCTTTCTCAATTTATGACTAATAGCAAATCACTACTGTCTCTGACTTAGATTTGGTAAACCTCTTGAAAAATGACCCTCCTTCTGCTTTTGTCTCCTATTCACTTGCTCTTGATCTCCAAAAGCACCTCTGCCTAAATTTTTAAAAAATCTCCAAACTAACCAAACCAAAATGGGTCTGAAAGGCAGTCTTTGAACCCTCTGTGTTGCTTAGACCACATTTTCTACTTTTTCCCTTGGGCTGCCAGCATACCCCCTCCTCATTTTCCTTGAACATGCCAGCTACACTAAAACCTCAAGGCCTGGAGTTCTCTGCCTGGACATAAACCCTGTTCCTCACTTCCCTTATGTATTTTCTTGTGTGTCCCCATCCTAATGAAGCCTTCCCTGATATTCTTATTAAAATTCCAATGCTCCTTCTAAGACACTCCCTAATTTAGTTTCCAGCCTTATTGTCTCCATAGCACAAATACCATCATACTTATTTCACATGTATTTGCTTATGGTCTATCTCCACCCACTAGAGTGTAGATTCTATGACAGTACAAATGTGTTTACTTCATTCACTGCTGTGTCTACCTTAGTTATATACTCTATAAATATTGTCAATGAATGAGTGAGTGAATAAAACCATATGTAAATTTAAAATACATAATAATGATAATTTTTTTAAAGAAATCATCTCAACCTGTCCTTTTTACTTATACTCCCTATCACAGATTCCTCAAAGAAGTACTAACAGTTGAGCAATAACTAATATCCCTGAATTTTTCGATAGACATTGTGGTTTTGCATTTTCTGTGTTCTGCTTATTCTCTAGACAAGAAAACTCCACTCGTATGCTATACTTAGATTTCAATCGAAAGCAGATTCTTGCTTTCTTTCCTCATTCTCTTTTTAAATTTCTTTTTCTTCTTTTCATTTGTCCGTGTTTCTTTCCTTGCATATAGTCATGATTGGCTGTGACCTTTTTTCTTCAGGTGTAATGTACATTAATTTGTTTCCATTCAGCTCCACCCTTGGGAGATTTCATCTCATACATGACCATCCCACAATTTTCCTATCTCTATGTCATCTCTCAAATTACAGCACTGGAACATGGCATGAGTAAGCTCAAGAGTAGCCAACTTTACATTTATTTTATGGATCATTTTTTTTTCAATACTGAGGTTTGGACCCTGGTCCTCATGCATGCTTAGGTAAGTGCTCCAGTATGTAAATTAAACTCTGAGTGATGATTAATGGTCCTGATAATCAAAATATCTGTGTTTCTGAATTTTATTTTCAAGCATCTTAAACCAAGAGAATGAAGCATAGTAGAAAGCTTTATACTTGTTATGGGTTAATGGTTTCATTTTAATTTTCTCAAGGTAAAATAAAAATACTTCCGTAAAAAAATCTCATTAAGTACCAAAGGCCTCAGTAGGTCCATTCTAGTTCTGGAAAAGGATCTAAATTGTACTGTGAGATAGACACCCATTTGTTGCTTTATTTCTGGCAGTTTTAAGAAAGACTTCCTTATTAGAAAGTGTTGTGGGTCACTAAAATAGAGTTGACTTGACCTTCAATTAAATAATCATTCTTAAATTTATGCAAAAAGTGCCTATGGGCTCTCCCTGTTCCACATTGCCTAAGTATACAATTAACAGGCATGTACAATTAACAGAATGAAAACAGTGATAAGCCACTGCAGTGCACCCCATAATATCTAACAGTACTCTAACCCACCTCTTATTAGAGCTCAGATCTAATATTTACATTTTCATTATTTACTTAAGGGTTTATGTAATTCACTGATTAATAACTTAGAAAGTTGTCTTCAAAATTATTCTCCCTAAAAGACAATCACAAAAGGAAAGAACAGCATTGTTAAGGCCAGTTAATTGTCAAATCAAATTAAAATATTTATTAAATTTATATAATATAAATTCAAGAGCAAATAATTAGAATAAGAAGTATTTTTTCTTGAGACGAAGGGAAAACACACTTTTCCTACTCTCTTCTAAGGTCATTACTGATACACGGGATCAGTATGTGTAATTACAATATCATGAATACTTAAATTTCTCTCACGCTGAGAAAGCCATGATAAGATTACAGCTAGCACACAGATTTTGTGACATGACCTTTCAACTGGAAATCTAAAACCATCTTGCCAAAGAATGATCTGTTTGTTACATTATACTGTACCTGACAAAAAGAAAAATTAGAGAATATCTGAGATCTGAAAATTTGCATTTTATATAAAAATAATCACAAGGACACGTGAAGCTTAGAGGTAATACATTCATGATCCAGTAAACCAAAGCTATTATTTCTATTATGAATTTTGTTCTTTCCTTGTTGTGCATTTTTCTAGATTATGTTCCTTCAGGTTTTTCCAAAATATGTATAATCTTAAAAAAGAATGTGTGAGCATATTAAGGGACAAGCATTGTGTGCAGCATTGGACACAGTAATTCTAGTAAATTTAATTTTCTTCAGTTCAGGATATCATATGTAAAGGATTATATAGAATAACTTTGTAAACTCTATATAATACTAAAATATACTTTTTGTCTTAAGTAAGTGCATATGACCAACTTACATGCCCATTAAAATAAGATAAAATAGAACTGAAAGTTTGTATTAAGCACCTTATTATTTGTTTATATATCACACTTTTAAATTGGATTGCACTCTGTCTTGAATGTATCTGATCCTCATCCCCAACATAGCAGCTAGCTTAGGGAACAGAGTAGGTACCAAGATGAGGTGGTTCTTTGTCCCTTGTGAGCACTCCTTCCTGCCTGTCATGTGAATTGGCTCACACCTCGCTTGCTTTGGTTCTTTTTATATTGCCCTTCTGTGAGCGAGGGTGACAGAAAGTCCAATGGACAATGGAGAGTAATGGCAAAGTCATAATTAAAATGGTCAGAACCCAAGCCCGGCACCAGTGTCCTGCAGGCTTGATACCAAACAGATGTCAACTTTTTACTTGCCATTTTGCAGCCATGGCTCAAAAAGTCTATAGAGTGACCAGGAAAGCTAGGGCAAAGAGTTCATTGGGGGAGTTTAGGACAGTTATATTGCCTTCTGTCACTGCCTTCAATACAGAAGTAATTTTAATAATCTGCATGGTCAGGCCAGTATAGACTGTCAGCTGACCTGTAGAAATTTATCCATTCCCATGACTTCAATTACACATTGCACATGTGATCAGCAAATCCACAATGCTACACTTTAATTCACTTCCATCTGAAAATCTACACTTCAAACAGTCTGTTACATAAAGAAAAAAAATAATAGATTATAAATACCTCATACTCAATAAATAAAATATTCAGTGGGTTCCCTTCCGTCAGTAAACATCATCTTTCCATTGCTATCTCTTTCCTTGTAAGGGGATAGTCACTCATGTTAGCTCCAGCATAGAAATGTCCTGATCACCATCCTGTCTTATTGATTCTTCTCAGTAATGACCCTGTTGGTTCACTCACCCTCTTCCTCTTTGCTACCACCAAGGCTGATTGAGGCACCCTGGTGTCTCTTGAGTACATCACTGTAATAGCCACCTTGCTTTTCTTCTGCCAGACTCCCATTTCTCATCCATTGATATGCATCACTTTGACTAGAATTCCTTCCCTGCACAACAACTTGAAGATTCTGCATGAATCAAAACTCAATTTAAATTTCATACCTCAAACTTACAGAATTTACTGATCTTTCCAGCCTTGTTTTATACCCATACACATCCCTATTCTTTTCATCAGTTCCTACTCCCTGAAATAAATTCATATTTTCCACCTTTTTCTTTACTCATATGATTCCCTTTTTCCAGAAAGTTCTGTCTCCTCTCTCTTCTCTGACAAGCTCCAACTTATTCCTTGGGGCTCAATTCCCCCAAGAAACTGTTCTTCATTCTTTCAGATGAGAACAATCATTTTCTAGCAAGTATCATCCACTGTTATTTGTATTGTCTTTGTAATCATATTCTGCTTTGTTTTATTATTATTTTGGCTTATAGATCTCAAGTTTCTTGATATCTGGAACTCAATATAACTCCCAGTAGTGTCTCACATGATATTTGACCAGAGTATATGCTTAATAAATATGTGTGGAGTTGATTTGTACTCCCCCAATCAAGACATGGGTCTTGGGTTAATATTTTTAACTCGGGCATTAAACAGTCTCTTTCCCCTGGGTCCATTTCTCCGGGGTGTCAGAGTGTCAGCCACTAGTGAGTACACACTCTCTGATCAGTTGAAAAGAAATCATACATAAGTATTGCCAAATATCTCAGACCAACTCAAATACTCTTTGCTTAATAGGTAAGACTACAAAAGAAAATTTGTAGTCTACGCTATTAGATAACAAAATAATAGAAAGCTAAGAAATATTACTTGTGGATTCTGTCTTGTATGTAGATCTCCCATTCATAGTTGTTATGGCCTATACTCACTATGTAAGCTGAACTGAAATCCTGCAGTCTGCCTTCATAGTATGGAAAGTTAGCCAGTGGAATCCAGTTGTTTCTGTAAAAAACAAAGCATTTCAAGATGCACTTTGAACTCAATTCAACACACATTTATTGAGCAGATACACTGGTGCTAACACTGTGGGGGGCAAATAAGGTTACCTGAAGGTGTGCTATGATCCCTGGACAAGAACAACTCAAGACCAGAACACATAAGAAAACTCTTTCTGAACACATTTCAAGAAATTTCATTTGAATGAAGTTTGACTTGGAAAGTCTTATGGAACTAAATTGAGCTTTTCCTGTTTATTGGTAAATTTATGTTTTTAAGCATTTCTTGAAAGCTCACTATATGCTAGGTATAGTGGAGTTGAGAGCAAAGCTTAGCAAGATAGGGTCACCGTTCATAGGAACTTATCAGGACTCTAAATACTTCCAAATCTTATTTCCATAAAAATAAATTTATCAATTGCATATTTGGTATACAGTATAGTGAGAATGACTCACAGAGGGCTGGCTGCCCATGAAATTGAAGTTATATCTTATAGACTAATAGAAACTTATTAATGTCCAGTATATAAATTCTTCAATACCTGCTGTTCTATAAAAATGGAATCCAAAATTCTGTGCATTTTACATAAAGGTAATTTTCCAAAATGTCTCTTCCCTTTCTATTTATTCAATATGAGACTTACACTTGAATCTCCTAAATAATTTTTTACCATCAGTAATGAAATATTCACCTTAATTTTTTTTCCATATCAACAAATACATTAATTATAAAAATAAAAAATGTTAACAACTGTAATGAAGAGTTAGTGAAAGCAACAAACTATCACAATACCATGCATCATTAGCATGTTTGGATTATTTTAGGATCAATGAAACTTGATTAAAATTTCCTTCA
Organism: Marmota marmota marmota; assembly: GCF_001458135.2. Lineage (NCBI taxonomy): Eukaryota > Metazoa > Chordata > Mammalia > Rodentia > Sciuridae > Marmota > Marmota marmota. Next base: position 44,688,975 of record NW_026000037.1, on the reverse strand, counting down.
GATTTTCCAATCCAGATGACTCAAGTATATTTGAAGCCCATGGTAAATATTTCACTATAAAATAAAGAATTATATCAAATTGCATTTCTCTAATTAAATTCCTTGCTGTATTCAGATGTGTATACAATGCAATTTGTATAGAATGTTAAGTAAAAAGTAACAGTTAATTTGGGGGGGGGGCTATTGTTGTAAAAGTATGTTATCTTTTATATATATCACAGCATTAGTTATTATCAGCTTCACACACAGCATTTTGCCTTTGATTTACGCAAACAACTGTAAATGTTTTATATATTTGTGAGGAAGTGAATGATATTAGACCATCAATCCATGGGGACTGCAAATCAGGAAAAAAAAAAAAAAAGGCTATTACATTTCAGAAGCTGTTAAATCAGTTGTGCCCCCTGGCTGATTTTGTCAGCTATATTTGCTGTGGGTAAAACCGTTGATGCCTGGAATACTGGAGCGGCCCTGAGAGTGTTGGAGAGTAAATAGCAGCAGAGTTGTAAACTACACCACACATCTCACACTTACCGCATAAGCCCAGCTTACACTTTCCTCTGAATAAATCCAGCAGCTTTAAAAAGAGCAAGAGAGAGAAATAAAGAAAAGGGGAGGGAAAAACAAGGCAAAACTCGGCCCATGCCTTCTGTCACTGCCTCCAGCTTCAGCCCCTCAGCAGCCTGCCAACAGGACACTGTTCTGCCAGGTTGTAAATTTTAATTGGCCTCTGGGGAAAGCACAGACCACTGACTAGAGATTAATCAGCAAATTTAACCCAGGCATAATACACATTTCCCAGTGGACCTGAAGCTGCTCTTAGGCTGGGGCAGAGCAGCCTTGGGATGCTGGAGAACTTGTGTAGAATCTGTTATTTGCTTACTGCATGCAGTTAGAACATCTTCTTAGAGTCCTGAAATTCCCTTTTTTGTGTGACCTTGTTTAGTGCCCCTGATTTTGTATGGCAGTTTGCAAAGAGCGCATTTTTTTTTTTTTTTTTTTTTTGTAAAGTGCTAAACACAGATGGCACAGGTACTGTGATTGCTGGGAAAAGTGTTGATGAATCAGTGAAAGTGACAACTTTTCTCTAGTGGGCTATTCACTTGGTTTGCTAAAGTACCTACAGCAAGAAACAATAGTATACCTGGAATTTTACCAGCTGGGTGAATCACTGGAGGATTGCATTTATTTAGCTAGTTTCTTGTGCTACACAGAATGCCTTTGCTTAGTCTCCGTACTGGAAAGGAAGATTGGTAAATAATAAAGCCTCCCTTTCCGAGTCTAACTTAGAGAAAATAAATGAAGCCCAATGTCCATTTATATAGAATAGTGTGGCCTCGGCTATTTCAACAAAAAAATAGTCTAATAATCATCTCAGGCAGCTGAGATGGAGAAAGAGGAAAAACACTAGAGGAAGAACATATTAAGAAAATAAATCCCTAAAAAAGTAAAGTGAGACTCTGGTAGGAGTTGAGGAGATTTTGATATAATGTATAGTGGAAAGACCTTGTACAGGAAATAGACTTTAGGTGGCTGTTGGAATAATTCAAGATTGTCTACATCATTTCTAAGTAAGGGTCGTTGGGATACAGAACAGCATGAAGCCACAGAAGTGGTAGTATAATGCCTAAATTAAGGACATACAGAATGAACTAGCTTGAAGTACCCAAATGTGATGTAGACAGGACAGATCAGGGAAGAAAAGAGATTTTCCATCTTGTTGATAGTTGCATTTCCAAATGTGGAGAGTAGGACAGTACCTACCATATAGTAGATACTCAACAGATTTTAACGAAAGAAGGCATATCAACTTTAATAATATTATAAACTCCTATCTTTCCTGTCCTGACTCAAAGCACCCTGAGGCACCAATTCATTGGCTATGAATATGTATAAAATATATGACCTTGGCCAAAACATATATGAGTTAGTTCAATTGGATTCTTCTCCTAGGAATTTATAAATAGGACATTGAGATACTATCTTAATTAGCAGTGAAACGTTTAGCATAAAGGCTTTGTTTGATACAGAAAAGGTCAAACTGGAAACTACAATGATGAGGGCGATGTATAAGCCGAGGAAGCCAGCGTGTTGGAAGAGCTGGGACACACAGAAAACAGCGAGGCTGGCAGTCCCTAGCCATGGCAAGCAGGCTTTCTATGCATTCCATCTTACCTGAAGCCTACCTCTACTTTTTTCCTGACCTGATACTAAGAGATTTGAGCAAGCTTACATGGCATTCTGATTGTTGCAACCAAAAGATCCTTGACCAGAACAACCATATATGGTAATAGCACCATCATAAACCAATGGCCTGAGAAGACAAATAAAATTAGTAACCTCCTCTCCACCCCTTGCTACTAATAGTACACAGAATTTAGGGACTCTGAAGCATGCTGGCCATTTTCAGGAATACAAGTAATGGTGTATTATTTTATACAGCTCTGCTCTGACCCACCACTAAATCACCCAGACCCATTTCACCCGCCTCTGGCAAAATAGATAGACTCTTCATTCACAACCAGGTATGGATTTCTTTCTGTTTTATTACATTATTGCAAGCAATGCTGCCTGCCAAACCCCATGCCCTTAAACTGAAATGGCTTCTGAGCGAGCAGTGGATAATCTGTGACAGTAAATCAGTCAATATGCACGGCTCTGAGACCACAGCAGGGAAATGGATGTCTGTGGCTTCAGGTGGGGACATAGGTCCTCAAATACCCAGTTCAGCTCCAAATAACACCTTCTGAGAAGCTTTTATTTAAATAGTATATTAAATCACCCAGCACTTTATTATGAGGTTTATATAGGGTATAAAGACACAAAAAGAGAGTAGAGAACAGTTCTGGATTAAACACTGAATGCAAAAAAAATTATAAGAGCAAATTATTTAGTCACTTTAACATTTCTAATATTCCATATAAACTTTTGAAGACTGGAAATGTCTGATCTCTGCTCTCTGTGTCTGACTTGAATGCTTTGGTGTGTATACTGCATCCAGGAAATAATGCCTAACCCAACAGTTACCGGAGAGTGGTCAGTATTTTCAGCGTGCACTGGTGGATGGATTTCTTTATCTCCTCTGGGAGGGATATGATCCAAAGGTTAGAACAGGCTCAAATAAATTCAGTTCAGTATGTGTGGTCTCTTCTGAATTATTTCAAAGCCTTACTGTCTAAATTCAACTCTGTTCTCCCACCTCTGGCTTTCATGGTCCCCACCCCCCTTCTCTCTCTCTCTCTCTCTCTCTCTCAATTCATATACAGAATAATATCATAATCATAATCATAATATAATAATTTTATAGATCACTCACTGTTATGCTTATCTTGCCTCTCATAACTTTCCATGTCTTTACATGTACCATATATCTTAAAGAAATAGAGAAGAGAGAGGTATATGATATAGTCCCTTTTCCAAATATCTTAAAAATACTTGCTATCTTATATTTACAGTATTTTATGACTAAAAATAAAAGAGTTTTCCTGGACTGATTTAACACAATGTTGCTAAATTATAGAAATTAAATGAAGGAAGGCGAGACTTGTAGTAATGAGGTAAATAATGGAAGACGAATTCACAACAGTGCTTATTACACAGTGAAAATGTGAAGTATATTTATGTATTGGATTTGCTAAACTGGCACACACCCGTATGCCCAGCTACTCAGGAGGCTGAGGCAGGAGGATCACAAGTTCTAGGCCAGCCTGCCCAAACTCAGTGAGAACCTGTCTCAAAATTTAACAAAAATAAAAATAAATAAAGGGCTGGGGTTGTGGCTCAGCAGTAGAACACTCACCTAGTACCTACAAGGTCCTGGGTTCAATCTTAAGCACCACATAAAAAAATTAATAAATAAATTTAAAAAAAAATAAAATAAAAAATAAAAACAAAAAAGGGTTGGGCATGTAGCTCTGTGATAGAGTGACCCTGGATTCAATGCTCAGCACCACAAAAAAAATAAAAATAAACATAACCTCTGGTTGCACCTTTCTTTTCTTTTCTATTTCCCACCCCCTAATCCTATTACCTAGCCACCCAGGCCTTTTCTTTTTCTGAAATACATCATGGCTTTCTATGGCCATCTCTTGCACATACTCTACTCCCTAATGTGCTCCTGATCTCTTCCTTTTCTTCTTTACCTAAAAAACAAAACAAACAAAAAAAAAAAAAAAAAAACCACTCCTCCTCAAGATCACAGTCACCTGTTGTTATGTTTTGGCAAGTGTTTGCTGACTTCTTTAAAGGGAGTTGCTTGCTTTGTTCCCATAGACTCCACCAGCGCTTTGCCATTCCAATGCTCTAATTCTTACAATATTTTATATCGAAACTCATCTGTCTATATATGTTCACCCAACTAGTAGGAGAATTCCTTGAAAATTAAACTCTACACACAGCATACTTTATCATTTGTTATTAAGTAGACAATCATGACATCATGTTGAATGAGGAAACTAATAAATTCTTGGCAGGAGTGGTAACATTAGAGACATGGGCAAAGAACTTACATTGTCGGAATGAATTTCAGGACTAAGTTTTACCTCAACAGCCAAGGAAGTTGCAGGTATTTCAGGTATGAATAAGGATGATCTTGATTTTCAAAACTTTTATGACATCAATTTTAGATTAAATAATGTACATGAAATTACATGTACATTGCAACCAAAAGATCCTTGACCAGAAAAACCATAAATGGTAATAGCACCATCATAAACCAATGGTCTGAGAAGACAAATAAATTAGTAACCTAATTGTTCAGCACATAAGGCCTGGATTCAATCCATAGCAGTGAAAAAAAGAAAAAAAAAGATTAAATTAAATCCAGACTTGTCTTATAACCCAGAAATTCCATTATTAGGTATATACCTGAGAGAACTGAAAATGTGTACAAATAAAACATTGTACATGAATGTTCATAACAGCATTATTCAATAACAGCAAGCAAGGGAAATAGCCTAAATGTCTATAAAATGATGAAAATGAGGAAAAGCAAAGTGTGGTATAAGTGCCATCATGATGAACTTATCTTACATAACTTCAATTTTTACCAATTTTATTGAGAATAACATATATACAATTAAAAATACTGATTTAGGTGCCCAGTTTAATGAGCTTTGCTAACTTATATCTGCATCACAATATAGAACATCACTATCACCCCCTAAATTTTTCTCATACCTCTTTGCAGTCAGTCAACCCCCCAACCCAACTACCCCAGGAAACCACTGCTCTTAGTTTTATAAATATAGCTAGTTTTGCTTCATTTAGAACTTGATATAATGGAGTCATATATGGCCACTTTTGGGGGTCTGGCCAGCATTTTTGTTGATTATGTATTTCCACAAGCAACGTAGGTCTCCAGTTTTATTTTGCTCTGATGTTATTTTCTGATTTTGGTCAGGGTAATACTAACCTTGATGAATGAATTGGGAAATGTCTACTCTTCTGCTTTTGAAACAGTGTGTGAAAGTTAGTGTTCATTGAACCAATTAATTAGTTGAATGATTTAGTAGAAATAATTGGTGAATTTCTGAACCTAGACTTCCTTTTCTGGGAAGTTTTTAGATTATTAATTCAATCTACTTGATAGAGGTCAATGCAAATATTCTCTCCTCAAATTTCATTTTTCTAGAATTATGTCCATTTCATTTGGTGAATTGGTTATGATGTGTGGAGCTCTTTGAATTTATTCTACTTGGAGTTTCTTGCATTTTTTTTTTTTTTGGTAATTTGTACATCAAAGTTTTCATCAAAATTAGGAAATTGGGGGCTATTATGCCCCAATATTCGTTCTGCCTCTGTCTTTTTCTCCTCTTTCAGGACTCCCATTATACATATGTTGGTCTGTTTGGGTCTGTATGTGTTGAAGCTCTATTAAATAGTCTCCCTTTTTTTCTTTTTTGTTCCTCAAACTAAAAAATTTCAGTTGACTTGTGATAAGTTTACTGATTCTTCTGATTTTTTTCAAATCTGCTGTTGTGCCCACTGTAGTGAACTTTTCATTTTGCTTATTGTGCTTTTAAACTCCAAAATTTAGTTTTTTATTTTGTCTTCTTATTGATTTTCTCTATTTGGTGAGAAATAATTTTTTTATTTTAAAATAAATAATTATTTTAAAGATAATTTCCTTTAGTTTTTTAAACATATTTCAAATAGCTCATTTTAATTTGATTTTATTCAATATTTTTATCTATGTTCTTCAAATAAAAACTTTCCTATTGATGCCTTTAGGTTTAATGACTTATCTTTCCTCTATATTCTGCTGTTAAACTTATCCAAATAATATTTATTTTAGACATTATACTTGTCAACTATAGCATTTCTACTTGTTTCATTTTTATTATTTTAATTTCTCTTCTGACTCTTTGTTTGTATAATTATAAAGATATTGTTTCCTTGAAAATTGTTTGTATATACTCTCCTTTAGTTCTTTGTCTGTTAATCCAAAGTCTGAAGCATGTCTAGTTAGGTTATATTGCTTGCTTCTCTTTTTCTTTATTTCTTCGGAAAATTTGTAGATACACATACACACATACACATATTTGAAACTTTTTTATTTTATACTGGACACTATTGATGATATATTGTTTAGATTAGATTTAATTGTCTTCATCTGAAGAGGTGATTTTCGTCACCATAGGAAGGTCAAGTGCAGTGGTTACCTCACTCTTGCACAGACTTGTCCTAATATTTTTTTAAGTCCAGTCCATAAGGAGCTCAAATTGTTTCCCAAGTCTCCTAATTCTATAATACTTGATTTCTAAATTCTCTCTCAATATGTATTCTGTGACAGCTTGTTTTCTGCCTTTGTTGGGGTGGGAGAGTATTCTTAATCCTAAAGTGAGACCTTTTGGCATCTTAGAAGGATATCCACAACATTAGTAGATGTCATAGACATGCTGTCCTTCTTGGGAGACCAGACTTCCATCACTGTGTTTTACACAAATCGATTTTTCATGGTCCTCTGATACTTGCTTTATCTAGAGTAAAAGATTAAAATGAAGAAGGGTAATATAAGGAGAATTGATATTAATCCATCACCTGTTTTTCAAAAATAATGTTCACAAAGAATGAATTGGTTTTATAATAGGAGCTTACATATACAAAACCTAGAGGAACAAGACTCTCAGTAGCAATCAATAATGTGGTTAGTTTTTTTTTTTTTTTTAAATCCTGAAATCTTAGACTCTGTTGATACACATACTATTCATATTATGGAAGGTGATGACCACCATGCATGACATCAGTAGGGAAAGTGTGCCTACAGGTTTGGGTGATTACTGAACTTTATACTGAAGAACAGCATCAAGGAATTGCCCGGTATTCAAAATAAATTAACTAAGATATGTTCTAGTGAATTTTGTCAAGGGAAGAATAACTGAAAGACCTATATATTTTAGTTTATAGAAAATACTAGGAGTGAGTGGGGTAAGATATCTGACTTCATGTGTCCAAAAAAGGTCATGAGAAAATGAAAGTGTATAAGTCATTCTGCTTCAAAGGACATGGGAAGAACTAATAGGGGAACAGCAGACAAATTATAGCTAAAGGCTTCTTTAATTAGGATTTTACATTGGTAATAAAGTAATTTTCAACAATGATTTAAAAGAAAGTAGCAAATGAAGGAGAGATATATTAAGATCTTATCTAGTCATATGGTAAAATGAAAGTCAACTTGTGTACCAAGGAGGATTTGAGAGATTTGAGGCAGGAAAGAAATGTAGAAAATAGAGTCAGCTTGACTTTCCCAGGGATGTACTGGAGGTGTGCATGTCTATATCTCACTGAAGTCACCCTATTGGACCCTACATAAAACCAAATACATGCATACAATGATGAACCCATGCCAACGGATTATGTCAGTCATCATAAATCACAGGCTGGCACTGGGTGACCAGAAAGGACAACTGGCACAGGAACAAAATGAACATTTGGACCCTCATACTTGTATAGACCTCAACAGTGGGTATGATTACTGATTCCTTTTTCTTGTGAATTTTATAGTCTTCAGGAATAAAAAGGATACAACTTTACAATCTTGATCTTCTAGGCAGGGTACTCATAATAACAGTCCTCCCAATACAATTAAATATAGGCTTTTCAAGATGGCTAGGGGTGTTAGAAACTCTAATACTGAAAAGGACATCTGACCTTGTTGTCAGGACTCTTGACAACAAGGTTGATTTTCTCCTTGGGAATGACTAACCACTAGTACAGAGGGTCAGCGGGTTCGGCTCCATTGAGTCCATTCATGTGAACCATGGACACGTGAGTTCTCCCTGTATACCCTGTAGTGTAGTTAATAGTCCAAAAGATTTAGTCAACAATTTCTAAAAACTATGTTCAGAGAATTGGAAGAACAAGGTATACTGCAGGGAGCAGCAACTGAACCATGGGTTCTGAACTGTCCTGTGGCAGAGTTGACACTCTTCTGGAGAATTCTGTGCACCAAAGGGATGGTCCAATTGCTATGGTGCTGCTCTGTTTAATAAGTGGTTCTGTGCTACAGAGCTATTTAGCTCTTGACCTTGAGTTCCAGATGCCCACTGTTCAGGTATAGAAAGTTATGGGTGAAAGCTGATAGTCATAATTGGGTTGTTCATACCAATGACCTTTGATCTACTTGCTTTGAAAAAACTTTCCCACAATAACCCTTTTAATAATAAAACTTTTATAATAAATGTGCTGAGCTTGGTCATGGTCATTCGAGCTTCACCATTCATGTATTAATCTGTCTTTCCTTCATCGCCTCATACCCTGGGCTGGTTATCTCCCTAGAATAAACTGTCATGCATGTTGCAACAGTATATAACTATAGTAATTTTATTTTTAATTACTTAAAGGATATTTTAAAAGTCTAAAGAGTAATAATTCAATTAACTTGTTAACACATTTCCAGAATCTACTATTACCTTTTGCTGAATCCCTCTTGAATTCAAGCACACTACTAGGGTTCTAATCTTAGCTCTGCCACTTACCAACTACAAGCTATAAATTACATAACCCTGCAAAGAAACATAACAACATCTTCATCTATAAAATTAAGACAATAAGAGTACCTATTCTACATGGTCATTACATGAATTAAATGAGTTAATGTAAAGACAGTACTTAGAGCAGCACTTCAAACATAACACGACTGTAAATCTAATAGTGACATTGACGTAAGTATTCCAAATAGTAACATTACTACTATTCAGAAATACTTCTTCAATGCCCTGATTTTCACTGGAGCTGGAGTCATCCTTTCTCTTTAATATCTAGATAAGTCTCCCTGAACTATGATCTCCTTCAGTGGAATGCCTGGGTATTTCTTAAGATGTCTGTAAAGTCCAAGTATCCTTTACTCTTATTCATTCACATGTTCATATATGGCTGTTTGGAAATATTTGCCTCATAAATACCAAAGAGAGAGAGAAAAAAAGTGCTAGAATATATCTCCTAAACTTCATGTCTTTGTATGAGTAACAGGCTTTCCAAAGTGTTTGTGGAGAAAAAAAGGAATTTACATTATAGAAATGCAAACTGGAGTTGGGGTGTAGCCCAGTGGAAGACCACTTGCCAATCATTCAGTGAGACCCTGGGTTCAATTCTAACATCTTGAACAGACAATTCAACAAAAAACACAAATGACGAAACTTGCAAATGTTTTTAAAGCATCTTGGGCTTCTTTGTTATGTTACTCAGACAGTCTCAAACTTCACTTTCTCTTCTTTCTCGTAAACACAAACAACAATTGTAAGAGCAAAAAGAATATTAAAAAAAAAAAATTCCTCCCATATGTTAATGAAGCTAAAATTGGTTCTGTTCAGCTAAATACCCACCAACTGAGCTCCTGGGGGTACAAAGATGAAGCCGAAATGATATATATATATATTTTTTTACAGGCTGGTGAAGCTCTTCACTGGGGCCTCCTCCCAGACTGGGCAGAGGAGTGGCTTTGGTTTCCAGGTCACACATACAGTGGATTTCTCCATTCAACCCAAAATGACAGAAGTTTTCCACACCCATATTAATCTCTCTGAGATAGTTGTTTAGGGAGGTCAAGGCGGG
>NW_026000037.1:44667051-44678897 GCF_001458135.2 Marmota marmota marmota | reverse complement strand
GGGGGGGGGAGTTAGAAGAAAAATCTTGGCTAGAGTACAAGAAGGGGAGAGGAGTAATAATGTGCTCCTTTACCCCAAGCCCACAAACATGGGCTCCCACCACCGAGAGTTTATATGGCAACTCCCACCACAAGTTCTGTATTTCTAATTAGGCAAAATTTAAGTAACTAATGGGACCCAATAGGGCAAGGCCTTCAATCAGGTCCTCAGGGAGGGAAACAAGGAACAGCTCAGCATATGAGACTCACCCAGACACTCTACTTTAAGGAGTGTTACTTTCTTTTTCACTTCCATTTTCAGTAAGTTTACTCTGTTCTTATTATCTCTGCATTCATTGCTCAAGAAACTGGACCTGAACTGGACATCCCATCAGTATCATGTCTATCATGTTGCTCCATCCCATACTAAAATTTGATATTTTTAAAATGCCAACAAATATATCTACATAAAGTTAGACAACATCAAGGGTTTTAGTGTTTCACTGGTGGCTGTGGCATTAAAATTATGGTTCTGAACATGGTGCACTCAAGAGGTCTAGCCACATACTGGTATGATCTGAAAACTATCCCAGAGACCAGAAGATGTAGGTCAGTTCCCTCAGCATCTCAGAGGCCTTATTAAGTGGTCACTCCTCTGGGGCCTCTGTGTATTATCTGGATCCACATTTCAATTCTCCATGTAAACACAAAGGAAAGCTTAGATATGTTAGAGAAAAACAGTTTGTAAAGTAGGGCAGGCATGTGTTTTAGAATCAAAACTGAGTTATAGTCCAATATCTAACTTTTAGCAGATAAAAAGGTAACTAATAATTCTCTTGCCACACTGTTATGAGAATTAATAGAAATAACATACATGGAAGTTTTAATGACTTGTCAGTTTTATAAGTTTGGGAATTAGAAATGATAAATTGCTGAAGTATTTGAGACAGGAACAGGACTGGACAAACTAAAAAGAAATCTTAGGGCTGGAGACACGGCTCAGTGGTAGAGCACTTGTCCAGCATCATGAGGCCCTAGGTTCCATCCTCAGCACTGCAAAACAACAACAACAACAAAAAAAAAAAAAAAGAAAGAAAGAAAGAAAGAAAGAAAGAAAAGAAAAAGAAATCTGACTTTTCAAATGAAACCATTTAAAAAAAGCATCATCCATAAAATCATAGGTTATAGGAAAATATATTATAATTTTAATTACACTGCCTTCAATGTCAATTAAAATTATATCTTCGTTTATATTGCTTCTTTATTATACAGCAAAGTACATCATTAGCTGTTCTGAGAATGGCAATTAGTCCACTCTGTACTTTAAATTAATACATTCCCTCATTGATGGGGCTCAGTTATGACTTGTCAAAAAAGTGAAATGATTATTCCCGGTTTGCAAATGGGCATGTTGCTGTACAGAGAAAGGATAAGCATTTTTCAATTTTGCCACAATATGATTCATTATATTATTGCTAATTATTATTAATTAATTAATTATTGTTATTACTAAATCTCCTCCATTTATATTGAAATTCTAGTGGAGATCTAATTAAAGCCAGAGTTATTTTTATTTTCCTTCATAGGATGGACAGGGTCGAATAGATATTAACTCCTTCCATTATAGAGAAAACTAAACACTTGTATGGGATAAGAATCTTGGCTTGAAAAGTAAGTCTATCTGCAATGAATTCACAACAAAATAAAGTTCTGAACAACCAGAGGCTATATCCCTACTATTAGTGCCCAGCAGGTGAGCCCATCTCTCCTACTGACTCTATGTTTATTTTCACTGACAAACTGATGATCCCCACCCAGAACTAGGCAGAGAATGAGGACCATCAAAACAAATGACAAAGAATTTCTGAGGTCTGTTCTCTAAACTGGAGAACCCCAGCTTTATTGTAGTGAGAATACAGAATTCCAGAAAATACTTTTATTCTTAACCCTTTGGACCATTCTACCACATAGTTCCATTGATGATCTTCCTTTCTACACTGTTACTACAGTCACTCACTTATCTCTTTCATTATCTCCACGAATTTTCCTCTGTCCCTTAGGACTTGTCTTTGTTACCCCATTTATTTAAAAATATATCTTCAGTATTGTCACACATTTCTTTATCTTTGTTCTACCACTATATAAGTCAGGGCTCTTTGAGGAGTAGAACTTACACCAATTATTATAACAGAAAAAAAATTAAACAAAATTGTTAGCTATTAGAAAATTTAAAAAGGCAAAAGAGGGACACTTTTGCTGATAAATTTTGGTTGGGGAAACACAGGAAGAGGGTTAGAGATTAGAATCATTAACTGGAGGGACTGGAGGAGAATCTTGGAGCTGGGACTCAGACCTCTAAGGAGGGAACACTACTCAGCTAGGACTATGGGGAAGAGCTTGAGGAGAAATCTCTCAGATTGAAGCACAGGCTCACCGCTGCTGGGTTTTCTAAGAAGAATGTGATGAGGTTGGTTTTAATAGCATGGAAAAAACTGCAAATCACAACCAGCAGTTATTTCTGGAAATAGTTGTCACTGCCAGTGTAAAGAACTCCCCAGACTGGAACTGGGAGAACACAGCAAGTCCCTTTTTACCCCCGGCCTTCTACACTTCTGTAGTGCATCTTATTGGCAAAGCATAATGGGGAGCAACTGGCAAAGGACAAGTGAGCCTCAGCATTTTAGTTGGCTTTTTCGCTACTGTACTCTGACCAAAAACCTGAGAAGAACAATTTTAAGGAGGAAAAATTTATTTGAGGACTCAGATTCAGAGTTCCCAGTCCATTGACAGCTGACTCCATTTCTTAGAGCCTGAGGGGAGGCAGAACATGATGGTGCAAGTGTGTGGCAGAGGAATGCAGCTTGGGACATGACATCAGGAAGCAGAGAGAGAATAGTTAGCTCAGAAAATATGAACCCCAAAGGCAGGCCCCCAAGGATCTACCTCCTGCAGCCACACACTACCTGCCTACAGTTACCGCTCAATTAATCTCTATCAGGGGATTAATGCACTGATTAGATTAAAACTCTCATAACCCAATCATTTCACCTCTGAACTGTCTCACATTGTCACACCCATGAGCTTTTGGGGGACACCTCACATCTAAATGAAAACACTCAGTATCAATAAACCAAGAGTACAGCAGTGCAGGTTTGAAGCTAAGAGACAACTTAATTACCACAACAGTCCAGAATTTGTTTCTCTGGGTCCATCAGTCCTCCTCTACACAAACCTGACTTCAATATAATGATAGGAAACACTTTCTTTTTCAATTCCCATAAATCCTTTGTATATTCAAAGACACTCTCAGCCCATTTCAATACTAGATACAATGCCCTAAACATTTTTTCATCTCTGAAACATCACCATGGAATTCACCTGAGCTGAGAAGGAGCTATCAATAGCTTTGTTTCTATGATCCAGCAATCAACACATGATCAATAATATCCCTAAAGATTCTTAACCCAGAGTAGTCTCTGTCATTGAAATGCTATCCACATAACACCAGTGGTCTTTTCTTCCTCCTATGCCTACTTCCTGTGAGAACAAAGAACCTGTATGTTGAGCCAGAAAAAAGCAATTTTCTGCAGAGGTTAATTTCTGTGTGCTTACCATCAGAAGTGGTGTAGATAGATATAAAACCTCATTTGTATTTAAATGCAAGAGACTTCATTAGTGTTTGATGTAGCAAATTTGGTACAAATCCTTATTGATATATTGGCTGACTTATGCTGTCATTCTGGTGATAGCTTTATTTTGACATGAAAGAATTTATAAGGGAAAAAAGACAATGCAAGTTCTCCAGAATGTCCTTCAAAATTCAGAAGAAAAGATTGTGAGAGGTTTCTACTCACTGCATAAAAAGAAAGCATGTTGAGAGCCCCAAATATTTAAATATTCAAATCAGCTGTGTAAGTGGCATACTTTAACCAGTGCTCATGTAGAAAAAAAAAATAAGTTATTAAACCAACACTAATCCCTTTCCATAGGAGTATTTTACTTCAGAGATTTAATTCTAATATCTAAAGAGAAGTAAGCCTTCCATTTTTGTCTTGCTGTAAGAACTTTGTTTAAAACTTAAAATTGTTGACCTATAAGTCCTTTTCACTGAATATTATCATATATCATATCATATAAAACACCTTCTGCTATGGACTTGGAAGATCTGGGTCCTTATGTGAAGAGTCTCAACGACATATAAGTACTACTTGGAGTCTCAATGAACACTGCAGATTTAAAGCCAATAAACTTTGCCACATGTATGGAGGAGGTATGTTCCATGATTTCATGATTGTAAGGATTCATGAATATGCAAGTGTGATGTTAACATACTATCATGATATTGAAGAAAAACAAGACTTAACATGTGTCTTTTAAATTTTATAAATATTTTTATCCTTTCTTGTTATTTAATTTTTTAAAAATCTATCAAATAGTTGAGTTGTGATTTTCTTCTTATTTTTAAGAGAATTTTAAATTTAGGCATAAAAACTTAGTTCAGAATAAGACATATACATTATTCAAATTGTCTTTTTAATTTATTTGGTTTTATTTACTTTTATTAAATAATGATAACCCAAAATGAGCCCCAAGTGTTTGTGCATTTAAATACCTTCCATGAGATCACAAGATCACAGATTTAAAGAATGATTTGGGAAAGAGAAACAGAAAAACCAAAGCCAGTGAGCCTTTCCATCAGAAATATGCAACTTTATGTTCTGATCTATAAGTATTCCTCTGGTATATAATAAGAAACAAAATGATCTAAAGCAATAAATTGTGATATATAAACTTTTATAAATAAAATAATCCATATTTGAGAAATATTAGAAAAAGTTAATTATTCATTCTACTTTTTAAAATATTTTGAAGTAAAATTTTTTTTTAAAAAAAACTACTCATCCAAGCATCTGCTACTTTAGCTGATCAGCAACTGAATAAATAGAAAGGACATTTAAAAAGAGAAAATAACTCCAACTTTGCCCAGTAATTCCATAAAAACAATAACAAAAATATACCCTAGTCTCTCTTAAAACCTTTCGTGTATATAATTTAAAAAACAAGGATATAAATATATCTAAAATTATAAGTGAAGGAAATGGAGAAAAATAAAGAGATAAAATACCAACAAGAATAACCTGATCAGTTTCAATGAGTGGATCTGAATAAAAACTGCAAAACAAAACTAGAACAAACTATAAAATTTGTTGCATCAAGTAAACAAACTGAAACCAAAAATTCATCTTTGTACACTTTAAACCAAATATGCAGCTAGAAAATTCATGCAATCTAGAATGCAGAGTATACATGCTATGAATTAGAACAATTTAAACCTGACTTGATGTTTCATTCTATTTATGCTTTCATTTAATTTTAGGAAGAAAGTAATTAATCAGCAACATAACCAGCTATTTGAAATCACCTAAATAATATGGTTGGTGAAGAGTAGGGATTTTTTTTTTTTTTTTTTTTTTGACACTAGGGATTGAACCCAGTGGTATGTAACCAATGAGCCACATCTCCAGGCTTTTCGTTTTGTTTTGTTTTGTTTTTGAGATAGGGTTCGGGTTAGCTTCTTAGGGCCTCACTAAATTGCTGAAGCTGGCTTTGAAATTGCAATCCTCCTGCCTCAGCCTACAAGTTGTGGGGATTACAGACATGTGTCAATGTGCCTGGCAGATTTTTCAATTTTTTTTAAGATTTTTTCAATTTTTTGTAACATTATTTTGTCATTTAAGAGACAATGTATTAAACAAAACAGCTTCTAAGAGTTCTATTCATCTGACCCATTTTAAGAATAAACTCAATATAAAATAGAAAAGAAATCCAAAAGAGAACACACTGGTGAAGATGACATTTAATTGTGCAACTACTTTACACTATCTTTAAAAGGCTTCTTGTGATGAAGTGGTTAGTAGTGTAGTTTCCCATACCATATCGTGCAGATTCAAATTCCAACTTGACCACATATTAATTTTTTGTGTGATACAGATGTCACTTACTCTCTGTGTGCCTTCCTACCTTCCTTTGTAAAATAGTGATGATATTGTTGTCTACTTCTAAGGGACTGCATGTGGATTAAATGAGTTATTATATGTAAATATATGTCAAATGCTTAAAACAGCAGCATATATCTCTGTGTTATTAGACATTTAGAGGAACAATAATATTTGTGAACAACATCATATGATTTATCAATGAATTAATCAATAAATCTACAAGTACTTAAAGAGCACCCACAATATGTTCAAGGTTTACAGTAAATTCAACTTGGAGAAGGACCATTTAAGATCCTGGGAACAGGGCTTTTTGGGTTAGCTAGTATAGCAAATATGACTGAAAGAAAATATTAACAGGAATTCAAATTCAAAGAAAATATTTGAAGCTAATATTGAAGTGATATGAAAATTAAAGTGATGTTACCTAAAAAAACATACTTTGGCCATTTAAAGATCATGCTTTACAATGGTAACCTAATTCTCATTGACTCCAGCATGACAAATGTTTAGCTATACTTATAACACTGGATGCACAGACCCCTACTGATTTCCTGTAGAGCCCCAATAAGCACTGTTTCCCCTCTAAAGAAATCCAGCTTTGAGTTTGCAATGCCCTACTTAAGTTTCAGTTTCTATTTCCATTACAAACTTTACTATTTCAGCTCATACCTTGTCACCTTTAATTTGCATCAAGACAAAATTTTGGCATATATTTGTCAGCTTCAATGTAAATTATTATTTTAGAAAACTATTGTATGAAATAAGTAAAATGAGGAGTCTCTAGTCTTGATATCCTTTGAAGAATTACAAATAAAATAGCGACTCCTCCTTCCTGATCTACAGTGTGACAATATAGTAGAGGCATTCATTGACTACAAATCTTTAATATAAGCATAGGGTATTTTACTAGAGATTCCCAAATATTTGGATTTTAAAATCCTTGAGAATGGGAAATTAATTTTTTGAAATGTATATTTGAGTAAATATAATAAAATTGCCTTTTTGTCACTGTGACCAAAATACCTGACAGCAAGAACTTGGAAAGGAAAGCTAATTTTTGGCTCAAAATTTCAGAGATTCAATCCATGGTTGGCCAACTCCCTTACTTTGAACCTGAGGTGAGGCAGAGCATCATGGTAGAAGAGCATGATGCAGGAAACAGCTCAGCTTCCAGCAGCCAGGAAGGAGAGAGAGAAGAGGGGAAAGGAGAGAGAGAGAAAAGCCAGCGATAAGATAAAATTCCCCAAAGGCACACACACCCCTGTTGACTTAATTCCTCCAGCCATGCCCCACCAGCCTGAAGTTACCACCCAGTCGTCCATTCAAATTATTAAACTCATGAAATAAATTAATCCTCTCATTTGGTTATAGTTCTCTTAATCTAATTATTTTACCTCTGAACATTCCTGCATCAACTCAAACTTTTGGGGGAACATTAAAGATTCAACCCATAACACATACTCTGGTACTAAGTGTATACATGTGCAAAAGAAGAGTAATCTGCTAAGATTGTACTGCTAAATAAAGGAGGATCAACTACAGAAATCTAGTTCTGTGTAATTCAAAGTCCTTTTTTTTTTTAATTATCAGGAAACACTGACCTTTTAGACACAAAACATCTCCATAGGTACACTGCATGCTTATGTGGTGTAGAGATTCAGAATCTGGTGCTGAGAATACAGTTCAGTGGTAAAGAACTTACCTAACAGATACAAAACCCTCAGTTAAATCCTCTGTTGAGAAAAAAAAAAAGAAAAGAAAAGAAATAGAGGAAGAAAAGTTAGCATTTGAAGCATCTGGTCTCACCTGGTCTGAGCTAAAATCTCACATACATCACTTACTAGCTGTTTAATATTAGAAAAGTACTGAAAATGTGGCACATAGTAGGTACTAAATAAATGGTAGCTATTATTGTGTTCAGAATATATGAATTTGAGTAGGAGGTCACTACAAGGAAAGAGAGTGTTTTAATGAGCTTTTCTGCTTCTGTGACCAAAAGACCTGACAAGACCAATTTTAGAGGAGGAAAATTTTATTTGGGTCTCATGGTTTCAGAGGTCTCAGTCCATAGATAGCCAACTGCATTGCTCTGTGCCTGAAGTGTGGCAGAATATCATGGCAGAAGAGTGTGGTGGAGGAAAGTAGCTCAGGACATGGTCACCAGGAAGCAGAGAGAGATCAAGCTTAGCTCAAAATATATATCCCAAAGGCACACCCCCAATGACCCACCTCCTTCAGCTACACCCTACATGCCTACAGTTACCACTCAGTTAATCCATTTCAGGGGATTTGATATGATTAGGTTAAACCAATCACTGTACTTCTAAACTTTCTTGCATTGTCTCACAGATGAGCTTTGAGGGGATGCTTCATATCTAAACCATAAAAGGGAGTGATAGGAGATTGTGTCAGTGAGATGGGGTAGAGACTGTAAAGACCTTGTAGGTCTTGAGGGCCACTATAAACACTTGGTCTTTACTCAGTGTGCTAGAGAAATCTAACAAGAGAAACTTAGGTTCTCATGATTGCTCTGGCTTCTGGGAGGAAATAAGCACCAGGCGGGCAAAAGCAGGAGTAAGAGTAGAGGACGTCTAGAATGACATCATTTCATTATAGAATAACAGAATTTCTCAATATATTGGGCTTCAATGAAGAAAAAAATTACCAAAAACATGATTATAATGTTCCTGAGCAACTCAAAAAACAAGATTAAGTGACTTTGGTAATTTCATTTATTTTGATTAAAATTAATGGCACTCTTGGAATTTTTGCCCACTCGTAAAGATGCTAAGAATTAAAGATCACCAAAGGAATCTCCTAGACAAAGGATACCCAACAAATTTTCTGGTGTTCCAATATCAGAAGCTAACTATTGTGTTAATATAAGCACTGATGATTTGGTAAGTAACTCAAAAATTGATCAGCCTCTAGAACCACAGTGACCATTATGAAGCACACCAGGGTCTATTATACAAGTAACAAATCCATTGAACCATCTCGACTCAAAGTTATAAGCATAAAATCATGCTGAAGTTCCCTTTCCTTCTACTGAAATATTCTAGAGAGAGCTCATAATTTTCTTGTCCTGACCCATGCATTTAAAATTTAGTCTATGCCAGTCTAAAATTCACGTCTCACAACTGATTCAATTCTTGCACTCCTCACATTGCCAGCAGGACTCCAGATAAGTGTGTGATTGTATGCACCACCAGCAGTTCACCATGCAATCACAGGGCAGCTCAACCGTGGCCCAGACACTATCAAGACAAGAGGCTGTCTGTTCCTAATGGCCTCTCAGCCAAAGGGACATTTCTATATTCTTGAGTCACTCCTCTCTGCACTGGCCCTTCTCTCCAGTCCTTTTGTCTCTTGTTCACACGGAGTATATCAGCAAGTCCATGGACCAAGCAGATGTCTGGTACAGGCACTGAGAAGTTAGCCTGGCTGGGATCTTGTTCTCTAGGTTGAGGATTCTCTGGGATCCTCCTCAGTTCACAGCTTGGAATTATGGAAACTGATGCATTCTTGATGACCCAGATCACTCCTTACCTCTTCCCTGATTCTATCATTTACTTGCTCGCCAATAGTCTGGGATATTGTTGGGGTGCTGGGTGTTGGATAGAAATATCAAAATAAGACCACATTCCTCTTAATAATAAATCCTAAGGAAGTGGCTAGCCTCTACTGTTGTCAGCTCTCTCCAGACATGGGATACGTAAGATATCCTTGTCCATCACATCTCTCAGGCCCAAGTTAGTAGTTCAAGGCAACCAGAAAAATTCCACTCAGACCAGCTACACATATTTAATTCTGAACACTTCCAAATGGTGCTATTGAAACAAATCTTCTCCAACAGTGAGTGGGCAACTAACTGATTTAGTTAGAGCCACTGCAGGAGGTGATTCATTGAGAGCAATGCTGAAATCCACAGACCTTCTTTGATCATATGCTCACACCCACATAACACTGCCATCACCAGTACCCTCAGACAATTAGCATTCACAGATATGATAAAATGGGCTGTTCTGTTCTTCTCAAAATTAGTATACTACAGTCCAAAGAAGAGAATCAAAATTAGAAGAGGTTTTAAAAAAAAAAAAAAGTTTGTAAATTGGTGAATTCTTGACTTTGTTTTCTGGGGAAAACATGGTACTAATGATCAGAATTATAAAAGGGCTCCTCTGGTTGGCAGGCAGCCAGGAGCAGAGCTTCAAGGAGTACAATTAGATGTGTACTTAAGATCTGTTTCTAATGACTTTGTTCCTTTCTACATTGATAAGCATATTAGGCTTTGAAAGTAGTTTCCTATCAGGGTGCTTTCTTTCTGTCTTTTTTCTCTTCCTTTCTTAGCAGTTCTGAATATCGAATCCAGGGCCTCCTACATACCAAGCAAGTGCTCTACCACTGAGATATAACCCCAGGCCTCTAATTGTTCTTAATTCTGATTGGTTACCTTTGCTATGATTCTGATTGGTTCATTCTTCATTGACTGACATTAGCAGATTCTTATGTAAATAAGGCATCGGTATTAATTGATTAGATATCTTGTTTAGGAAATAAAATTCCAAAATGCTGAGACTGAAGTGGTTGGTCCTTTTCCCCACTTCAATAGCCTAATCATGTGTTATGTTGAGTAAGTTAAGAAATGAGTTCTTTCATTTTGTTTACTTTGAGCTGACAGCAATGTTTCCTAGAAATGATGGGCCCCCAAGTAGCCATTATTTAACATGACACATATGAACTGGTAAACAATCACACATGCCAAATACATCTTTCCTACAATATGTGTCTTCGAAAAAGTCTGATCATGTATCTAAAATAATTATATTTTGTTCAGTAATCAAACTCAATCAAATGAATTCCGTGTGAACTACTTTTATTCCCACGATGAGAAATGTGTGTCATATCCTCTGTAAATTTGCATATTTTTCCATAAACCTAAAACCAATCAATTTTGAAGAGTTATGATAATATAAAGAATCTGAGGCAATTACAGTCTTTTAAACAAGGATTCTAAATGCATTCCACTGCTGGTATTCATGTAGTAAAATAGTCAAAACTTCTTTAACCCTTTTCATGACATTTCAATTACACTGTAATGATTGAGACTCCGTACATATCTTAGGATTAATGACTGGCTGGGAAAGTGGATGGCCTGAGGTGAAGCCAAGGGCCATTAATTCCCTCTGGTCATTAATCCCCCAGGAAATGCCTCAAGCCTAGTTTGATATTAGCATTACAGGCTGCAAATATATTGTTGGGGTTCCTGATTGGTTATAAAATAGTTTATTAAGATGTCATGTTTTAATTTTTTCCCTGTAATACACAACAAATTTTCATTTCTGGTTTTCCAAACCACAGTGTCCATTACAATAACATAATAAAAATGGTTTCCTTGGTCATATCAGGCATTTTCTTGAGACTGTCAAAACACGTTAAAGTTGTTTTCAATAATGAAGTCTGAATAGCTGTTTGTCCTCATGACTTTGTTTACTGGTGAAAATTTTGGCCTCGTCAGTGGGTGGTATTTTATTTAGGTATATATACAGAGTGTTCTATTCACTCTCACATAAATTCACAAAAAGTGAATTTACCTGGAACCTAATGCATATAAATTTGCCCTTCATCTCCAAATAGAACATATACAGTTTGAGCTTCTGTTACAAAATCATCAAACCTTGGTCAGAGAAATAACATTTATAAGAATTGACTGAAATTTGTATGGTCTAGACACTAAGCTTTATCTTTAAATTAATGGGCCACCTTTTTAAGAAGTTTGAAATATAATTTCTTTCCTGGATTGTGCTTTGTAGTTACATCTGTATTACATGTGAAGTTTTTTTACAAAAAAAAAAAAAAAAATCTAATG
>NW_026000037.1:44624815-44667038 GCF_001458135.2 Marmota marmota marmota | reverse complement strand
TTACATGTGAAGTTTTTTTAAAAAAAAAAAAAAAAAAAATCTAATGGAACTTGTTTTTTATTGTTGTTGTCTGTTTTTCCACAAATGTGTTAGATGTTGCTTGTCATATCACAGTGTCCTCTTATGGGACAGGAAAGAACTTCTTTGAAATAGCTGGGATTTTTAAATTAAGAACTATTTGGGGGCTGGAGTAGTGGCTCTGTGGTAGAGTGCTTGCCTGGCATGTGTGAGGGCCTGAGTTCGATCCCCAGCACCACATACAAATAAAATTAAAAATGCATTGACAGCTAAAATAAAATGAAAGAAAGAAAGAAACTGATGCTCAGGTAAGTTAATTATTTTTTTAAAAAAAGAAATATTTCATCTTAGCTTTCCATCTTATGGAATATGAAATCTGCAATTGATCTTATTTTATTTGTTTGGCTGCTGGGAAGCTCAAAGTCGAATTCACAAACCAGTGCTGACAGAGTTAGCAGAGCAGGTTTGTTGAGCACCATCTTAACTCTGCCTTTGTTTTCCTGACTCCTTTCCCTAATGTATCTTTCTCACGTACTCACTATCAAGTTCAACATAGGTACCTTATCAGTTCCCGCTAATTCTGTTTAGAATGAGGTACAATGTAATTAACTAGTTAATTTATGAATTAGCTTTATTGTGCAACATGCTTTTCCCTCTTCTCCAGTCCAAATGTCACTTCTAGTCACCCCTCACATCTGGCTGTGTCCCCTTGTTACATGGCTTTAGAATGCTTACCTGCTTTGAACTTTCAGGAAAAAATGATGTGAATCACTAGTCTCCAAAACTTAAAATCAGGACTCTCAGGTTTCTTTCTCAATCATTTACCAACACTATTACATAAGTATTCTTGTCACCTACCCAAAATTGCACTTGACCTCTGAAAGGCAGTTTTAAAATGAGCAGTTATTTTCATTTTTTCAAATAAGTTTCTGTTAATGAAGGTTTTCTAAGAAGATCTACCTTACTTGGTAAAATCTCAAAGGCCTTAGTCTCCTTGATAATATACAAAATGTCAAGTATAAATAGTTGCTTATTAAGTTCTACCTTTATTACAATTTCAATGGAAAATGACTCAATAAAACAAAAACTTTAGTGAAAGAAGTTAGGTAGGAGATTTACTAGATCTCTGCCAACACAATGACCACTTTGGGGAAGTAATATGCAGAATCAGACTTGGGAAGGGGACATAACTCAGTAAAGGGTGAGAAGGAATATCTGTCCATCTGTCTGCCTATCTGCTTATCTTTCATTAGATATTTGACAATTGCCATGAAATCTTCGAATCAATTGTGGGTCCATACAGGATTTGCAACGTGGGCTTATTGATCTGGGCTGGGAAATGACAACACAAGGTCCTTATTCTGTCCTCAGATCAATGTGTGTGTGTGTTTCTGAAGCACATGGTATATGCTGTGTCTGTCTGGCAGAAACGTTTGTGCTTAAAATACAGCCTGACAGTTCCTTGCCATCTTGCAAAACAGTGTGGTTTATTTAGAACAAATCTGTTATGACTGACCACAGAAAGATGCATGTGTGTTTCTGAGCCTCTCCTATGAATAGGCAAAAGGACCATCTGCGCACGTGGCATTTACACATCTTTGAGCAAAGTTAGCATTCCGCCTCCCAGTAAAATCCATCTCTCCGGACTCTGGGTTTGTGATGCTTCCTGCAGAATGGAGGAGGAAAACAAATGCACTTCAGTAAAACAGAAGTATCTTTTTTTTTTCATCTGTCATAGCCACAGTTTGATAGTATCTGTATTTCATTTTCACTTCAGAATATCACAAGAGAGGGAAATGGCAGGAAGCAAGTTGCTTCCACATGGTTGTGAAAGGGAGTTGTTATATTTGGTTGCTCTCTGTGGCACATCTCTGTGAAATTGAAAAAATACATATCTAGCTACCATCCTGGTAGTAGGGAAAAATAATGTTCTTATCTTTTCTTAAGAAGTATTAATTTCTGTAATATGGAATGATAATAATAACATCATCCCCTCGTCTACCTATATTAAAAGATCTATTTGACTTATACTTCAGACAAAAGGTTTATCCTGATAAGTTTATCTTCAAACATGTATTTCATCAGCCAATGTAGAATACTCAGAAAAAATAAATTAAGACAAACAATCATTTTCTGATTGAAAACTATTAAACTCCAAACAAAAATTAATATTAAGGAACTTAAAGTGCTTTGCTTGAACATGGAGTAAAATGACGTTTTAAAAGAAAATTTATCAGAAGTTATTCAATGAAAAAACATACTGACCACTACTAAAAATGATCTTTTGTTGTTATTGTTGTTTTGTTTTGTTTTTTTACTCAGGAGATTTTTTTATGTCCTGTTTGTAAAATGGCTTTCATAAAATGTGGTTTATTATTTTAACTGTCCTTGATGAAAACATGTCTTTCATTTTTGAATAATGAATTAATCTAGAAATGAGTCAATCTTGAGCAAGTATGACTAAGAAGGGTGGTAAATGGGGAACTAACCTCTTTGGTTAAAGAAGGTACGTGACTCTAAAACCAGGAGACTGATCTCAAATGTCCTTTCAACTCTGAAATTCTATATGACATGCCCTTTCTGAGATTATGTTTTACAACATGTAAATTAAGAGGGCAACTCCAAAAGAAGAATGCCAAAATGCTTTGGAACCATGACAACATTATTAAAGTTCATGAAGAGCTTCATGGAATGCCATTTTGAAAGACAATCATGTGTGGTCACATATCTTCAGTCTCATCATTTGCTAGTCACATGTTTCACTTCAGTTTCTGTATCT
Source organism: Marmota marmota marmota (assembly GCF_001458135.2). Lineage (NCBI taxonomy): Eukaryota > Metazoa > Chordata > Mammalia > Rodentia > Sciuridae > Marmota > Marmota marmota. Next base: position 44,664,241 of record NW_026000037.1, on the reverse strand, counting down.
TCCTTCTATCCAGTGAAATACTGAATGGGCTAAATTGTTGCTAAGTCTTACATCTTTTAATTCCAAAAAAAAACTCCCCTGTCTCTCCCTCTCTCCTCTTTGTCTCTATAGTCCCTGAGATGATCTGATTAGAGATTGGTAATTTAAGGAACCTGACAGTAAATAGTTTCAGCTTCATGGGCCGTAGAGGCAAATTCAAATATAGGAGGAAAACAAATGCAGGTATTTATATAACAAGAAAATAGCTCTTGTCTGCTGCCCTTTTTGCCACGGTGAATATTCTAGGCAGTGGGGGTGCTTTGCAGTCAGTTTCTTTCTAAAGAACACCTTCCTGGAGCAGGTATTCACTAGACCAATAGGGATGGGTCCAGCAGGCAGTGGAGTAGGTGACTGCCATGATAGTTTTACTATCCACCTCAATGACACCCAAATCCAGTGTGGCCATTTGAAGTTGGACAGCTACCCAGAGGTAAGGCAATTCACTGAACTGAGATTCTATAATTGTTGTAATAGGAAAGTCCCCGATTTGTCAGTGGCAACCAGCACTGACCCTGGGTAATGGCCAGGTGCGACCAGAATGGCAGTTGCCTAGTATGCAGGTGAATGGACAAGGCACTTTTCCCCCAGTGCTCCCACTGGCTTTGGTCCCCACCGCTCTTGGTACTGACTCACCAAACTAGTTAGTGCCTCAGACTATAAAAGCAGACAGCTGGTCAGATTGGGTCCCCCCATGATTTCCAAACTCTGTCTAGAAAGTTGGCACTTCCCCACAATCCCCATTGTTCTAAATGCCAGGAAGAGGTCATCTCTCTAAGAAATTGTCTCCCATGACAAGAAGATAATTGGCATAAAAGGCTTTCATAATTACCCTCAGGAACCTTATTGGGCACAGTTGTTATTCCTTACCATAAATTATTTTTAGTTCTATCCCAAATCCTTCTGGTGTTCTTCCTCAGTTCAGCAGAAAACAAACAGGACCCAATTCCTGTCACAAGTAAAAGAATCTTTGTGGGTTTTAGGTGGTTATGCATTCCTTCCCTAGAGGCCAAATGGCACTGTGGTATAGGGCAGGGGCATACTATAACCTGGGGGCCAAAACAAGATCCCCCTTCTCATTTTTGTATGGGCCACAATCTGAGAATGACTTTTACATTTTTAAATGGTTGAGGAAAGAAAATAAAACTATTTTGTGACACATGAAAATTATATGAAATTCAAATTTCAGTGTCCATAAATAAAGTTTTATTGGCACACAGCCATCTCACTCATTTGCATATCGTCTATGGCTGCTTTTCGACAAACTGCAAAGTTGAATAATTGTGACAGAGACCGTATGGCCTGAAAAGCCTAAAATATTTACTATCTGGGCCTTTACTCAAAAAAAGACAAAATTGCTGACCTCTTGTTTAGAGTATGGACCCTAAAATCAGACACCATTTTTAATAGTTTTATCCTTTTAGATAATTTACTTACCTTCTTGCATCCATTACTTCATCTACAAAACAAGGATAAAATAGCATCCACTTCAAAGACTGATGTAAATAAAAATCCATTCACCTATGTAAGTAACTTGCACTTAGGAACTGGCACAGAGCAAGCACTTAATAAATGTAAGCTACTTTTTATTGTGTTTTTATGAAATTGGATTTTCTTTGTACAAAATACATAATAATGAAATCAGTGTAGTCTTTCAACCTGTAATAGACTATCTAAGGACAAAAATTTTGAATTTTCACATGCAGTGCTTTGATTTTTATACAGGAATAAGAAATGCTTACTTGGTATTATAGATTATATACAAGGACATGGAGACTCAATGACTCCTAGAAGTTATCAGTCTACTGAGCAAACAAGCATCACACATAGGAAATAGAGCATCATTAAAAATATTACTTTCTCCAACAAAAAACTAGGAAACACAATTTTTCCTATTTCAGTACCAATTCTACATACTGAATTTTCTTAAACATATGTATTGAGTCTGATATTAGTACTGAGATACAATGCATCTTTAGGAACTGCTATTCTTTCCCTTATCAACATGCTTGCCACCTATAACCTAATGTTCATTAGTCCCACCCCGGGATAGAATAATGACTGAGTGATGAATTGTAAATTAGGGTTTTTTTTTTTTCTTTTCACTGACATCAGTGATTACAAATAGACTTGAAATTTACAAAGTCATTCTACATGGAAAACGTTGTTAGTACATAAATTGTGAAACTCTTAATCAGGAAGTCTTGTTTTGAATTTGAAGTTGACAAACACAGACTTTCCCATTAAGAGAAACTTGACCATTTCATGAGTTTAACAACTATTCATTGCACCTCTCCAGTACAGAGACAGTCAATATGCCCAAAGAACTGCCCTCTTGGGGTACCTGTGGGGGGTGAATAAACTCTAATTCATCTCCCTCAAACTTTCTTTCTTCCAGTCCTTCCTGCCAAGAATTTCAAGCTAATCTTTCCATTTTCATCAAACCATGTTCCCATTCAAAAACTTTCTCATTGTGCACTAGATGAAATACAAAGTACTTGTCATGGCATCTAGAATCTTCTATGATCTGATCCAAGCCTCTGTCTCTTGCTTTCTCTTGTTACTGCATTATCATCCTTTCCTTCAGTCAAGCTTACCTATTACATCTTTGTTTTTCCACCTTTGAGTCAAAACAAGACTATTTCAAAAAGAAATTAAATTGGCTAGCATCCACAGAAAACTCAGTTTTAAATTCCACCTATATAAGCAAAGCAAAAATGGGATTTTATTCTTTCCTTTAGATGATTTTTCCCATCTCCAGCATGATGCTTGAATCTTCAACTTAGTCAAATACTTCACACTTAAGTCCCGAGCTGTTTCTGATACACAAACACATACTCAACATTTTGAAGCATCTTTTTCTTCCCTTGCATAATTTAATATTCACAGTTAAAATGGGCCATTTATTGTTATGTTCCAAAGTCTCATTGTGTTACAGTGATTAAATTTATCAAAGTCCTTCAACAGTAAATTCTGCCAAAATAGAAGCTTTGTTAAGGACAAGGACTATGACTGTGTGACTATCTCATTAAATCTATATCTCAAGTAGAAAGTAATCAATCAATAATTTTTATTAAATCAAGGTATCCTACCTTCTTTGTAGAGGCATATAGACTTCTCCCTCATTTTTTTCTTTATTCAAATATTAATTTAATGCTTAATTTGCATCAAGTAGATATTGTGCTAATCTTAATAAAATAAAAACTTTTCAAAATTTATTTTAACACAATATTTTTTATAATAGTAGTAGGAGCACAAATATTTCCTGTTCTATTTTTTCAATAGAATTTTATTTTAATCTTCAACATAAGATCAAACATATCCCTCTGCACAATTTTTAAAAACACATTCATTACTTCACCTGCAACACTAAACATTTAGAGGTCAGGGTCAAATTCCCTTATTTTTTAATTGTCTATGATTGTTAGTCAGGACTTTGTATGTAGTCAAAGCTAAGTAAAAGTTTGTCTTGGTCAACTGAACAATTTAGGCAATAAAAAAATCATTAACACATGTGTAGTTCTTACATAATAGTTGCCTAGTGTCACTTGGCAGACTTCACACTTCATGGTAATCAACACAACTTCAACTTATATTTATTATTTGAGTTTTCCATTTTGTTGTTATTTTACTTAAAAAGTGAGAACCCTGCCTTTCAAATCCTGGATTTTTATCCATGGAGGAACCATTGGCACACACTGTACAACATGAAAATTCTCTGTTCCTGCAGCCCCAAGTTGAACTTTATTGAAGCTAATTTCAGAGAGGAGGGTTCACAGCTCACTCCTCACCATTTTGGTTACAGCTTATCTTTTTTCTAATTCATTCACCATGCAATGATTTATAGAACAGACCTTAACTCCGTCATATTGATCTGCCTCTTGTGGTTATTATGATGAAGTCAAATTTTACTGCATTTTCAAGATTAAGATTCTGTGTAGCCCTATCAAGTTTCCAACTAATACTTTCACTGGCGTTTGGTTCAGTGCAATTTTCTTTTTTTACAGCAATGGTCTTACATGTTTAAAAGAGATAGAGAATGTCTAGGGAGTGACATTTTAAGTAAATGAAGGCCCTTATTAGAAATAAAAACAATCATGTCACTAAGTTGATACAGGGGTGGCACTTCTGGATGTGATCATAATTCATTTCTTAAAAAGAATGACTTTATGTTAGTGTGTCCTGGCATTTACAAAAGGTAAGTGGTAGATATTAATTTGCATATAAACAAAAAATTAACACAGAACTAAGCTTTTTTTCATTGTTAGTTTATTTTAATGAACTCTATTAAACTTTTAATTTGGAAAAGCATCTCTAAATCATCAGCCTCTGCATCAGATGCCCACATTGGCTAGCTGTCTCCGACAAGAGTTCTCTTTACACTTTGCTAAAGGACAAAGATATTACAGGAGGATTTTTCCTATTTTCCAAGTATTTACTTAAAAATATATTTATATATCACTTTTTTCAGTCTCAAAGATTTGCCCCTCCTCCTGTCTAACGTTATCCCTTCCTTAATTTCATTTCTTCATTCAGTTTCTTCCCCTTCAATTTTCCCATCTCTGCCTTGCTTTTAAGCTCTCCTTGTCCAATGAATTCCCCTATTTTAGCATACAAATTTACGTATAGATGTCAAAATATACAATAAAGTCTCTCTTACTCATTCCTAGACAAGTCCTATTTCTTATTTTCACTGCTGTATTCTAAAATAAACTGATCCAGCTGTCCTCATTTTAATTTTTTAAAATTTTTAATATTTTTAAATATTTGATTTTTAGTTGTAGGTGGACACAATAACCTTTGTTTATTTTTTTTTAATGTGGTGCCGAGGGTTGAACCCAGCACCTCACAAGTGCCAGGCGAGCACTCTACTGCTGAGCCACAACTCCAGCCCTGTCCTCATTTTTCCATACCTACTACTCTTTTAATTGTGTATACTCTCACCTTTTATTGTGCTCCTAACACTGTACTCTCGAAGACTTCATGGTCTTAGTGATCTCTAATTAATCAAACTTAAGTCCTTTATCCGACTTCGTCACCCTCTTTCTTTCTGGAATTTCTGAAAGATTTGATTACAACCAGTAGCTCCTTCTGAAAATATAATTTTTTATCCTTTCATTAGATTCTTTTGCTGTTAACATGCACTAGAAATAAGGTACCTTCTTGCTTATAGTTCTCAACTTTTTTTTTTTGAGAGAGAGAGAATTTTTTTAATATTTATTTATTTTTTTTTAGTTTTCGGCGGACACAATATCTTTGTTTATATGTGGTGCTGAGGATCGAACCCGGGCCACACGCATGCCAGGTGAGCGCGCTACCGCTTGAGCCACATCCCCAGCCCAGTTCTCAACTATTTTAACATGTGTTTATTATATATACACTGTCAATTCTCATATCTTTATTATACACATACTTCGAATAATAAAAAAAGGTGAACTTTAAAAAAATTCTTCCTCTTTTTCACTGATAAAACCAAAAAAGAGTTTAATGGAGTTTGTGTCTTTTTTGGCCTTGAGAGAAATGGGGTATAAAGGAACTCTGAAGTCTCTGACTCACAAAGGGATCAGGAGAAGAGCAGATGGAACAGAATCTGACCTGAAGGAAGCTGAAGAATGACAAACTAGATGGGGATGAAGTGGCTCAGTCTGTTTCCAGGTAGCGCCTGCCTCCCTGCCTGCTCCACCTCACGCAGACAAGATGAAGTCAGTCAGGGAGGACAGCATCTATGACAGATGTTGTGGCTGCCAGAATTCAATGGCAGCATCATATTAAAGGAAGCAATTCTGTATAGTTCAGTTGGTAGAACCCATGCACAAGGTCCTGGGTTCAATTCCCAGCACAATATAGATAGATAGATACACAGACAGACAGACAGACAGATAAGACAGACAGACATAGACTCCTCAAACTAACGACTTAGTCCCTTTCTAATTTTCTGACCCCAAATGAGTTCAGGATTCTTTTAAGACTGCATAGAAGAGGGACAGTCTGGGAATACTCAATAATATCTGGGGTTGAGTTTTCTGCCAGCCAGAACAAGACAGGTAAGAAATCATTTAGGGAGATAAATATGTTTAATCTTAGGGCAACAATAATATTCCAAATTTATATTATATGCTTTGACTTCACTCCTGAATTTCAATTCTGATTGCAGAATCTACATTTTTCTCTCGAATTCTGCATTATGACCTCAAAATCAATTTATCTTACGGTGGGGTCAAATTTTAGGTTATAAATAACAGTGCAAAGAACAAGCCTAGAACCATGTCTTTCTCTTAATTTCCATAAGATAAATTCCCAAAAGTGGGCTCACTGTGTCAAGATCAGAGTTGGAGGTGGACAAGAATTCAATAGAGGACTTCCAGAGAAAAGATGAATTGTTTATTGTATGTTGAAAACTAAAACGAATATTGAAGAAGCCTTTAGGACAGAAATCTATATTGCTCTTTTTTCTGCTTCTATGCTTAGACTCTCAGAAATACAAACCAATTTTTTAATGCTGTACACCTTTCCAACTTTTAATGTGGTTTCCTCACTCCAGGTTTCCTCGTTTGTTGATGCTCTCTGGGGAAGAAAATTGTTCTGTAAAATGTCAAATGTTTAACAGCAGCTCTTGTGTCTACCTACTAGATGCCAGAAGGAAAATTCCCCTTCCTCATTGTAACAATCCAGAATGTCTCCAGACCATACAAAGGTACCCTTGGAGTTGAGCCACTATTGCACATCACGTTACAAGTGTTTTTTCTGACACTAAAGATATGTTGGCACAGTTATTTTATTTAGTCTCTTTTAACATATGACATTTTCATGCAACATGAAAATCTCAGTCATAAAACTTGAAGTATTACTGATATAACATCTCTTCATATCCTGAAACCTCATTAGAAACCTTTATTGTAACCCTAGTCTTATCTTTCACTGAGCCTCTCCTCATCAAAGGTGAAATAACTCCTATGTAGATATTGCCTCTCCTCATCAAAGGTGAAATAACTCCTATGTAGATATTGGAGGATTAAAATATTTCTTGCTCATTACCTACACATGCACAAAAATTATATGATATAACCTTTTCAAAATATCCTGGCTTACAGAATTGTCACTCTGTCACACCTCGCTTTCTTCCTTTTTAATCTCTCTGCATCATAATTCCCTATCCCATGCTATCAGATTATTGAAAAATGCCTGCTTTTGTTAGGTATGCTGGGTAGCAAATGCAAGTTGTGGACTTTAGTCATTGACTTAATGGTCTTGAAATAAGCTGACTCTTTGCCATGATGGAGAGTTAGCAGGAAAGATTCATGGAGTATGTGAGCTAAGACATAGATCATAGTGGAGAAGATGGATGGCTAGAAAATTTCCCCAGTGGTTTAGAAGGTAGATTTTAGGAAGCATTATATTCACTTTTTAGGTTCAAAGACCATATGAAGATAAAGAGTTCAAAGTAACAAGAATCAATGAACCTAGAATAAATCCCAGAATAGGAACAGTAGAAAATACTGCTGATAATTTAAATTCTGACTCTAAAATGGCCAGTTTCTTTGTTTTATTTTCCCTGAAGATAAAACTCAAAGCTATATGGGAAAAACTGAAAATAACCCAGATGAATAAGATATAAGGGGTCCCGGACTTTTCAAGTTCTACTGAAGATTTTTCCCAACTCCATGAAGCCTGAGCCTTGACTTGACTTGCCTCAATGGGCAGTGTAAAAATCACCATGAGTATCATTAAAGTAAGGGAAGTACCTAGAAAGAAGTCAACCCATAGATAGAGAAGTTTAAATGCTAACCAGCTTTGTGGAATTTGAGATGAATGACTATTTTCAGATTGCATTTCAGCCATTTATATTACAATGTTGTATCAGTTCAAAATAACAGGTTGCTGTAAGCTGCCACCTAGCTGTTTCTTTTCTGAGATAATCTGGTAAGAGGCAACCTGCCACCTTAAAGAATATTGGTGGAGAAAAAAAAAGGAATATTAGTGGATATGAAAAGAAAAGACTACCAACACAAACAAGAACACACACACACACACACACACACACACACACACATACACTCATTATTGCAGACAAAATGTAGGTTGATGTAAAAGTCAGGGTAAATGTATTGGATCACACCGTAGAAGATTAATAATTATAAAGGTCGTAAAAGTTTATTTTGATTGTTGGCAAAAATAATGGCAGAAGTACAGTATTATCAGCAAAATTTTCAACAAGAACTTCTCATGCACCGAGACCTGATTTTGCTCATCTTGGAGTCCCTAAGCACCTATAACAAGATCGTGAATGGGAGAGGTATTTCACACCCATTTATTATATTAAATACCATTAATCTTTCCCAAATAGATAACCAATAAGATTTTTCAAATGAATACTGATTCTTACAGCTCTCCCTTCTTGCGAGACAGTTCATCTGTCTCTCTACCTGCTTAACTTAACCTCAGCATGAATTAAATCTTTCTCTCAAATCAGTGTTTGTTTTTTTTTTCCTCAGATGCCTGTAATTCTATGACAAATTAATTTACTCAATTAACCAGAAACAAATTCTCAGTTGACTGTAATTTTTCGTAGTCAGACATGTTTGTCTTGTTTATGCCTCCTCTAAAATCACTTGCAGATCTCTCCCTGGTGGTCTTTTTCAACCACAGCACACCAAACAATGATGTGGTATAAGAGAGATTTGTAGGCTTGGCCTCTAGTCCCTAGCAGTGAGCCCTAGAGAACTAACTCTTGGGGTATTTGGTGGCTTTTGAAAAGTAAAGGTGCTGCATCAGATCTATGTTTTATATATAGCAGGTCACAACCTGTTTGGAAAATCTCAAAATAAATATAATGTGTTCCCACTAGCATTTTCTAAAATTTAAAAGAAATAGAGCCAAAAATGTCAAATATCATCATAAATAGCAAAGATAAATATTGTTTTGCTAAACTTTTTTATAGGAGAAAAGGTTTGGGTGTGTGTGTGTGTGTGTGTGTGTGTGTGTGTGTGTGTGTGTGTGTCTAAAACTCATCTCTTACCATGGCTTGTAGTTTTAAAAAGCCACTGTAGAGATGATCTTCAGGTCTTTCTCCTTATAAATTATATGATTTAATCCAAGCCTTTACAATTTCATGCATAAATGATTTCCATAGTCATATTACAAGTAATGCATGCTGACCAAATGCACAACTAGAACTCCGTTTCCATAGTCTTATAACTCTTTTGCCTGCCCAGAATCTCTTGCACTCCCAATCTATCATGGACATCATTTTTAGGCTGATCTTCAGAGCAATACTTCCAATTCCCTGACTCAAAACCAAAATTACACCCATTTGGACGAACTGCCCATGTTGACTTTACAATAAAAATATTCCCTCCAGACTTGGTGGACCCTATTTTTGTAACCTAATCATCCTCCTCTGTCTTAAATGATCTCCATATTACAATTCTATGCTTCTGCTTATCAAATCTTTGATCCTTTTCAAATTATTGCCCCCAAAATTTTGTCCATACATTTTTCTTGCTTAGAACACTTTGCCTCCTATTTCCATGGATTATAAGGTTATTTTTCTAGAAAAACTCAAAACTCATTCTTCATAAAAAAACAAATCTTGGTAATATTTTGATCAGGATTATTTTTATTTTGATAATGATTAAGTTAATTTATATAAAACTGAAAGCTTTAACATTGAATATTCTTATATATAAACAATATGTCTTTATAGCTGTTGAAGCCCTCTTCTATGTCCTTAGATAATGTTTTAAAATTAGATTTTAAACCACTATATTTTAAGATATTAATTTATTAATATTTCCAGTATTTGGAAATGACTTTATTAACTATAATGGTGAATTAGTAGTGCTTTAGGTTGGGAAGGAGTCCTTTTAATTCATTAAACCTAACAGTAAAGTTAAAGGTTAAGAAAAATATGAAATGAAAACAATTAATTGGAACAATTTATAAATACTTTTTAAAATTATAACCTTGGATGTAGAATCTGGAGAATTAGGGCTCATTTTTTTTCTACTACTTGCTAGTGCTTAAAAAAAAAAAAACTAGAAGACTGAAAAATGATAAAAAAAAATCTGAATAACTAGATTTTCCTGATACTGTTACTGATATGCTCTTCCTCAGAAGTCTTATTATCTGTACTTCGATTTCCTTTTCTTTCTGTACATTTTCAATATGTATTAGACCCGTTTGCCTCGTTGGCTGTGCCCCTGAATCACTGCAACTTTGAAGTTGAGCTTTTCTGATACGTAAAAATCAGGCTGTGTGTTCCTTAGGTATCAAGACACCCACAGGGAGACAGGGAGAAATGATGATTTAGCCAATCCCCACCTAGCTCAGAAGAAGTTTAAAAAGGAAATAAAGAGAAAGGGGAGATAAAAAATAAAGAACTGAAGCTAGTTAAATGGCTTTTCAGAGCCTTAACTCTGTTTGGTATGAAAGTAAGACTACTTATAAAAACAAACAAACAAATAAACAAAAAACAATTTAAAAAAACAACAAAAAAGGTTTTGTCATTATCACTGCAGTCCACATGTGAGAGGATCATCTTGGAGGACTTTCCAACTTTTGTATCTTATGGTTGTAAAATCCATTATCATCTTATTGCATAAAAATAACATATAAATGTTATAGACCATAAAGCTTGAAGTATGGCTGTAAATTATATAAGCATATCTTTACATATACATATTCATGTTGTGATACATTCAAATAATGAAAAATATTCTTTGCTCCATCGCTGCAGTGAGATTCTTTTCTAAAATATGTTCTGGAGACATCAGCATTGTCTCTTTCCTTTGCAAATGACTAATGTGAGAAGGAAACTTTGGAAATTACATTGCGATGTAATCATCCATATTGTGTATTGTGGATAAAATTGATTAGAATAATATTGAAATTCCCCCAAGGGACTCTACAATTATAAGTCAAGTCTCAAATGGAAAAGGTTTTTTGAAAAGTTGGCAGATGTCTTAATGAAAATGAAACATTACAGTAATATATTAGGGCAATTTGTTCATTATTGACAAGCAAATCAGTAAACTATATAAATTACAGGATTAGACAGGCAGAATTACTTTTCTTTCAGTGAATGGTTAATCAAATATTATTTTTAAATGTTCATTTGTTTAAGTTTTTAATGTGCATATCAGTAGAGAAATGATTGCCCTTAGATTTGCAAGTTGACTTTCTATGCAGAAAATCCAAAATATTTGAATTTGTATCAATTAGCAACCAAATTCAACCTCAAGACTGAAATCTATTGTTTGGAGTCAACAGTATGATATATAAAAGCATCAAGATTTTTTATTTTCATTAGTAAGCCTATTTACTTGGCATTTCTGTTCCCCCTTTTTCCTGTTTTTGTTTTTAAACAGCCTTTCATGAAAGACCAGCATTGAAATAAATCCTCGAGGAGCAGATAGAGCTATTTACGAGTGAAGTAATTATACATCACCATTCCACGATGCTGGGGGTTTGTACATGATTTAAAAGTTTGTTTCTGCATTTGTTTCCAAGGACTTGACCAAGCATAGAAGCTCCTTATATACCAGCAACTAGGGCAAATTTATTCTAATAGATTTTTCCTCTAAGAACAAGAATCTTTCTATTTCATATTGCACATGAATATTAAATAAACTACCTGCTGGCAACTACACAATATTTTAGTCTCTAATTTTAAAAGTACACTGTATTTTAATACCTATTTTTAAAGAGATATCAATTTTTATGGAGCAGTACATGAGTTGTTGATGGATAAATCACCCAAGCATGGTTAAAGAGAGCCTAATCTCCAGCTGGTACCAGATCCATTTAATTGTATCTTCTGACCTCACCTCACCTGAGCCTGCATTAAAATCATAATACAGTTCAAGTGTAAAAATGATATACTGTTTGTTCGCCCTGTTTATAGAGGGGCAAACATACAGTTAAATTCATATGTTTAAAATTGGTGTAGTCATTTGAAAAGGTTGAGTTAGATCAAACTGCCTCTCAGCGTTTTCTCTGCCCTTTTTCTATTTAAATGACTAGGCCTCTATAGCTGGGTGAGAGAGGCTGTTAAGAAAGTTGTGGCTGTTTTTCCTGGCACCCAGAAGATACCTTCCGTCCATCCAGCAGAGAGGCTCTCAAGCATCATTTCATAATAGAACAGTGCATTTTTAAAATGTGTTCATCAAGGACAGGAACTTCTAGGTATTCTAAATCCTTTATGAACATGGTAATATTTTGGAATGGCCTAAGCAGCAGTCCTTGACTCTACCTCCATTTTCATTTGGGTGAAATGTTGTCCTTACATTCTGCAACAGTTTAATTTCCATAAATCACAGTATTTATGCTTTTTTAAGAACGGAGATGATTTTTGTTTGTTTTGTTTTGTTTGTTTGTTTTGAAGTCCCAATCCAGCCCCAGAACATGCATTAATCTTATACTGTTTCCCAAAGCTGAATTAAGAAAACTGAAAATGGCATTGCTTTTGGATTCTGATTTGAAGAAATGATTAGATAATACTCATTATGACTGACCTCCATTGAGAGCTTCCCTGTGCCAGACAGGCTTGGTACTGCATCCCTACAATGTGCCAAGCACGGAGTGTGTAGGTTCCCCAGGAGTAAGGATCTTGTCTCTTTATTCACTTTTAAATCTCTGTCACCTAAAGGAGTTCCTGGAAGGAAGCATATTTCCAGTTAATAAGCATAGAATGAATTAATGAATGTATTGATGAATATTTTCTAGAGTCTCTACAACTATTCTACAAAATAGCAAAGATGCAACTCCCTAATTTACAAGTGAGGAGCCTATTTATTTTATGACAGAGCCAGAATTTGGAACCAGAATCAGAACTGGTCTGATTTTGAAGTCCATGCTGCTATGATAATAGCCCAGCCACAGTGCATAATAATCAGGCCTTTCAGGAATATAGATGTAGGTATATGAAATGGAATTTATTAGGGGAGTTGATTCACATGATCATGGAATCTGAGCCTTCCCATGATAGGCATCTGTAAGCTGAAGAATCAAAGAATCAATAGCTTGGTTCTGTCCAAGTCTGAAGTCTGCAAGCCTCAGAACCAGAGGAGCTAATGGTGTAACTCTCAGTTCAAGTAAAGAGAAACCAGGGTGCCACTCATGCCGTCCCTAGAGTCCAAAAGGAGAAAGTTTTGATGTCTAAGGACAGGAGAAGATTGGTGTCCCAGTTCCAAAACAGAGAAGAGAATTCCCCTTCTTTTTGATCTATTCAGTACTTCAGTCAATTGAATGGAACTCACCCACATTGAATAAGGACAGATCTTTCTTACTCAGTCTGCTGACTCTAATGTCAATCCCTTCCAGAAATACCCTCAGAGGCACACCCAGAAATAATATTTTACTAGCTATCTGACTTTCCAGTCCAGTTGACACTTAAAATTAATCATCAAAAGATTGTCACTTGTCATATTGGCACTCACATGCATCTCCCTAAACCAAACTTAATTTCCAAACAAACTCATAGTTCTGCCTAAAACAATACAACAGTCTTGGGTACAATCAAAGATGCACTGATACTTATTCTTCTGCTGATAGCCCATAATTAAATATTATAATGTAAAATTACACTCAAATACTTTTATAAATATCTTGTGTTACATGATAAAGGAGTAAAAGAAAGTAAAATGAAGGTATTTATTTATTATATGTATGTGTACACATATACATTCTTAACAAAATAGGGAGAATACACATCAATTTTACAATCCATGTTTCTGCAACTAGTCCTATAGACATAGCTGGTATTTATATCCATGTGGTATTGCCCATTCTTTATTCCCTTTGACTTCAACAACAAGCAGTTCAGCTGGCCACAATTCTTTATCTGGCAGGGTTACCTATACCTTTATTTCTGAAGGTATCTGGGACTTTTGATATCCTGCCTGGCTTGGGTTGTTATAGTTGTCTGTTACTTTCATCACAGGACATGGTACTACTAAGAGACACCTGAGTGATGCCCTGTATTCTAGACTTACTCTTTGTCACCTCCCTTGTGAAGTTGTGGTCCATTTTCCCCTGGATAGTCTGGAACACTCACTCCTGATGATACAAGGAACTCCCTTCATAGCCTGTTGACTCAGGCATGAGGCTGCTAAGTGGCTGGATAGCAGTCTTAATTTTCAGTTCAATGGAATGGCTCTTGTGTCTCTTGGTAGAAGCATTCTTCCCTTTGGGATTTAGACCTATAGGCCAGTAGAACATGAAATCATTAAAACAGGAAGAAAAAAAATACTAATGGGTCCTATCAAGTGTGCCTAACTGCCTGAGAGGACAAAATAATCTATTTCTACTATTTTTTCCCTTTATTTTTGCTAGCAAAGGAGAAACACAGGTGACTCCTATCCTAGAGGCTGTGCTTCTGCCCATCAGCAGGAACAGGAGGCTTTAAATGAAGTGATTCAAAGGTTACATTCCATGTGTTCTCTGTTGTTATTGTAATTCACTTGTTAATCTGGGAGATGGTCATTTCTGAGATCTTCTGATACCATCCCCAAAGTCTGGATTACTTCATCCCTATGGTGAGTGTGTACTCAAGGACAAATAAATCTGCCTAGGATGGAGAAGAAAGGTAATACAGTTTCCACTAAGATTAGGGATGGAGAGAGATTATGGAGGAGAAGCAAGACAGGAAGAAAAACAAATATGTCCATATTAAAAATAAGTTGCAATTGGGCTGGGAATGTGGCTCAAGCGGTAGCGCGCTCACCTGGCATGCGCGGGGTGCTGGATTCGATTCTCAGCACCACATAAAAAATAAAATAAAGATGTTGTGTCCACTGAAAACTAAAAAAAAATATTAAAAAAAATTCTCTCCCCCCTCTCTCTCTCTCTCTTTAAAAAGAAAAAATAAGTTGCAGTGATAGAGCAGCAAGGGTTATATTCAAAGCATAAAGTACACCACTGTTATATTTCCCCACTGTCAATTTCTTTTTTTTAATTTTTTTAACTTTGTTTTGTTTATTTATTTTTATGTGGTGCTGAGAATCAAACCCAGCATTTCACACGTGAGAGGCAAGTGCTCTACTTCTGAGCCATAACTCCAGACCCCCAACTGTCAATTTCTACATTCCATTTCTATGGAAAAATGGGCAATGACATCTCCAAGCTTCTTGCTGCTAAAAGAGGGCAAAGTAGGGGGAAGTAACCCAAAATCCTTGTTCTCTATCAGGTGAGGCCTGGACAGTCAAGGATATTCAGCGTTAGAGCAGTCCAGAGGTCCACAGTTACAGATAGCAGGTGACTGGACAAGGCATATATAGGGCAGGTACCATGCTAAGCCAACAATAAACAAGACAGAAAATCATTACTTTTTTGTAAACAATTAGCGCAAAAGCAATTAGTATATCAACCATTCTCTGAAAACCATGGAGAGAGTAACTCATAATCTTATTTTTTTGTAAACAATTAGCACAAAAGCAATTAGTATTTCAGCCATTCTCTGAAAACCATGGAGAGAGTAATTCATAATCTTATCAGTGAAAAATAGATCCAGTTTATCAATGTAGGAGGTTAGGAAGATATGCAGGTCAATGAGATCAGGTTCAGATTAGCTCAAGACGATTGTGTGACTCTAGAGTCCTTTATGATCATCATTATTAGGTATTCCCACACAAGAACCCTTCCTTTATAGCCTCCAGCTTTACTTATTTTGGTGGGCTGACACAGTGTACATCTTAAGTTACATTTAAAAAAAAAATTGCTTTCCCTTTTAAATGTTCAGGTAGGACTGTGCTTAGGCTATATTCCCCTGCTAAGTGTTAAAGACCAAGTTGGTCAAAACTGACCTTGTTCCTATCTATTCTTAAGAGTCAGCTCATACTACAATGCATTTTTTTCTTAGAATCTGCTTAGGGAAAGTCAGAATCAATTGCTAGTTAATTTGTCACATATTAATCCTCTGATGTGAGTTCTGTCTTCCAAGCACTCTAGCCTTTATCCCTTTCTCCAAGGTTACTGCAAGAACATCTTATCTGGTCTTTCATCTCTGGACTGCTTGCTGCCAGTGTCCCCATAGTCCTGCCTGTTATATTTTACAATGTAGACCCGATGCCAACATCCCCTTCATCAATAGCTATCTGTAGCTTCATAACTTTTAGGATAAAATTCATACTTGTAAACTTTATCTTAAAATATGCCTTATAATCTTTCTACTCCCTATAGCTCTCACATCCTAACACTCCTTTCTAAAATGAATCATTCCATCAGCCTTACCGAAATTCTTATGGATCCCCAAATGAATTCTCTTTCTCTAGCATCTAGGACTTTTCCCTCTACCGGCAAGTCTCCCTCCTGAATACCCACACATACACAGGCTGACACACACCTTTTATGTCCTACTCATTCTTCAAAATTCATTCCAAGAGCTACTCCCTCTGTGACCATAACTCTTCTGACTTTTGCTTTAACCACACCCTTGAATATAGCTAGCACCTAACGCTATATACTTAAATAAGTGTTTGCATGTCTATCTTCTGCTGTATGGTATATTTAATGAAAATAATACCAGGTCTTCTTATTTGACTGCATATTCTCAGTCCTGGTTGGGTCCAAGGATCCTTATAGAAATTAAAAAATTGTTTGATGAAGCTGTGGGTATAGCTTAAATAAACACTTGTGTGTGAGAGGCCTAGGTTTAATCCCTAATGTAGCAAAAAAAAAAATCAATGAATGAATATGAAAGTGGGGAAGAAATATAAGCAAGGAAAGAAAGAGGAAATAAAGGAGGAAAAGAGAGAGATGGAGATAGAAAAGAAAAAAAATGGGATTAAGGATCCTCAGGTGGTTGTTTCAGATAGCTTATAACTTCATTCTTTGGCAAACCATATGATACAGGGTGAAGAACTCTGGACAAGGACTACCTCCTTGTGCAATTCTGAGTAACTCTGTATACCCTTATCTGTAAAACAAGTCTCCCAAGGTACTTTCCAGTATAAAGTTCTTTTCAGTACAAACTTTCCAGTTTAAAGTTCTTTTCAGTATGGTTTAGATAAGAGGTGTCCTCCAAAAGTTCATGTGTGAGACAATGCAAGGAAGTTTAGAGGTGAAAGGATTGGGTAATGAGAGCCTTCACCTAATCCATGCATTTATCTGCTAACAGGATTATCAGGTGGTAATTATAGTAGGGGAGGGAGCTGAAGAAGGTAGGTCATTAGGAGTGTGCTTTGGGGATATGTATCTTGTCCCTGGTGAGCAGAGCAGTATTTCTCTGCTTCCTATTTATCATATCCTGAGCTTCTTCCCTCCTCCATACCCTTCAGCCCCTCACCTCAGGTGCAGAGCAATGGAGTTGGCCATCATCAATGGACTGAGACTTCAGCACCAAATAAACTTCTAAAATTGTACTTGTTGGGTATTTTGGTCATAGGAATGTAAAAGCTGACTAAAATGCCACCTCAGATGTCAAAAGAAATCAAAGAGAAAAATGCCTTATAATTAATAGGAGATCATATTTTTCCTTTATTAACTTGTAATATTTATAGTTATTCAGAGAACCCTGGCCTCACAGAACAGTCACCACCTATTTTTTGTAGTTCATCAAGGTGGTATGTAGTAATTATGAGTCAAATAATCTATGTAGTTTGAGCAGTGTTGAGTATTACGTGAAATAATACTCTAGTCTTCAATCCTTAAGGCTGAATGAGTTTAATGGTTTTCAACTTTTATCCAGTGATCTTTTTCAAACAAAATTTGCTGATAGAAAACATATAAAACTAGTAAGTGTTTACCTATAAAATCCATCAAAATGGTACTGCTTGATTGATTGAGAGGAGGAGGGATTCTTTGTTGCTGAACAGCCACCCTTTCAATGCTATCACTGAGACTCTTTTATTGCGATAATCAAAACTCTATGCAGCACAGTTGAAAAGGATGATGTCTAACAAAACATCCTCCAAAAAACATCCAAGATTGTCAGTAATTTGCATAGTATCTTGGAAAATTAAGGTTGGTGCTGAAATCAGAATCCAGGACACTCCTTTTCACACCAGTACCTGTGCTGTGACACTGGGTATATTATTGGGGACAACATGTGTTTGCTAAAACAGTTACAGGATTTTTAGAACCCTCATGAAGAGTCCTGTTCACTTTATCTTCTTCCTATCTTCTGATCAAGCAACACTCCATCACTGTCACTCTATGAATGACTACATAGTTGTGTTCTTTTTACAGTGATTACTAGTCTTTGTGTCTTATGTATTTAGGCCTTGTATAGTAGGTTTTTATTTTCAAGGAATTTTATGAGTAATTAATTATCACCACAAATACCTATATTATGTCTCAGAAATAATTGCAGTCCTTATTACATTTGTGGCCATAAGCAAGGCCTTACAAAGGGATCTCTGGAACACCAGAAATAGATCTGTTAGTGAAGTAAGGGTTCTGTATTGAAGGTTACCTTTTTTTCATTGTTTTTAAGTAAAAAGCTCAAAGAAACTGACCAGAGGTGAATAACCTCATGTTCAGCAAGGGAAAGAGGTAGTCCGATGTCTTTTTTTAAAGTGCTTAGATCTTTCCAAACACATTTCAACCTTATCTTTTCTTAAAACATTTTATAAAAGGAAGACCATTAGAATAGAGGAAGGGGCCCTGGGGAATGAAACTGACCAAATTATCATGCAATGTGGGGGGAAATTATTGTGTGTATGCAAGAATTTGTAAAAATGAACCCCATTGTTATGTATAATCATAATGTACCAATACATGTTTTTAAAAATTCTTGAAAACATTATTTTATCAGACTAACTTCACTGTATTTTCAGATTCTTTCTCACTGATTAGGGAAATCTAAAAATATAAAGTAAAACAAGATAAATAATATCTGCTACATATGTTTATAATACAAGATTAAGATTGTAACATAAATGTTAAAGGTAAATTATGGAGAAATTGGAAAAATTCCCCAAATAATATGGTTAATCTTTATATTTGTCACATTAGTTAAGCTCAAGAATTAGCAATAGCTTCTGGAAGGTCTTAATAGTGTTTGAAATGATAGGATCAGATCATATCAAACCCATTTTGTGGAAGCTGGGAGTCCTGTGACAGTGAACTAATAATGACAATATGTAACATCTCAGTGCACACCATGAACAAGCAGAGATAGAGTGCTTTCCCATCTTGAACTCATTAATCTTCAAAAAACTGTGATTTAAGTATTGCTACAAATCTAATTTTAAAAAAAGAGAAATCTGAAGCACAAAGAGTCTATGTAACTCCCCCCACATTGCATGATAATGGAGTACTTGGAGGAAAGTATTCAGCTGCCAGGGCCAACAGTCTTAACCCCTGCATTATATTATTTCTCTCTATTGCTGACATTGAATAGCGTCCCCACGGAAGGATGGCAGGTTGATAGAAACTCCATCTTCTAAAACAACAACTCTCCTTTTTGAGTGACCCACAGACATCACATGAAAATAGACGTAGGGCAGTAATGATTCAACATTAGTAGCCTAACCACCAAAATGTACATAGAGAGCTGAACCCTTAGCCTGAGTACTTGTTAAGCTGATTTCAGTCTTGATGTTTGGTGTTCTACTACTTGACTTTTCTTTCCTATCGCAAATTCTAAGAGGACAGTGATAATGTCTTATTCATTGTTCTAATCCCTGTTTCATTAGGGCCCATGCCTTACAGATATTGGGGAAATTATCCTGTCTCATCCTCCTCTCCCCAATTCTCCAATTTGAGTCAGGCACTTTTACATTCCTTGGGCAGCCAGTGTGCTGGTAAGTGCATAACCTGCTCTTTGGAGGAATATTTTTAATCCTTACAATGTAGCATTTGTCAATCTCCTTGGTGTAAAGGCTATTACTTTCACCAGTTTCAAACTACTAATTAACAAAATGACATTGAACACAGAGTTAGGAAGAGATGGCTAACTGCCAGTATGAAGACTCCAGCACATGACTGTGTTGGATACTCAAAAAAATGTCAAGTCTCACTAAAGAGAGTCCATAAAGGATGAGTCAGGAAAAATACAAGTTGGCCCTGACTTTAGGGTGTCTGCTGCTGAACATCCTGGTCTGATGAACTTTCCCAATTCATACCAAGGCTTGTCTAGCTGCTCTTTTTCTTACCCTTACCCACATCAGAGCATTAACCTCTCTCTCTCTCTCTCTCTCTCTTCACTTGCCCAGCTCCCACAGTTGACTATAAACTTTTTGAGGACAGACATGGTTTTATAAGTCTAGCCCAGAGTGTACAATTTTGCTGTTGTTGAATAGATAGATAAATACTTGTAAAATACTGTTTCAGCACAGGAGACTTTATTTCTATATTTACAACCAGAGGTCATGAGTTTCTAACTCCATTTTGGCCCTAATGCAGAATTTGCCTGCCTTGTTGATTTAAAGTTAATCCATAACATTACCCTTTAACATAGTTATTTGTAGTTGGTGATTAAGTTCTGTGGACTTGTGATTAAGGAGTAATTAATTTTCCATACTTAACAACACTAATGAAATTTCACGTGAAATGAAAAGTAACTACAGAATTAGCATTTGCATCTACTTAACAGCTTGTCTTCGTTATATAACAAACAGAAAGTGCTTCAAGTCCATCCTAGCCAAAGGCTTGAGAATGGGGTATACAGAGATAGATTTTTAAAAAGGCAGTCAGGTAGGCAAATAAGCAGAGAAAACTAGCTTAAATCAGTATAAAAGCATTTACAGAGATAGGCTCTCAGTTTTATTGCAGATATACTGGATATTAGGAAAAAATGAATAATTAATCCAGAAATTTTCACATAAGCAATACTATTTAAATGAAGACATGAAGGTAGACGTTATAGAAGAGAATATATAAAGGGTGTGAATAAACACATTAGGCAGCAGAGATGGTGAATGTTTTAGTAGTTTTGAACTGGGTTTTTGAACAAAGGGGGGAAAAACTACTCAGTTTCTATGAAGTTTTAAAAATATTTGCCAAGTGTAAGAATTGCCTGGACAAAAAAGTTTATCTCCTTGTTTTTACTGCTACTACACTTTTCAAAGACTAAGTGCAAGTCCTTATCATTCTTCTCTTCTGGAAAGAGGGAGAGAGAGAGAGAGAGAGAGAGAGAGAGAGAGAGAGAGAGAGAGAATATGACAAGTTTGGAGGGAGGTAACAGGGAATAAGGAAAGAAAGTTGAGGAAGAAGCATTGCTAGCAAAGCACATATGTTCAGGAAGAAAACTAACTAGAATCCAAACTTCTCTATGGTATCTTGCACATTTAGGGGGAAAATAAGAACTCATGTTCATTTTTTTTCTATTTTTTACAATTACCCCCATTTCCTCCTTAGCATGTATAATCATGTAAAGGCCATTATTGTTTTTATTTTCTATTTCCATAAAATATTACTTACAAAAACATACTGACCTTTAACTACATATAAAAGAATAACAGCATATTATTGCCATTTCTCAGGTACTGAACCTAGATACTAGCTAAGCAGATTTGGTTTCTTCAGGAGAGTCATAGTATATCCAGGTAATGAAATCCTAGTAAATAAATGTGTGCTTTTTATTAAGTAAAGTGGGATGGAGCCTCTGATTTAAATAAAGATAGGTTTTATAACTTTAACAATAGATGTTCTCCTCACTTAAGAATATTTTGGACAAGAAGGAATTTTTTTTTTTTTTTATGAAAGCATCAGTTTCAATACAGTATTCTCTAAGCATTGTTTTTCAAGCGTTGAGAAGGTAGTGGTCTGAAACTACAAACACTGAGATTTAATGAACACTCCTGAAATCAAATTCAGAAGAAAACATACATTTTTTTTCTCTAGTTGGTGACTGCTGCATTTGAGGGGTGGCTGTGCCTATGTGCACATGTTTCTTGATAAATGTATTATCTGTGTTGTTAGATAAATAAGACATGGAAAATACATGTAACTCTTATTTTGGATGATATTGCCTATATTATTTAGAATTTTGGAGACTGTATCTTTGTTTACTGAGTTTTCCAGGTACTAAGTATATGTGGTTTTGACTACTAAAATGCTTTTCTTTAATGTTTAGATTAACCGAAAATCTTACAATTATTGCTTTCTTGAGCAGAGTAGGTTTAATACAAGTGAAACTTCATTGGATTCACCATCAGTATCATTGAAGTTGCCATACATACATGTCCTTCAAGACCAACTTTGTAACCTTGAGACTTATGACTCTACACTAAAAAGAATTTCCTAAAATACTGCCTATCTTGCGTTGTTTACTAACAATTATATTGCTATAATTAAGTCAGTCAATAGTAATAGTGCCTTAATTATTCTCTAATAAAGCCTGAAATTGAGCCATAATGTTTATCAAAATGGTGTACATTAAAATGCAAAGTAGATTTCCAGTTTAAAAATACTAATAGGGCTGGGGCTGTAGCTCAGTGGTTTGCCTAGCATTTGTGAGGCACTGGGTTCGAACCTCAACACCACATAAAAATAAACAAATAAAATAAAGACATTCTGTCCATCTGCAACTATAAAATTTAAAATAATAATAATAAATAAAAATAAAAATACTAATAGTACATTTCTGTACCCAGATTTGGATTCATTTATAGTTTCTTGGTTATGATTAAAATAAACAAGGTATTTGCAATACTCACATTTGAAAAAAATAGGATAGCAAATCATGGAGGGTCTCTAAAAATAAAATTCTGACTCAAAGAGAAAGAGTGACTCAAGGTTCACTGGGGATGCTATTCATCCCTTCTGTCAACTGACATGGTTGGAAGACAGGCAAATACTTCTTAGAGACTGTACTTTAATCTGAGAAAAATGATCCCCCTTCCCCATGTGCACAGAGCCACACTAGCAACACACACACACACACACACACACACACACACACTTCTTGAGCCTTTATGGATAAGGAACAGTGCTCTAGCCATGTTTTTTTTGTTTGTTTTTGTTTAAAATGATGACTTCTATTGAAGGTTGATCCAGGGTTCCTTCTGAATCATGCTACATGTACAACTTGAAGCAACAGAGGTAAAATCCAAGACATGTCATGAGGACAACAAGCTCCTGGCCCTTCTCTTCTTTCAACTGCAGTTTCTCAAAAGAGAAAAGATAAAAATTTACCATGTACAATTTTTCATATCTCTGTTTATATATAAGGTATGTTGACACCAAATTCAAAACTTCATACAAATATTTTCATGTGTGTAAAAAATAAATAAATAAATAAATAAAATTTACCATGTACAAAATCTCTTTTAGGCCATAGAAAACTGAATGTGATTATTATTTTTGTTCCCTTTCTTTGTTTGAAACTCAGTTTGTGCCAGAAATATTAATATAAAGTTATTTAAGGATGGACTGATTCTAGGCCTTCTAAGAAGGAAAGGGGGATATTAACAATAAAAGTGTGTAACAAGCAGTCTACAGTTATCCTTGACAAAAGGGTACACAGTCACCCTACACACTGTAAACCAAAGCTCATGCCCTCACTGACTAGGCTGAGCATGTGTTCAGTAAGGTCACCCAGGCATTTGTGATTCAAAAATGTCAGAATTAAATGTGTCAGTGATGTGGGAGAAGAATAAAAACTGAAACAGTGATATTTGATATCTAATTATATAGCATTATTTGGTACATTAAAAATCTATTATTATATGGGCTGGGGATGTGGCTCAAGCAGTAATGTGCTCACCTGGCATGCCCAGGGCACTGGGTTCGATCCTCAGCACCACATAAAAATAAAATAAAGATGTTGTGTCCACTGAAAACTGAAAAATAAATATTTAAAATTCTCTCACTCTTCTCTCTCTCTTAAAAAAAATCTATTATTTATTCACTTACATTTATGTTATCCTATCTGATGAGATTATAAAAAAATAGGAACCCAAGAAAAAGTTCCTATTTGATATACTCTTAAAGGAAACATCCTCAAAAAGAGATCTCTGTCCCTAACAATGGATAAATTACATATAG
Organism: Marmota marmota marmota; assembly: GCF_001458135.2. Taxonomy (NCBI): domain Eukaryota; kingdom Metazoa; phylum Chordata; class Mammalia; order Rodentia; family Sciuridae; genus Marmota; species Marmota marmota. The sequence goes on along the minus strand of NW_026000037.1, from coordinate 44,640,277 downwards.
TCCTTCTCTTTGCCATGCCTGTAAATTTCACCTCAGGTTAAAATTTAAGTTTGTATATCAAAGAACCATTAAATATATCCATTTGATTAATAAACACTCAGGGTTTAAGAACTCCTTATTAGAAATTAGAATGATATTGGATTATTCTTAGAACTGTCTGACTGATTTGAATGTAGATATTCAAATTCTCAGCCTGGACAATGATTCTACCCAAGCTGGGATTCTTCAGGGAAGAGAGCAGTTGTTGACTGAAATCTACTCCAGGTATAGAATGGGGGTGCTTTTGTGCCACCAGTTTACTGACTTTGGCCTGTTAGACAAAGTCCTCACATGATAGCTTGGCCTTCAAGGGCTTCCCTATGAGCCTGCTTCTCGAGCTCTATATCAAACCATCCCCAATTAAACTAAATTCATTGTCCTCTGAAAAAAAAAAACTTATTTTCCTTATGTAGATTTTCTTTGGAAAAGACTGTAAGACTGAGATCTGTAAGCAGGACATTTGATGGAAAGATCTCCAGGAAGCACCGGAAAGAAAGCAATGAAGTGGGGTTAGGTATAGGGAGAAGTTGAAGCATGATGTGGTTGCAACAGAGAACTCAACCCAAACCACTGGCAGCTCAGTAGCTGGGCTGGCCTACAGAGTTGTCGCAACTGAATCCAGGGGGTTAGCCTTTCATATTAACCAGTGTTCAGGCACAGGTTACAATGCTGTGTTGGGTGATACAAATCCCCTGTGGAGAGCAGTTCCTGGACAAGAACTCAGCTATGAATTTTAGCAGCCAACTCTCCTGGCAGCCAAGGAAGTCAGTGCCTGGGTCCTGAAGCAGGAATATTGGGGACACAACAGCATTCACTATACCCCTCTTACCTGAAAAACCATTTTGATCTTCCTTTTTCTTCCTCCTATAGGATACTAATGATCTTGGTTTTGATTTTATTTTATTGGTTTTTCTTAGTTATACCTGACAGTAGAACCAATTCTGATAAAATTATAAAAGCAGTGGATATATCTTATTCTAATGAGGACCCCATTCTTGTAGGTGGGCACAATGGTGAGATTCACTTAGTTATTTTCATGTCTGTTTATAGGAAAATTATGTTAGATTTATTCTACTGTCTTTATGGCAAAGGTGAAGTGCCAGCTGTTAACCCTTTTCTGGTTCTGTCAAATGGGGCTAGAGAAAGTTTCCACCCTTCTGAACTCCTTTGCCACATCAGAAGAGCTCAGCAAAGAGCTGATCCCAAGCACAGTAGAAGCAGAGTTTGCTGAGAAAAACATTTTAGTTTGATTCCATCCCATTTCTTGATTTCTGGTTTTAATTCTTGCACTATAGGAGTCTTATTGAGGAAGCTGGGGCCTAATCCCACATGATGAAGTTTAGGGTATACTTTTTCTTCTACTAGATGCAGAGTCTCTGGTTTAATTCCTAGGTCCTTGATCCGTTTTGAGTTTAGTTTTGTGCATGGTGATGTTTTTCTCAGCAAAAAGAAACAACCCGTGAGGTGAACAGAGAGCCTACATCCTGGGAGCAAATCTTTACCCCTCACACATCAGATAAAGCACTAATCTCTAGCGTATATAAAGAAATCAAAAAGTTAAGCACTGAAAAAACAAATAACCCCATCAACAAATGGGCCAAGGACCTGAACAGACACTTCTCAGAAGAGGATATACAATCAATCAACAAATATATGAAAAAATGCTCATCATCTCTAGCAATCAGAGAAATGTAAGTCAAAACTACTCTAAGATATCATCTTACTGCAGTCAGAATGGCAGCTATTATGAAGACAAACAACAATAAGTGTTGGCAAGGATGTGGGGAAAAAGGTACAGTCATACATTGCTGGTGGGACTGCAAATTGACACAGCCAATATGGAAAGCAGTATGGAGATTCCTTGGAAATCTGGGAATGGAACCACCATTTGACCCAGCTATCTCTCTCCTGGGACTATACCCAAAGGACTTAAAAACAGCATACTACAGGGACACAGCCACATCAGTGTTTATAGCAGCACAGTTCAAAATAGTTAAACTGTGGGACCAACCTAGATGTGCTTCAGTGGATGAATGGATTAAAAAAAGCATACTACAGGGACACAGCCACATCAGTGTTTATAGCAGCACAGTTCAAAATAGTTAAACTGTGGGACCAACCTAGATGTGCTTCAGTGGATGAATGGATTAAAAAAAGTGAGATATATATATATATATATATATATATATATATATATATATATATATATATATACACACACACACACACACACACACACATACATACACACACAATGGAATTTTACTCAGCAATAAAAGAGAATAAAATCATGGCATTTGCAGGTAAATGGATGGCATTGGAGAAGATAATGCTAAGTGAAGTTAGCCAATCCCCAAACAACAAATGCCAAATGTTTTCTCTGATATAAGGAGGCTGACTCATAGTAGGGTAGGAAGGGGAACATGGGAAGAATAGATAAATTCTAGATAGGGAAGAGGGGAGGGAGAGAAAGGAAGGAGGCAGGGGATTAGCAAGGATGGTGGAATGTGATGGACAACATTATCCAAAGTACATGTATGAAGACATGAATTGGGTGTCAACCTACTTTGTATACAAACAGAGATATGAAAAATTGTGGTTTATATGTGTAATAAGAATTGTAATGCAAAAAAAGTACATGTATAAAAAAAAGAATACAGGCAACAATAAATACTGGCAAGGATATGGTGGAAAAGGTTCACTCATTCATTGCTGGTAGAGTGCAAATTGGTGCAACCACTATGGAAAGCAGTATGGAGATTCCTCAGAAAATTGGGAATCAAACTACCATTTGACCCAGCTATCCCATTCCTTGGTTTATACCCAAAAGACTCAAAATCAGCATGCTATAGAGATGCAGCCACATCAATGTTTATAGCAGCTCAATTAACAAGACTATGGAACCAACTTAGGTGTCCCTCAATAGATGAATGGATAAAGAAACTGTGGTATATATACTCAATGGAATATCACTCAGCTTTAAAGAAGAGTAAAATTATGGCATTTGCCAGTAAATGGTTGGAGTTGGAGAATATCATGTTAAGAGAAATAAGCCAATCCCACCAAACCTAAGGCCGAATGTTTTCTCTAATAAGCGAATGCTAATTCACAATAAGGCGGGGGTGGGGTGGGGGAACTAGAGAAGAATAGCATTACCTTATGTTAGGTAGAGGGAAATGATGGGAGGAGAGGGGATGTGGGGATAGGAAAGATAGTAGAATGAAACAGACATTACTACTGTATGTATATATGTGACTACATGACCAATATAATTCTGCAACATGTACACTCAGAAAAATGAGAAATTATATCCCATCTATGTATGATATATCAAAGTGCATAAATGCCTTCTACTGTCATGTATAACTAATTAAAACAAATTAAAAAAATTTAAAAAACACAAAATAAAAATAATGGTCTTAACCCACTTGAATCAAAGTGTCGAATATGATATGTCAAGAAATTTGTAATGTTTTGAACAACCCACAATAAAAAATTAAAAAAAAAAAAAATAAATAATGGTCTTGAGAGTGTTCTCACATGGTTGGGTAAATTTCCTCATCTTCACATCACTTTGAAGGAAAAGTTTAAAGAGACATGTTCAAGAACGGTTTTTTGGTTACTTGAAATTGAAGTAGTGCCATTCTGGATCTGAAGCAGCACTGAGTGATATAATTTAGGGAGCATGTCTGGTCTCCAACTGTTCTGCAAACTTTACACAGTTCTTGTACTCTAAGTAAAAAGATGATGATGGCATCCAAAAGGCTATAATCTCATGGAAGACACTGGCGGCCAGTAAAGAAGTGAGGTTTCCAAGGATTAGTCTTCAAGAGTTTTACATTGGAACTTTTCCTGTAAATGGACAATTCATAAGCACAGTTGAGCAATTCCCTGGGACTTTCATGTGTCGCTTTTATCTTCCGCTGGAAAGGTGGCTGGTTTGATGGCCTGATACTTGGAGTAGTGGGTGGGGAGTAGAATTGCCCAGCTACTAAAATTCATGCATGGATTTTATTGTAAGCTAATTTGGAAACTTCAGATTTATCTAAAAGTTATCATTTAATGCCTTAGAGACTTTAACTGTTCCTCTGTGTATCTTCACTCCCCAACTAGCTTATAATTCCCTGTAGGTAGGGGCCATGTCTTTCCTTCACAAATATTTAATGCTTAATCCATAAATTAATAGCTGTGAGTCTCTTAAGGCCTTTGAAGGATGTTATTTATTATTTACCCAATTCTCATTTGCATAACTAAGTTTAGAAACAAAGTGGTGTTTTCTCAATTAGTTACCACCCCATGATTAGTAACTTTCCCTGCTAGCTTTCTTTCTTTTATTGAGTCCCATTACCACTGTCATCTTCTAAATATCTCATGTTCCTGTCTTGACTTCTTACCAACACTAACCATTACATCACTTTGGTGTTGACCCATTCTACCACTAAAACCTACATGGCATGGGGTTTCATTGAGTTCTCAAATGCTGGTGACACAAATTTAATAGGTTTGAAACACAGACAAGAAACTGAGTAAAATATAGGTGCTGGTCTATGCTACTTTTCATCTTCATGCCTTATGCTCTTGGATTTCTGTTTTTCCCTGTATTTTTTGGCAACAAAGCTGAATACTGATAAGACTTTATTTGGTACAGTCCCAAGTAGTTTCAAACCATAAGTATGAAGAATAAGAGGTCAGGTTATCCAATAAGTCTGAGAGAAATTTGTTGGATTATCCATAATACTCTAGGTTGGTTGGATATTTCACTTTATTTTCTTGCTTTCTTTCCCCAAATATAGAAAATTCTCACTATACAGAGTCTTCTCAATCTAAACTTCAAAAATGACCTCCAACATACATACTTTGTTCAAGATGTGGGAACCATTTCCTGAATTTTAACTGGGCCAAAGAGACATATGTGTATGCATATCCATGATATCCTCATAAATACATAATATGTTACATATACAAATGTTTTATACTTTTTTCATAATGAACAATATGTAGACAAACACAGAGACTAAGACAAGTGCAAACATAAATAGGAAAGGATTCTAAATCAAATATATGGAGAAAATGGACAGGGCTCTCAGGGGGTCAGTACTTCTCTTGGTAACAGAAACTTTACATTGGAACTTTTCCTGTAAACTTAAAAGAGAGTTTTTTACTGGATGAGCCATATTATTACATCACCTACATCCTTTTTTGATGAAGCTAGAATCATAAAAATGCAAAAGGGAACAAGAAACCTTCTTTTTAAAAAACGGACAAGCTGGGCGCAGTGGCACATGCCTGTAATCCCAGCAGCTCAGGAGGCTGAGGCAAGAGGATCACAATTTCAAAGCCATCCTCAGCAAAAGCAAGGTACTAAGCAACTCAGTGAGACCCTGTCTCTAAGTGAAATACAAAATAGGGCTGGAGATGTAGTTCAGTGGTTGAGTGCCCCTGAGTTTAATCCCCAGTACCTAATAATAATAATAATAATAATAATAATAATAATAATAATAATAGACAGCATTGTCTTACATAGGCTTTAACTGCTCCCTAAACTACCTGTGGCAGTGATTATCCTGAGACCATGGTTATGCCCTAGCTGAATTTCTTATTGGACTCAAGTCTTCTTTCTGCAAAGCTTTTGTTTAGGCATTTCCTTCCTACTACTACTATTACTTACTAAAATGGAGAAGGTCAAAGTGCAAGCAGTAATTACTCTTGGTGCTTCCATACCCATCATTTTGTCTAAAGCCATTTTCTGCTGAGCCTTTATTCATTGTGCTTCTACTGTAAATTAACATAGTTGCCTGCCCAGTCACTTTTGAGTATTAGTGAGTTTGAACTCATTAAAGTATCCCAAAATAAATATCTTTTCCATGCTGTATTCCTGGTGAGAAGTGAGAAGAAAGTGAGTGGAAGACAATAGACTCTTTCTGTATTTACTACAGTCACGGGGCAGTTGCAATTTCAGGATGGATTTATATAGGAGAGGAGACATTTCAGGGAGAACTCAAAAGGAAAAACTTCAGTAGTGTCTAAACTCGCATAAAATAATGACTATATTAGTTGTCCACCTTTTCAAAGTTATTACATCATTCTAGTTAGATTTCTAATTGCCACCTTACGAATACTTTATGTAGCACAAACCACTGCCTAATTTCTCCCTTTTGTGGTTCCTAATGATATGATTTCTCTACTTGCCTTTGATACTAATCTAGAACTGGGACCTATCTCTATTCCTCTTTGTTTCTCCAGTAGAGTTATCTCTATGTTCCTATCCAATGCACCTACTTCATGAAAAATCCAGAGAAAGTTGTTTTGAATTAAATTTCAGATAGATCTGTCCTCTAATTTCCTTCAGGCCTATCAACAATACTTTGAGCCCTCATCTATGTCAACAGTATGTATTTTCATTACTGGATTAAGAATATCCATTTTTCTCTCTACCTCCACTTGCTATAGAAAATTACAGTTTGTGCTATAATATGGATATGCAATTATACCTTGAAGCTTTTTCCATACGCATCAAATCTTAAAGTAAAAATAAGTAAATTTTACAAAACTGACCCAAGTTTTTAGAATTAGTAGAAAAAAAAAATCTGAAGTCATCTGCAGTCCATCAATTTGGCAGGGTATAGATTTCAATCTGCATTTGTTAATTTGCCCATGTGACACATTTCCCTGTGGTAATAGAAGGAATATAGAAATACTTTCTCTCCTATAGTCCTTTTATGCCAAGATCATAAATATGCTGCAACTATTAATTAATTAAGTGTTACAGCCTTACTAGTGAAGTAGGTGAGTTTCCTGCCTCCAACTGTGGCCAGAGCTCAGAGAAGGCTGAGTCTTCCCTAATGCAGCTAATTAGGCAGCGCTACACCACTAGGGAAAATTTCTGATCCCAGCTGGAGATCAACTTGTGCCCTGAAGAAATGGAACTTGATAGCCCTTCAGGTTTTCATCCTAACCTCTGTCCCTGCTGTTGATATTCTTAGTCATATCAATATCTAGTTCTTTTTTGGTCTATTAGAAAGCTGTTGATCCACAGGGCATCCGGGTTCCAAAAGAAATCACAGATGAAAAGCACATTGTGTTTAAAACAAACAAACAAACACATCCTGATCCTCCATGGTTTAGTGTGAACTTCTATCTGTGGCAAGGACACATATTTAATTGGCAGTGTGATCATCCTGCCGAGGGGTCTGGATCTGTTCCCATCCCCAAGATTTGGTTCAGATGTGAAAACTGATGATACCACTCACACTCCAAAAGGGAATGCAAGGTTTATTTTCTTAATGAACCTCTCTGGGGAGAGCAGGTCTGGCTCTCATAAGAGTCTGAATATGGCTGGAAGAGAGCAGGGAAAGGAGTCTGATGTGGGGATTTACTGAAGGTAGTTGGAGGGGTGAGTTGTGTGAGGAGCCCACGTGCACCATTTGCAGCTTGTGTGGTTGGAACTTCCCATGAATGCCAAAGGAGAAAGCAGAGATGACAGGCATGGAGAAAACAGCTATAGGCAGAAGGGAAAGAAAGAGGGGTGGGGTCTGAAAGTCATCAGCAGACAAAAATTAAGTCACTTGTTATTATAATCGACATTCCTCACAAAGTTCCTAGGCCACATTAAGATTATTTTTTAATAACACTGCATGAAAGAAGGATATGTTAAGGGAGGTCTGAGACAAATAAATAATGCAAAGTACCTGAAAATTTTAGCTAGGATACAAGAAACACAGAATGCAATAGCTAATAGGGTTTGTGGTATTAGGAAATAAAAATACCTTTTTTTTTTTTTTTTTTGAGATGGGATTGCGCTATGTTGCCCTTCCTTGTCTGGTACTTCTTCTGCCTCTGCCTCTTGAGTAGCTGGGCCTACAGGTGTTGCTGCCTTCTTATTTGGCTCTTATTCCTAAGAACATCAGTGCAATATAAAGCATCTCCATATTACTCTTATGACAGGCCCAGGAGCTAAGGGACAAGGGCTGTTTCTGACCACTTAACAAAAGTGAAAGTGGTGGCAAATCAGGGACTTAACCTCAGGTCACACACACAATGTCATGGTTTCTGGTGCAGCATGATTTTCTCAAACAAAATGGATTTTTCCCAGTCTTATTTGCCATAATATCAGGAATCATTTCAGGAATTTCAGGAATAATTTTAATTTGCATGACTAACTTTCTAAGAATCTTTTTACCTATTCCTTGTTTGGTCTCATGATTTAATTTACTGTAGAAAGGGAGTTTAGCCATGTCATCTTAAAAGATTAATTTTATATTAAGAAAAGTTTTGAAGATACTGTTTTAATGAATTAATTACTCCTAATAGGCAGTATAAGAACTAAACAAATTTCTCAGTTTTCCAAATTTTCTAATGTTTTTCATTTTGTAGCAGGAGCTCAGATTCTGTTTCTGAGCTCAAGGTAGACAAAAATCATACAGTGAGCAAACTGTCTCTCCAGGTCTTAGGAGCCACTCATAGTATACTTTTTTTTTTTTAATTCTTCTATCACTGAAAAAAAAAATATGTTTTAGGTATGAGAACCTGGCATTTCCTCTTTCCTCCTGTGTCACGGACTACTCTCAAAAAATGGAGCTGATAGCTGATAAATATAAAACTTTGTTTCTCTTGTATTCTTATAGTACCTAAGGTGATTCAATTTATATTTATTCATTCAACAAAAATGTATTGATATATTTTAGACTTTGGCAAAGCCAGATATATGGTCCCTGCCCTGCTAGAGTACAGCATGGGGGAAATTCAAGCATCCATTCTTCATGTACAATTTTTGTGATCTCCCAAATGTCTCAGAGCTGTAAGTGGAGAAAGCAATATGCAAAATATGCCTCTGTGTACCCTATCCTTATTAGTTAGCAAGATGTTTCCAAGCTGAAATTCATTCAATTCATGAAGGAGTTATTAATTACTATTGAACAGCAGGCCTTACCCAAAATCAAAACCATTGCGTTCCACATAGCCTGTCCTGCTTCATCATATTTTGAAGGCTTGGGGTTATTAATTTATTTTTCTCAATGTTTATGTAACCTTTTTACTGTATTCCTTTAGGCTGAAAAAAAAAGCCTCAGTAGAGGTTTGTGTGTTGCTAAAGGCAAGGAAAACAGGAGTTGGCTCCAGGCATAGTTATAAAATAAATATGTTTTTTTCCCAAGAAGAAAAATAGCCATGAGAAAGCCAGTTTCCTAAATAGGATGTGTTGGGGCTTTTTCCACTCATGACTGATTGTGGCACCAAACCAGGATTATCATTTTGGACATCTTTTTGAAAACTTAAAGCCCAAAATAGTCTATAGAAGAACATTGAAGCAAATAGGCCTCATATAAATTCCTAGGATCCAACACAGAATTCATTTCAGGGCTGACCATTTGCAGATCATCTTAATATGTGTGTTTACTCAGTTACTGATATGCAAAAGGCCCTGTCACCAGGACAGTTGTTGGTTTATATGGCATATGCTATATAACACCGTTGGAGGACAAGTCCCTTGACTTTGTGTTTGAAAATGCTAAGCTCCATAATGTTTATTCTGCAAAAACAGCATCTTTGCAAACAGGATCAACCCAGAATGAACTTGGGTTTTCTTTCTTCAGGTTGTCAAGGAAATGGCCCAAAGTTATATCAATTTTTGTCCTCATTAAACCAATTCAAGAATGAGATTTTTAAAAAGTGGATGGCTGTAGAAGTGTATTTTTATGTTATAGTCAGCTGAAAAGGCATCAGTATAGTGTGTTTTGACTTTTTTTTTTATGCTCTTGAGATGTGTGTGGCTGGTCATTGTTGTTAAGTCTTACTGAAACTCTCAGCAATTGGTCAGAAAAAGGTGAAAGGGTTAGTCAAAATATAAAACATACATTTGAAAGTTGAGTGAGACAGTCTTAAATTATTCTTTTTAGCAACATATATTGTGCCTTCAAATCCCCATACCTCCATTTTGAAGATAAAATGCTTAAATGGAGCAGAAAATGCCACAACATGAAATTACTTCCAGTAAAACTAAAAATACCAGAGAAACTAAACTGATGTTTGAGACTAAAACTTAAAGAGTATTAATAGGAAGGAAACTTGTATCTCTTCCTGAAAAATAGTTTATCCCTAGTCTACAATCCCACTTAATGATATTTTCCACAATTAAAATATGGTAGAAATCTACTAGCTACTTTCAAGATAAAAGAAATCAAAATTCAAGGACATATCCCCAAATAAATGGTAGCCTACTATAAGTAGATAATGGATTTTTTACAACTTTTAAGTTCTACCAACAATTAAGTTAACTTTCTTAATTTATTTTTTAAAGATTTGGCTATGTGTCCAAAGAGCTTGTGTTTTCCTAGGAATAATAAAACTTGCTTCCTCTCTGGTTAAATATCAGCTCTCTAACTCAGTGTCTCTTAATAGAAAAGTTTAGCCTCAGAATTTTTCTACTCATTCAGCATTTATAAGAAAAATATTCATTTTTACAAATGCTGTAAGGAATGAAGCCAAAGCCTTAAATTGTTAATATTGACCAAAAATATGCACAGCCACAGCATATGCCCCTTGCCATTCACAAAACATATGCTAATTGGAAGTAAATATCATCCATCCATGACTAGACTTGCAAACTCTGAACTGTTTTATAAATAACAAGTATCATGCCCTCTTTCCTCATCACATGGCAGAAAGGAGAAAAATCACCAGTGGCTCTGTGAATTCATTAATCGATACCCTATTATTTTTTTTTTTTACTAAACAGAAGTTATGTTTTTTTCTGTTTTCATTGAATCAATAAGAAGAAATATAAGTAAGAAATGAAGCAAGGATCTTAGATATATTTCCTCAATGAATTCTATGCCATAAAAGAAAACAGATCTTCAAATCATAATCATAAGAGCCATGTTTATCTGTTTTGATTATTTATTGGTTCCAAAGTTGACTAAGTTGTTTTCTCAAATAAAAATAATGTTTCTGAATATTCAGAACTTTCACTGAGGTCCAAGAAGATTAAAGATGTCAAATGAGGGGGAAAAAAAATTCCTACAAACTTAATAGTAGTTAGGTAGGAGGACGGTATTGTACCATGCTGAATGTCATCGTGTCTCTATATAAGATGAGATGACTTTTGGTCTAATGGTACTCTTTCGGTCTTCTTCCTTCACATCTGGTCGCCAAAGAGTCGTCCCGTCACCCTGCAGCCTGCTAATGAGATCCCCCATTTAATTAATACCATAAGAATTTTAATTCTGACTGAATCAATTTAACGTGATGTGATTTTGTCAGCTCTATTCCCCAAGTAAAAAGTGAGCCTGATGCTTATTACATACATCATTTCACAGGCCCTGCATTCCCTGCTGACTTAAACAAATTCTAATTAAGACTAATTAAAGCATCATTTATGAAAGCGCTTGTGATAGCTATGCAAACATTCTGGGTGGGTATGCTTTGCATAATAATTATCCTAGTTAATATTAAGGCTAGGTCCTTGGCAATTAGGTCTTTGAAACAGGGAGTTATTCTGAATTTAGCCCTTTTCAGTGTGAGCAATTAATTTTAAAAAAGTGCTAAATTTATGTAGTGGCTTCATTAACAAAATAAATTTAGAAGTAGTAGTATTGTTTGCAGTTTTTAAACTAAGCATAATTCTTAATCCAGGTGACAGACATTAAAATAAAAGGATGCAATTCTTGATCTGGTAAGTTTATTATAACCATCTAAGAAAAAAAATGAACTTTGTAAGTTGCAGACAGATTTTTAAATGAATCTTACTAATCTAAAACGTTTTCTAAATATGTAGGTATCTATAAGGAACAGGTCTTCAAAAGCATTTTATTTTAAAAGTTGGACTTTTTAAATAACATTTTAAAAATCGGATGCAGATTCAAAGTGTTATGCAAGTAGATTAAATTCTTCAATTTTATAATGATTTGATAGGCCTAATATGCAAGAAAATGCTTCCTTACACCTGCTGAGTTTAGTGAAATTAAAAATTCTTACAGCATTCATAGTTTGCTTTACCTTTGTTTTTAAAGTCTCTATTATACTGTCAGTATTCATTGTGCTGCAGAATTGAAATGTATTAAAATGCTGTAGGAACTGCTTGCCTTTTAAACTCCTATATACTTTTTCTAGGACTTTATGGCAGGGTCAACTGAAGTTGGGGATTTCAAGAGGTGAATGAGAAAAATGAAAGAGAACGTGACTCCTTTATTAAATGGGTAAAAGAGGCTGATAATAGACGGCATCAAAAAGACTATAATGCTTCTTTCACCTCTATCTTTACAAATACAATGAATGCAAATTTCAGGACGAGATAGGAAAGAAGTAGTCTATTAAAATTAGCTGAGTACATTAACTATATTGTTAACTGGATTTTATCCAGCACCTCTAAAAACAGACAAAAGTTTTACCCAAGTTTCTGTCTTTGACTAGATTGAGAACCACTGAAACTGAGAAAAAATTTCTAAATAGTAACATGTAGAGAAAAGAGGACCTTTCTAAATGTCTAAGACATAGCCACAAAGTTTAAAGGCCTCTATTAAACCCTCATAAGAACAATAAAATGCCATAAAAAGCAACAAATAACAGACTGAACTGTCTTCAATGATTCTGTGGGACAAACCTACTAAACTTCATCACATTCTCAAAAAATTACCTTAACAATGTGACCCTGATCCTACAATGCCAGGTATAGTGCAGAAACATGGAAGGCTGTGCCAGGCAATGAATGATCCAACTGCCTAAACATCTTTATCAACTAACTGAGGGATAGACATGTAGGTAGGCTTGTTAAATTGACAATAGACACTAACTAAGTGTCCAAAATTGCGTCCAACCTAATAAGGCTTTTGGGGAATACTTCCATTACTCAAAACTAGTGAAAAACAAAACTGTATAAAGTCACAGAGGTATTCAAGGACATCAAGGAGATGTAGTTAATAAGGATATGATCATAATCCCTTGGTTTAAGTTTTCTGAATCCAGCATGATCCCAACATAAAATTCCATCACATAAGAGTCACAAAGCAACCCTCCCTTCAAACACAAATGTGGATGGTCAGTATAGCTAATGAGAGATGTAACAGGATCAGTGAGGAAAGGCTGCTTAGGTTAAATGATTTGGTCCCATTTCAGAAAGAAGCACTGTCTTTTAAAATCCAGGTGCTAAGGAAGACGGAAGGGAAATTGCTAAAGACAAGGAATACAAAGGTCTCTGAGAGTCAGGTGAACAATTGAACCACAAATCACAAAGGTTCCTTCTGAATATAAGGGCAGACAAATTGAGGACTCTTCTCTCTGAGCAGGATTAAAGAAATATCTGTTGTATAAAGCAAAATGATTATGGGGCTAGCTGAGTCTACCTGAGTGGGTTAGTGTCCAAGCTGAGCAACTGATGAATAGGTACACAGTGTGGAAGGGTAAGACTTTGAGCAGTCCTTACATAGAGGTGATGATCAACTTATCTCTATAATCAGCCAGATCTACAGCAGAAATTTAGGTCAGGAAAAACTTGGAAAATTGGCCTGAAAAGAACTTTTCACTGCCAATTGCTCCCCTTCTGGATTTGGTGAATTCAAAGCTGATTTGTGGCTTTCCTACCAATCAATGTCCCTTCACACCCATTGTTCTTAGCGATGCAGCACCCTATGAGAGCAAGTGTTCTTTTATTTAACCTCCAATCTTTTCCTTTCCCTTTTTATTTTATTCACTTATTTTCCCTTTGTTTTGTGCCCTCTTTCTCCAATAGGAGAGAATGCTCTATAATAAAGCAGGAAGTTAAAGAATTGTCATCTAAAACCCTAGCTGTCAAATTTGTACATGCATCAGAATCTCCTGGTGAACACAGCTTTCTGGCCCCACACTCAGAATTTCAGATACAGTGGGTCTAGGGTGAGCCTGCGAACTGCCTTTTTATCCAGCCCTCAGGTGACGCCGGAGCTGCTGGTTGTGAACCACTATTTTGAGAACCACTGTTGTGCCTGAAGTTCAAAATTCCCACAATCTGAGTACTGAAGGAGACAATCAAGGTCATCTCTAGTTCCAACAATTGCAATATTTGCATAAAATGCCACTGATGTTCAGCCAGCAAACATCCATATGATCATACTAGTGCCCCACCACCACCACTCCATGATATTTGTTTCAGTTGTCCCATGACCAGGCAAATTAAATGTTTTAAGCATCACCCCTAAACACTACCCATGAAATGTCCATACATTTAAAATATCATACCAAAACTATTCCTATCAAGAAGAAAACCATGAAGATATTAGGCTTACCCTAAACATGTCATGTTATAGTTTAGGATTGATTCAACCTCCAATCATCACATGAATAATTAGAAACTACATGTGTTTTTAAAAAAAAAAAACTCAAATGATCATAGAGTATTGATTTTCCTATGATACTCGAGTTCCTAATTGTTAAGGACAGGGAACATATCTACAGTAATAGATGAATAAACATAGTAAAGTTCAGCCATTATGGATAACATCTCCTTTATTATTCATGTGGACAGGAAAAAACACAAGAGGCTCACCCTATATTTAGGAAATAAAAACTTCCCATTAAGGATGCATTGGATGGTGTTACCAATAAAGGCTGAAAAGCCCACCAGCTTTCATCACCTTTGAAGTGGCATCCCTTCTCTTTGCTATGCTAAGTGATCTCTTGCTTGAAGGCAGATAAAAAGACTGCTTAGAAGTTGGAGTTTCCCTTACAACACAGTAAGTTTAGGTTTTATTAACTGCAACCAAGTTGTGGAGATCCCAGGATAATTCATAGTGTAGGTCATTACTAAGTATGATAATTTAAACAAATTTAATATTTCTGAAACATTAAAATAAGATAGAGATGGTAATTGGACTCCTTAAAGAAAAAAGAAACAGTAATCTTATATTAGTTAGGCTACTCAATGTTATCCATTTTGAACTAAGGAGACACAGAACGTGTCTATTCCTAATCAATGTTCAGGAAAGCTAAAGTCCAGAGACTAAAGTCCACAGCATTAGGTCAGGATTTTTAAGTTATCTTGAAATGGAGCAATAATTTTTCCACTGTCATCCCACTGCTTCCCACATCATTCCACTGTCATTCCACTGTCATCCCACAGTGAGAGTGTAAGAAAACCTGGCCATTCCGGCTGACGTTTCCAGAGTGGGAATTTCATCTTTTGAATGTTCTGACTTTTTTTGCAGGCTTGCCAACAGGAAGATGAGCTCCCTGACTCATCCTTGATTAGAAATGCTCCTTTTAGACAAGGCTGCTGGGTGCAAATCTGAGTGTTGTCAAGAAGTGCTGATTTGTTGGGAGACTAGAAGTCACTCCCCACTCTGTACAACAGGGATGGGTTGGCAGTTCTAATAGGAAGGAGAAATAGCTAATCTGTATCAGAGACCATTTTGTTCCATGGGAGCCTCCAAGAAATTCTGAGTGACAAGAGACTTGGAA
>NW_026000037.1:44494815-44622315 GCF_001458135.2 Marmota marmota marmota | reverse complement strand
CTCACAGTTTGGGCAAGCCAAGATCAAGGCTCTGGCAGATTTTGAGTCTTGTGAGGGTCCTGCTTCTGAACTCATTGATGGCTGTCTTTCCACTATAATTTCACATAGTTGCAGGGACCTTTCTCTAAGAAGCTAATTCTATTCAGTAGGGCTTTGCCCTCATAACCTAACCATCTACCAATATTTCCCACCTCTTCATATCATCACGTTAGGGATCAGGATTCCAACACAAGAATTTAAGAGTGAGCATATGAACATTCTATTGCAATTTTATTAAAAGAAAATTATTTATAAAATAATAAAGAACAGTTACAGCAGATAAATGTTGTTTGTATTTGAGCATATTGCTTATTGTTCCTGTAATTGAACACAGAGATTTTCAAGTGGTCATGGAGGTCAATCAACAAAACTAAGGACGTAATCATTGCTCCTAAGAGTCACAATTGGTACTCTAATGAAAAATGAAAGTATTCTCTCTCTTTTAGACCTTTCTCTTCCTTTTTTAATTAAAGATAACAACTTACTGGTAAAATACCATCTTGCCTCAATTTTTTTAAGCTGTGAAAATGATTTAGAAAAGTTTACCTAAGATAGTTTCTAGGTCATGGTGAGATTTTCTCTTATTAGTTTAATAGTCATTCACAGTATAAATTCAAAAACATTTGATTTATATTAAGACATAAATGTTTCCATCTTTTGCTGATGTATATAAGAGAAGAATCTTAGTTTCTACAAATTAATATCCTAGGAAAAAGTCCATTTTCAATTGATGAAGGAGTCTCTAATTAGCTACCATGCACTCTAAATATTCATTCTATCTTGATACTTGTTTTTATGTATTCTGGCACCTTTTTTTTTTTTTTGTAAAACTAATAGGATTTCATGGCTGGAATAAGCTGAGGCATAATGTGGTTGAACAAACTTCCATATCTGATGGCTACTCAATCAAGAAAAAGTTTGGCTGTATACTGAAGAAGGACCAACACAAGACGGACTAGGAAGCAATAATGATGTAAAAGGTAAATAGGAGAAAGTCTATTTCCAACAAGTTCAAGTAAGAATGGCAGAACTTGACTACTGAGAGCTTTGAAGGAAAATGGCCTCCAGAAATATCAACTAGAACTAACATTCCAAACTATGGTTAAGCTACAATTAAATTGGTTTAACCTGGACTCCTGCTATTCTCAATCAAAACCAAATAAACTGAGCAATCTAGTGTACCTCATTGAACTTCATTTATTTCTATATAAATGAGAGAGCTGGGATAAATACTTTTTAAGTCTTTTTTTTTCCAAAAATTACAACCATAAAATTCAAAAGAAAACACAAAACAAATAAAACAAACAAAGAAAAATCTGTATATTTAAGTGGAAAATTTTAGACAAGTTGTATTATTGGTCTCTTTTCACCTGACTCATGAGAATTTTACTCAGGTGGAATAAAAATAACAAAATGCAGTCAGAACTATTTTCCAAAACATCTAAGCCTGTTGTTTTCTCTCCATTTAGGCTGTCCAAATTAGACTATTGCTGTTTTCTTTTGTGAGTATGAGTAATATCCACTTTATCTTTTGGTTCTACATTGTTTAATAACAGTTATGAACAGTTTCTCAGTTACATATTTTCAAAACTTAGTATTGAACCCAATGCTTAATGGATGCATAGTAAATGTTTGTTGAGTGAGTGAGATAAATTCGTCACGATGACAAACATAAATGAAATCTATACATGAAACATAAAAATCTTTTTATAATAATTTTTAAAATTGAGTGTCCAGTGGAAGATCCTAGAAAGTTACAGTATCAAGTATTCTCTTAGTTTGAAAGAGATTTGTCTTAATTTTGCTTTTTTTCCCTAAAATATATTTGAGTGTGAAGACACTTTTAGGAATTTCAGCAAACCCCATTCAGTCAGACCCAAGTCCCCCAAAAATGTTCCAGTTACATTTTTACTAACTAAAAATAAAGATGTTCTCATATTTTAAATAGTTGTGTGACTTTGAATTTGCTAAAATGATACACATCAAATATGGCAGGATAAGGTCTGAAAGGAAAAATGGCACCTGGGTTGGTGTTTCAAAAATATACAAATGCTTAAATTTTCATTCTTCATTAAACTTTATGAGACACTAATTTCAAGTTTTCATAATCAAAGTCCATCTCACCTTAGGTCACTTCATTTGAAAAAGTTGTTCCAGTTAAATTACAAAAGTAATTCAACATAATGAAGAGAACATTTTCCTTCCTTAAAGAAAGAAAACCAGGTGGCTGGGTGTGGCTCAGCTATAAAGTGCTTGCCTCCCACGTGAGAGGCACTGGGTTTGATCCAGTGCCTCATAAAAGTAAATAAACAAAATAAAGATACTGTGTCCATGTATAACTAAAAAATATTTTAAAAAAGAATGCTGGGAGCCATTAGCCAAGTAGGTATGACAATTTCCTTGCCAGCGTACCCCATGTTGCAGCGACATTGAATGTAGGTGACCTTGCTCAAGGACCAAGGCGGATTAGGGTGTTCCCGGTTTAAGATAATCGTGTTTAGGGCGTTCCCAGTTTAGGTTCCAGGTTTAAGGTTTAAGATTATTCCTGCTGGGAATAGGGCGTATCCTGCTGCCTGAGTTCCCCTTGAGTTCTCACGGGATTCAGAGTATATTTTGGAGATAGAAGCCCAGTGGAGGGGAATTTGGGCAGAGAACGTGGATTTGGGCAGAGAACGTGGATTTCCCCAGAACATGATTATAGACGGCTGGTGTGAGTTCGGGAATAAAGAGTTGCTGTTTGAATCTACAAGCTGTGTGGTGGCTCGTGATTGTGTGCCCAGCCAGACTGTGGCAAAAGAAAGAAAACCAAATGCAGAATCTCAGGCAATAACACACCAACGATCCCTCATCAGCAATAGAAATCAGCAATATTAGGTGCACAGTACAATATTTAACTTAGCCTTGTTACATAAAGATAACCTTTTTCCTCTAATGTACTGGTTCTTAAAAGCAAGAATTAAGCAATATAGTAACAAATTATACCCCAACTTATAGTAAATGAGGTCTCAATTTTTGTTCTTGTTGTAATGTAACTATTATGAGACTCCACAGATTAAGAAATTGATTTTAACAAGGGTTGCATATAAATATTTTCATATATATATATATACACACACACACACATACATACATATATACATATATAGATAGATAGATAGATAGATAGATAGATAGATCTTCTCTGAAACTATACTTCCTGGTTGAGCTGTGTGAAAGCATTTTCTCTCCTCGTGCCCCTTAAAAGAAGATGTTATCTCCATCTCTGTACTTAGAATTGCATTTCTTCAAGTGCTCGGGCTCTCTCTCTCTCTCTCTCTCTCTCTCTGCACGAGCAATGAATTCAGTGCCTTCACATTCACAAGTCAGAGCATTACATGAGATTTAAACTATTGGGCTGATTGCAGCCTCTGCCAGATGAATATCTCTCAGTCACCAAGCTCTTGAACCCAAACAATATTCCTAAAGCTCAGCACCCACAAATATCTCTAGATACAGTCAGGTAGCAAATGATTTGTTTTGACTCTGAAATGTGCTTTCAATCTCTTGCTCCCTATCTCAACTCTTACTGGATCTGAAGAACCTCTCCAAGATTTACTTTGTAAAAACTCAGAATAATTTCCCTCCCTCTAATTAGCATCCTATTCTGCTATCAGGAGACTCTCCCACAAACTACTATGATCACATGCCATCTCCTTTTCTACAGCTGCCAGAGTGCTCTGACTCCAGCCCCTCACTGTGGCTTTGAGGTTATCTATAACCCAATTCCACACCAGGTTTCCAGTTTCCCAGCTTGCACTTCTCCCCAGCCCAGGCTGCGTCCAGCAAGTCGAGACTCCATGCCATTCCTCAGACAAGCCCACTGCTTTCCCCTCAAGCCGTTCTGTGAACCCAGAATAACATGCACATGTTCATCAGAGTTCAAAACAAATTACATTTTCTTCATGAATTTTATCTAAATGCTCAATTCCTAAATTTTCTGACTATCTTTTGAGTTTCCCATAGCTCTTAACATTTTCCCCAGTTAAGAGAAAAATTTACATCCAGTGCAGAAAACATAAAATTCTTAAAAAAAAAAAATGTAAAAATAAATGAAAACAATGAAAAAGCCCAAAAAATTTCAAAATAATGCTAACCTTTAAGCCTAGTTCTAATGATTTCACATGCATAATTTAAAATAAAAGTAGTATAATATGTATGTTTTATTCAGTTTTTTCACTGCTGAAACTATAAGACCTGACCAGAACAATTATAGTGGAGGAAGAGTTTATTTGGAGGCTCACAGTTTCAGAGGTCTCAATCCACAGACAGCAGGCTCCATTCCTCAGAGATCAAGAACATCACGGCAGAAAGGTATGGTAAAGGGAAATAGCTCATATAATAATCAGAAAGCAGAGAGACTCAACTCACCAGACACAAATATATAGCCCCCAGCCACAATCCCAATGTCCCACCTCCTCCAGCCACACCCCACCTGCCTCCAGATACTACTCAATTATTCCCATCAGGTTATCAATTCACTGATTGGGTTAAGGTTCTCTTTACCAATCGTTTCTTCTCTGAACCTTCTTGCATTGTCTCACACATGAGCTTTTGGGGGACACCTCACATCCAAAACATAACAATGTACTTAAAATTTTAGTCTAATTTATATTTTCTTCTCATTATAGATTATCATATTGTTAAAGAACATCTTTAATAGTATTTAGGCTTTATTTTCCCTCAACGTAGTTTATTTTTAGTAAAACTTATTTTCTGTTCATCATGATTAGTATCTAGGTTTTATTTTGATATATTTGCTTCTTTTTTTTTTTGACTCACAGAAAACATGAACATAGGAAACTTCATATACTGATGCTCTTACCAAAATGTAACTGCATTTGGAGGTCTTAAGGGAAGGTCCCTGATTTAATGATTAGTGTTCTTATTTAAAAAGAGAGAGAGAGAGAGAAATAGATTTTAAAAAGAGAAAGAATGAAGGAGATAATGAGTTAGAGAGATGAGTATCTGAACTGCGAAAACAAAGGCAAAGAAAAACAGGTGCAAAGAGTCCTTAAGACCTGTGCATTTCCTCCTGTTCCATGTACAGAAAGATGCATGGAGCTGGGCTGGTTAAGAAGATTGCAGATCAGCAATCAGTGGGCAAGGCCCTGTGCCAGGGCATTACAGGTGGTTTACTTCACACACTCTGGAATTATGGGTTGGAGGGAGGTTACAAGCAGCCTCTGTATGAGATGATGGAAAAAAGCCATGTGCATATGTTATTCTTATGCAATACACCGAGACATAATTAATTTGGAGAGTAGCTCTTTTTTGAAAATTGAAGAGATACTACAGTTCATGGACTGAATATTTGTGTCCCCTTAAACTTCATATACTGATGTTCTTACCAAAATGTAACTGCATTTGGAGGTCATAAGGAAAGGTCCTTGATTTAATGATTAGTGTTCTTATTAAAAAAAAAAAAAAAGAGAGAGAAAGAGAGAGAGAGAGAGAGAGATGACAGAGAGCTCATGCGGGGCGCTTGTGCGCTCGCTCTCTCTCTCTCTCTCTCTCTCTCTCTCTCTCCACAAATAATTTTTATCTGTGATCACTCAGCAAGAAGGTGACCACTTTAACCCAAAGGGAGAACCCTCAGAAGACACCAGCCCCCTTAGGGAACCTTGATCTTGGACTTCCAGTCTCTAGAAATGTGAGCCACCAATAAAGTTCTGTTGTTTAAGTCATCCAGTGTGTGGTATTTTGTTATGGCAACCCAAGTTGAATAACACATAAATTATTCATAATTGGCTCATTGATAATATAGCATAGTGGCTGCTTATAAGCACTGAAGTTGGATAGCTTGGATTAAATCCCTGGATCACCTCATAAAAGCCTGGAGACCCAGAGTAAATATTTAACCTTTAAATTGCTAGGTTCCCTCATGTATAAAGCAGACAATAAAAGAAACTTTCTCATTGGCTAATGTAAGAATGAAATAAAACAATATTTGTGAAGTAGTAGGTATATACCAAATATTCAATTCAATATAATTTAAAATAATGAAAGGAATATTATTCTACCTACCATGATTGTGAATAAAATAGACCACTTGTAATAAGTAGATAGTTGAATAGGAGAAATAACTTCTAATATTCTACAGCATGGTGCAGTTACTATGGTTGCTAAAAACTTTTTGTGTATTTCAAAAGAGCAAATAGAGAGAATTTTTAATGTTTCCAAAACAAATAATAGATATCTGAGGTGATAGATATGCCAATTCCCTGATCTACTCATTGTGTTGAAATGTTTCCTGGAACCCATAAACATGTACAATTATTATGTAAATTAAAAATGAAAAAAAATAAAGATTAAAAAATAAATAAGTCATCCCAAGCTCTATGACTGGGGTGTAACATTATTTCTAGATTATATCTCATTTACATAAAAATCTGAATATATAAAGTAATTTCTAAAGATACTTTAAAGGGTTGAAAAACTGAATCTCCAATGACACTGTATTTGGGTATGTGGGAGTGTCATGGGATGTGTCAGGATCCTGCAGTGGCTTACTTCCTGCCCTTACCTCAGTAAATCCTCTCTCAGTGCCACACCTTATACCAGGTCTTAACAGCACCACACCACTCAGAAGCCTGGGTCTTCCCCTGTTCACACTGTGTACCACATATTTTGCATTTCCTTCTATTTCATGTAATTACCTAAGTAGCTAGGACTTCATGACTTGTGATCACTTAAAATATATTTCATCTTCAGTAAATTTCTCCTCTAATCTTTATATTTAAAAACCAATTTAAATCTGGTTGCTTTTGCAGAACTGTCCTGCATTTGTGGATATTTCACAATTAACTGCATATTAAAAAGCATGAACTGATATTTTTAAGATCTCATCTTTCAATGTCTTATTTAAAGAAAGCTATGAAGCTAATGAAGGCAAGGAGTCCCTGGGGGTACAAGAAAATAATAATAATAAGCTGGGTGCAATGGTCTACTCCTGTAATCCCAGTGACTCGGGAGACTGAGATAGGAGGATCATGAGTTCAAAACCAGCCTCAGCAAAAGCAAGGCACTAAGCAACTCAGTGAGACCCTGTTTCTAAATAAAATGCAAAATAGGGCTGGGGAGGTGACTCAGTGGTTGAATGTCTCTTAGTTCAATCCCCAGTACCAAAGGAAAAAAAATCTTCCAGTTTAACTGCACTTAATATATGTGTTTATTGCATGGTATCATTAACCAGGCAAAAGGCATGAGTATTCCATTTTGGTGGAAATTCTTATATTCATGAATACCCAGAAATCAACTTCATGTTTAATTCTTAAATCATTTATTTTTATGTATGTTGTTAAACTAGCATCTAAGAAAAGTTATTTCCCCTTTCAAATTGCTTCTACCACTAATACAATGCTTCCAGTCATGAGCTTGTTTGGAAATGGGGCATACTTGTCCTATACTCTATAAACTTCCAACTAGAGAAGCCAAATCCTATAGTACACAGGAGTGGCTGATTGTGCTGTCAATTGCCTTTGTCATTAGCCAAGAAATGAGTGATATAGTAA
This sequence comes from Marmota marmota marmota, assembly GCF_001458135.2. Taxonomy (NCBI): domain Eukaryota; kingdom Metazoa; phylum Chordata; class Mammalia; order Rodentia; family Sciuridae; genus Marmota; species Marmota marmota. The sequence continues at coordinate 44,614,726 of NW_026000037.1, read as the reverse complement.
AATTACTTCTAAACAATAATTAGGATTGCAGGGTGGGGGAATCCTGATTCACTGGTATGAATCATTCAAACAATATTGGGGCCACAGACCCTGAGCTTCTGTTCTCATTGTTTTCCTTTCTCTCTCTCCAGCGTTCCCATCATCAATTACATCAGGGAGATTATGCCTGGCAATAACAAACTCTAATGCATTAGCACCTAACCCTTTTCTTTTTGAAATATTCTTGAGTTCAGTGAAATTTTTAGCAAGCAGGACCTGCAGCCTCAAAGCTAACCTGGATAGGAAAGAAACACAGGTAGAGGAGCTTTATCCATCTATCCTGAAAATGCTTGGTCTGGAGAGAATGCCTGCTTTCTATTTATTTTACTCAATGGCCCCCGCTCCTACTTTCATCAACCTAGACTTCATATACTTTGTGATATAGCCGAGTGCAGCCTCTCATGGTTACCAGTGACTGATATTATTAAATATACAAAATCATTCTACCAGATGATAAAGGAAGCTACAGTGTCTAAAAATTTCATATATCTAACGTGTTGTATAAACAGCCTAAATCCCTATACATTTTATAACTTCAGCAGTCTAAAGGTTAAAGCCTGTCAGTTGAATTTCACGAATTCCAGGAAGAAATGGGGGAAGTAGCACCAACTCTTCATTGTATACCAGTGATCAAACATCTCCTCATTACACTTCAATATTGTTGCCTCTAAAGGTCACCATTGCTGAACATAATCACACAAAATCAAAACTGCAAACTTTATATATCATGGAGGTAGTAAATAGCTTGGAGGTTTATTTTCTGGTGCCTGAACAACATTCTGAACCCATTTATAAATTTCTGGAAACTGGCATGAACCAAACATATTTGCAGTGCCTAACAATAGCTTCAATTAAATCAAATTCCTGTAAAGTTTCTTCTTCCAGTCATTTTAGGTGAAAAATATAATCCCTGTGCACACAAAGTAAGTCTTTTAGTCTGTCTGTTTTAAATGAGTTTTCCTTCTCTCATCTTTCTGTAAAAATGAATTTGACAATTATTTGTAAATCACCTTCAGGATGGAGTATCCATAGTTCAACTCCAAGGGAAGTCATGAAGTTCATTTAGTAAGGCACTGGTGTGCCTAATAAGTCACATACGCTGCTTGCTTTCTCCCTTTGTTGATCTTAATGCGGATTAATTGGGTGACCTGCTACCTTGCAAGATGTATGGTCCCAAGTAGAATCCTGATCTCCATCAGCTTTCACCTGTATCCCATTCCAGACTCACTACTTCTGTTTGTAATCCCTGCATTCATTCTCGGTCCAACAGTCAAAATTATCTCTTGAACATACACCTCACGTCATTTTATTTCTGCAGAAAGGCTTAAAATCCTCTTGCAGTAGCTTCTGATTGTACTTAAGCTAAAATTCAAACTGCTCTCCATATAGTCCAGCATAAATTGACCCTTACTTATCTGATCTTGACCCCTTCTCTCTTTTTCCTTGCTAAACCCAGAGACACTGAACTCATTTGTGTTGAAGGTGTTCAAAGTCATTGATGCCTAGAGATCTGCATTCTTATCCTTACATTATCATGGCATTTGTTTTGATTCTTCCCATCTCCTCTTGTATACTCTCTTATCAGCAAGACTGTTTCTATCCACCCAAACCATTACCCCCTGCTCCTTCAATGTCCCTCAATCCTACCTCTCTACTTTATTTCTGTCATGGAACTAAGAATTTGAAATTGTTCTATTAAGACAATTTGTTTTCTGGGTTGTTTTTTGTTTCTGTGTTCACATCTCAACAAGCTGTGTTAAAGGCAGGTACTTAATCTATTTTTTATAGCATGTAGTAGAAACTCAATAAAGGTATGTATACATACAAATATATACATATATAAATATATATTTAAAATAATGCACATTGCAACATTATTCCAATGGTCAAAATGCAAAAGTAAACCAAATGTCCATCAACAAATGAATGGATAACATGGTGTGTACATACAATGGAATATTATGCAACCTTAAGAAAAAGGAAATCATGTCATATGCTTTGAACAACATGGAGGAAGCTTGAAGACATATGTTAAGTAAAATAAACCAGTCACAGGACAAATACTGCATGATTTCACTTACAATAAGTATCAAAAGTAGTCAAAATTATAGACACATGAAGTAGAATGGTGGTTGCAGAGTGCTGAGGGAGAGGAGATGGAGAAGCAGTGTTTAATGGACATAGAATTTCAGCTTTTCAAAGTGAAAAAAAATTCTAGAGATCTGTTGCACAATGTGAACCTACTCAACAGTACTGAACTGTACACTTAACAATCATTAGTATGATAAACTTTGCTATATATTTTATCACAATAAAATAAACAATAATTCTGTATTTTGTAGCAGAAATAAGGTTACTTCATAAAGTAATTGTGCTTCTGATCAATTATTTGCACTTTTTTATTGATAAAAGCTCAATAAAATTCAAGAGCAGGAGACACTCAAAATAGTTTTCATCAAGGCAAACTATCAAATAAAAATTACAGAAAAACAGAAGGAACTACTGGGGAATGATATTGGCTAAATCATATTGTCATAGTGTGTGTGTGTGTGTGTGTGTGTACAAATATGTAACAACAAATTCCACCATTATGTACAACTCTAATGCACCAATAAAAATGGGAAAAAAAATAAATTACAAGAAAACAAATGAGAATAAAAGGTAAAATTGGTTCCCAGATTAAAATGCTACCTCCAACAGCCATATACATGTTTTGATATGTGCATGTCATTATGTCAATGAAAGTAATGAGTTTTTAATCTAGAAAAAACTTATGCAAAAAAAAAACAGCTTATAAACTGAACTATTAGATGTTCCTTTTCACTTTGTATCTCAAACAGCATGTTCTCACTAATTCCAGTTATTTGTGATTTAATCCCAAGTATCCTGAAAAGGGACTTCAAAAAAGACTTATTGGAGGGAAATTAACCAATGATCTTCAAAACATAAAAAGAAGTGGTCCCCTCTAGTCCTTTGATTATAATGTTAGATTTAATTGCCACTTAGGGGAAGTCTAAGAAACTATTTTTGTGAGTACATCCTGGTTTTTATTTCATATTCCTGAGAACACATATGCACAAATGTGTGTTGTTTTTGTTTAATTCTTCACTGGATATAGATTCACGCCTGTGTATGGATTCCTCCTCTTGTTTCCCTTGATTTTCTGCGTCTGTTTGCCTCACGTTGTCAGCAGTGATTAAGTCCAAGCTTCCTTTGAGGTTAGGAATTTCCTCACAGCAGTGGGACTGGCACATTTCTCACAGCTTTTGGTGTCTCTGCCACATCCAGGACATGTACAGTTTCCTGCATTTCGGCTAGACAGGTCTCTTGGTATAGGGATAAGAAAGAATTATAAATGGCCCACAACTGCCCCCCCAAGCCAAAAAAAAAAAAAAGAATTATAAATGGAGGCAGTTGATCAGTTTCTTATAACTTTTGACTTCTTCATGCACTGATTCTGTTCAACCTAATAACTTAATGCTGCACCATTACGTTTCCTACTAATGCTGACCATTATTTCATGGAGTTATGTAGTTTTATGTTTCTTCTCTTATTTATGTTTGTTTGGGGAATTTGTGAAATGCTTTTTGATCTGCAATAAGATGAGGGTTTTTTTATATTGCAAAATAATGGGACTGCATGCTGCATGAACTACCTTATCCTTTGTTCATTTTGCCCATTTTTATTATACCCATTGGTAGCCAATAAATATGTCAACATGCTCTCATGTGAAACCTGTCAGACTTGTGAGGCATGACTCCTCATCATTGGATAGAAATCTGAAAACAAATTTATCCCTGAAAAGAAATGAATGATAGGTTAAAGCATTTAAATTAGTGAGGAAATGGTAGCAACAATTTTCTTAAATGGCCATATTTAAACAAAGAACACTTTCTTTTTCTACTTTGGAATTATTAAGAAGTCTCAATCTGAAAGGAAATCTGCCAAGTAAGTGCTGCTAGCTAAGGAGAAACGACTGCTGCCATAATCTCCTAGAGTTTAAAGCCCAATTACTTTGATCTCATCTCTTTAAATCACTAAAGAGAAAAGACAAAATAACATCAGGAATGGCTCTAATGCTGCACTATACCACTAGCTGCATGTTTCAATTTCAATTTCAATTTAATTAGAGTCACACTAGCCACATTTCAAGTGCTCTGTATGTGGCTGGTGTCTACCATATTAGACTGTGTGGATACAGAATATTTGCTTCATTGCAGGAAGCTGAGTTGGACAGCACTGTTCTACAGCATCATGTGTAACATTTGCCATCATTTTTAGACTTGGAAAATGTGCTCTACAGTCAAATTGCTAAATGCCACTTGTCTCAACCTGCACCTGTCCAATTTTACAAAGAATTTTTTAAAATCTCTAATTTGAAGTAAGTAACTAGTGAGAAGCTGCCTTGTGAAGTATAAGAGTTACTTTTGTGGTTTAAGGAGTCCAAAACATCTTTAAGAAAAGACCTAATAATCCCTTTTAGACAATTGTTTCAAACTCTTATCTTTGTGTTTCTGAATTTCAATGAATTTAGGGAGTAAGCAGTAAACTTGTTTTCCTATTAAATATTCAGAAGGACTTTAAGTAAGACTACAATATCTGGAAAGGAACTAAAGCATGCTCCATTCAGTTACTACCATGCTGAATTATTTGACTGTTAGCTTCCCTTCTCAACCAGAAAACCTCTTCTTAAGCAATAATTTGCTCTCTTCATTAAATACAGAATGTTTTTCTCTCATAAAGGAAGCAAGTGGATTTTTATCAGTCCAAAATAAAATGGCAGGAGAATTATCCATTAGAAAGGAAAATATTTTAATTCAGGGACAATGGAAGAATAAGAAGAGAAATAAAATAAAATAAAATTGATCACATGGATAAAATTGCTTGCTCATCATCCTTAAAAACCTATTTCTCCCCAGGTAAATCCACAGCCAGTCATGATCCTCAACCCATTGCTACCCACCTTCTATACTGAGAATCACACAACCACACACATGTACACTGTAGATAGTTTGGATTTTTATTTCCCAGTTACCATTCAGCCAGACATAAGTACAAATAGCAACTGTGAATCGCAGCTCAGACTACCTACAGCAGGGTACATGTCATGTCAAAAGATTAGAGGGATGCTCTACACAGGAGCATTCCACAGGTAGTACAGGTTGTGAAGTGCATATACTTTCAAAGCAATTCTAGTTCTTCAGCTCTGTTTGTCTGGGAACCTACCCAGCGATGGTTCTTGAAGTGGAAACTGACATTTAAAGAATCTAAGTTTAAAGATGAGACCATTTTGCGCTGGACTTGGATGATTCATTAGTATTTATGTTTTTTTATGAGATTGTGTGAGTACTTTCACTCCTGTTAACCTTTTTTATTACGTAGTAACTTAAGTTTTCAGGAAAGTTGTGAGGGGTAGTGAAATCATACACATTTGAATCAAAATCCCCATCAATCTCTGCCACTTTGGGGTTTGATGATCTTGAGTCAATCTCTCTTAATCCCTATGAAGATTAACTTCCTCCACTGGACAGTGAGGAAACTGAGGAAGAATAAGGTAAGGTAATTTGCCTAAATAGAGCTTGTTCAATACCATTGAGGTGTGTATTGAAACCAGATCTTTGAATCCAAGTTTCTTTTTTTTTTTTAAAGAGAGAGAGAAGAGAGAGAGAGAATTTTTTAATATTTTTTTTTTTTTTTTAGTTTTCAGTGGACACAACATCTTTGTATGTGGTGCTGAGGATCGAACCCGGACCGCACGCATGCCAGGTGAGCGGGCTACCGCTTGAGCCACATCCCCAGCCCGAATCCAAGTTTCTTTGATCCAAGGCCTTATTTATGCACCTTCTCAATAGAAGGAAATTTTGGTTAGTTTAGCAAATATGTCAGCAAAATCTCAGGAAAGAGATAACTTATCCCCAGTAAGGTATAAAGTACATTAACATTCACTTCTAACTTGTTCAAGCAGCCTTCTCTATCTAGTGAAATCATGGAGTATGTCTAATTCACACTTATTTGTCCACTAGCTAGTACAATGTCTTTTGGCCATGTTGTTGACCCTCATTAAATGACAAGAATTTCTCAAATTGACAAAAAAGCATTTCCTTATATTTCTTCTGGAATAAATTTTGAAATGCACAGATACCTATAATGTTTTATTCCTCCAAAATATGGAATTTTCTTAGAGAACTGTTTACAAATATAAAATATTAAATAATAAGTAATATATACACACCAACACATGTAACACATGTACATACATATACTTTCATCATATGGTCATGCATCTTAATTCTTTAGCAAGTATTAAGAAAAACACAGATTAATTTCCATTTTGGTTAATAACACACTAATTTTTAAAAATGGCTTTGAAATTTCAGTTTCTGGTGTGTTTTTATTATTAGCAATTTGCCCCTTTTAGTTCCTGGGTTAGTTGTAAATCAAAAATAAAATTTGGTTACCAACTTACAGAATATTCAGTCTGTACCATGAAGACTCAAAAGAGATGGAAAACTCAAGGTAATAAGATTATCACCATCCATCCTTTTTTTCTTTTTTTAATTTGTATATATGTATCTAAATCTGTGCCTCCAGGCCTTTCTTCACTGAGCAGAAGATTGTAATCATTGCTAAAGTCTCAGGTTTTTGCTTCTCTGCACAAAAATGAAATCAGTGGTGTGTAGCTGAATGCATTCCAGATAGCAATAGCATATCATTAGCATATCAGTGACAGCAACAAAAAAAATACATGAAAACAAAAACACTGCATACAAATGAAGATGTGTAAGAGTTTACTGCAAAAGAGAAACTGTTTTCCTTGTTACTTTTGGAATAGGTCTTTACCTTATCCATCATCATGTGACAGAACCAAAGTTTTCAAAATCTAGAAATCCTAAAAATTAAAATAGGAATGTAGGAACTGAGAAATCTAAATAGCATCCCTATTAAGACACACTGCATTTCAGGGCACTTCAAAATCTTTTGGTACTTCAAATTTTATCATCTAACTGACCAAAGTGACAATTTATTCTTATTAAGCTTTAAGAAAGGAAGGCCCAGTGAAACCTCAAGAATTTCTTATAAGCAAGCTCTTGATACAAACCAACTTACAAGGTTTTGAGTGTTTGCTTGTTGTTTCTCCCTATTTTTACTTGCTATCTCACAATAAATTCAGATAAACAAAATTTATTATAACTAGGTCTATTAAAATACACCAATCTGTATCTTATAATCTCTCCCCCTACACACACAGAGCAGAGGAAGACATTCAAATATACTAAAAATTTATTTCTCACTTACTAAAAGCCCAAAGCACACATTTTCTTTGTCAACAGGAGTTACCCTCCACATGGTGATTCATTTAATAAGCTTTCTATCTTGTGTCTCCTCAATTTCCTGGAGTGTAATTATCATCTGTAGGCAAAAAGGGAAAGAGCAATGAGGACACCATACAAGAGGTTTTATGGAGAGTGGTATCTCCTCCCCTCAAGATGCCAATCACAGTCTATTGGTTAAAATGGAGACACATTCCACACCTAAATGCAAGACACACTGGGAAATGTAGTCTGACTGAGTGTCCAGGAAGAAGTGGAGACAGTTTTTGGTGAATAGTTGGCAAAAGCTACCATATAAGGATTCTCAATACCTCATCAGCATAAATTATTGCAATTTTCTTCTAGCATTTTCTTCAGCATAGGGAATCACACTTTCCTCAATGGAAAATTCTACACTGAAAAATAAAACTTGACTCATACTCCTTTAGTAGTAACTCCTTTAGGGCCATAGCAAGCCCTGATGCTTTGCTGTGGTGATCTCCATACCACTCTCTCTAGAAAAATTCTAAATGTTATAGTTTAAGTTTAGGCATGTATGTATGTATTCTTAATAGATTTAAAAAAATAAAGAAAAACTACTTAATTTATAAACCAGAGGGATTTTAAATCTCACTTTATATGGAGTTTTTTAAAAATGACATCAGAGAAGAAATTGGAATCCATTTTTTTGAAAAAATATAAGACTCATCTGTGTGTACTTCTGACAAATAAACAAAGACTAAGAAGATATCGATCATGTCATATAAAAGCCATAAAAGAAAAGCCTTTTTCCAAATGGCATACGTAGTTCACAGCAAACCTTTAACCTGAAACTGAAAATTAGCAATATTTTCTAGGTGTGAGCATGACCCATTTTAATCAGCACACACAAGAAATTTTTATGGAGTCAGAGTGCTTTTATGCTACAACATTCCCCTTTAGTTAATTAGACTTTATTTCTGAACCTATGACGCGTGCTCTAAAAATTCTAAACTATTCATAAAATATATTTGAAGAACAGATTGAGGTTTCATTATTTATAACTCAGTCAAGATACCAAACTGACTAGATTGTAAACCTGCTGATACAGTAGCTTTTCTTACCACTCTTCAAGTTGTTGCTACTCAAGTTTCTAATTTATGTGCAAATTGAATTTGCCTAATGCATATAGTAAGCTCTTTTTGCTATTTTTTTTTAGCAATCTCCTATTCAACGTGGTTTAAAGTGTTTTTTCTGCATCTTATAAAAAGATGACCTACCTAATAGATTTATTTATTTTCTTTGTTTCCCATGTTACTCTTCATACACCCCATCCAGAGACTGGAACAGCTTCTTAACATGAACTAAATATGCATCCAGAAGCAAAGTCCTATATCCTGACCAGATTTATCTTAACTGAGAGAAAAACAGATTGCTTCTGTGGTTTATGTTGACAGCACAAGAAATCGAGACTTCAGGATTCTGTTTTCAACATTAGTTCTGACTTTCTCAGTGTGATGATTTGCCACTTGGAGTCCATTTACATCTTCAAAAGGGTTAAGAAATTCCTTTAGTGTAGATTCACCTAATTTCATTATGGCTTCACTCTAGTAGATATTCTAAAACTGGAATCAAAGACTAAAAAATTAGTGATTGTCATTGGAAAGTACATGGTCTAGCAGTGTTTTAGTCAGTATTTTCACTGCTGTAACCAAAAGGACCTGACAAGAACAATTTTAGAGGAGGAAAAGTTTATTTGGTGCTCTCAGTTTCAGAGGTCTCTGTCCAGAGGTGGCATATTTCCATTCCTTGGGGCCTGAGGTAAGGAAGGACATTGTGGAGGAAGAGTGTGGTGGAGGAAAGTGGCTCAGAATATTGCACCAGGAAGTGCGGGGTAGGGGGCTCTGCTTAACAAGCACAAAATATAAATCCCAAAGACACTCCCCCAATGCCCCACCTCTTCCAGCCACACCCTAACTGCCTACAGCTACCACCCAGTTAATCCTTATCAGTGGATCAACACACTGATTAGGTCAAGGTTCTCATAACCCAGTCATTTTACCTCTAAACACGTTTACACTGACCCACAGATGAGCTTATAGGGGAATCCTTACATCTAAACTATAACAGGCAGATAAGATGGGGGTACGAACAAACCACCCTTCTACCAGTGGCTCTCAGCCTCTCGGTGTAAAAGTATTGTGAAATGCTACAGTCACTAGTGGGATATTTGAAAGGAATAAAAGTCTCAAAACATTTCAGAAATAATTTCCAAAGTGTCACTCCTACTGAATAACAATTTTGCAGGACTGTAGGCAAATTTTAATTCTCTTTATTTGCTTGGCAACTAAAGCTTTCTGTTGCTGTTTAAATAGACTGCCCTGACCATATTCTCTTACATATTCACTAGAAAATGTTAGCAGGAATTCCAGTAAACATGGAAGTCTTTTACAGGCCTGGGCCACCTACCTACCAGAAAATGTGTCTTGAGTAGTGACGAACATAAAAAATAGATTTTCATTACATTTGAGCCATTATGAATTTGGGTTTTGTTTGTTATCACTGTGTAAGCTACACTAATACAACATTCATAATCTTTTATTCCTACATTTTTGCTACTCTATTAATCCTTGTTGAAGCAAGAACTAAGAGGTCATAGGAAAGAGGCTACATTAGCATTCATAAAACAGTGTCTTCTGCACCTGATCATTAAGATTCCTCTTCCTCAAAGAGCTGTACACATACTTCTTCCTCACACCTTCTGGACAGTGGCCTCCTCACCAACAACCTTGTTCATTTGAAGTCTCTGCCCCTCTAGATAAATTTTTATTCATTTTCCCCTAATCAGTGTAGATTCATACCTCTGATTCATTATCTTGCTGCAGAAAGACAGAGAACTGGAAATACTGCTTCAAACTCTGGACATGAGATTTTTCACTATATCCAATTTCCCTTCTCTCTTGTGTTTTTGGACAATCCTGTGTGGGGCTATCAAGTTGCCATGGTCTACTTTTGGACAGTACCATCTTGAAATCAAGCTTAAATTTTTATTCTGCTTCAGTGAACTTTCTACAGGAGACCACTCATCAGGGCACAAGACTTAGTTGACAGAAAAGAGGCAGTGTAACTGGAATGAACACACTGAGTTGGGGTACCTTTTCTTCAAGTTTATGTGTGACTTTTGGGTCCTCTGAGTCTGATGATGTCTATGTCTAGCCCTAGCCCAGGTGATCAACCAGCAGAGGCATGTTACTTTCTTCTACCCAGTTCATTCTCAAAAGGAAGTTACTTCCTTCTCCTGAAATAGACATTCTCAAATAAGGATTTCCTTTGTTCACAATTCTTTTGACAACCACAACTCCATCTACGCACTTATCAAATGTCTTATTCTATGCCAGTTATATTTTACAATATTTCTTTGATAAATAACTCATTTTATAGTAAAATAAGTGATGTTAGGGGCATCTATTGATAGATTTCACTAAAGTTAGTACACACTTCATCATCCAAAGTAGGTGGCTTTATAGAATTGTAACACTAGCCAGCAGGGGGGTAACATTTTGTTAACTGTTGTACAGATTATATTTAGGATTATCATATAAAATATATAATGCTTGCTTAAGTGTGATTCTTAGGCTAAGTCTAAATCTTAGATAACAAGTAATTTTAGTATAATTGTACACCAATATTGCATAGACAGTCTCATTGAAGACATCTGTATCTCTGCTCCACTCAGAACCAGCTTGGATGACTAAAAGTCTGGCTCCATCACTTTGTGTCTGGCAGTTGATACTATGCTTAGTAAGGTACCTGAGATGGTCAGAACATCTACATGCAACCTTTTCATGCTACCACTTGTCTTTTTCACATCATGGCAGTAGGGTTCCAAGGATTAACTATTCCAAGAGAAAATATCAGGGAGAAACTGTGTTGCCTTTTCTAACATGGCATTGAAATCAAGCAGGATCGCTCCTGCCATATTATATTGGTTAAATACAAATTACTTAGGCTGACACAAATTAAAAGGATAATAACTATACTCTACCCCTTGATGGGAAGACTGTCAAAGAAACTAAGGGAATGTTTAAAGCATCAAACCCGGCCATCAAACCAAAATATTATTTATATTCCTCTTACATGCAAACAATACTCACTTCTCTTCTATACTCTCCCAAATTCTCAATTATGGCAGCATTCTCAGATTTTGGGTTCAGAACCTTGTAATGTAAACCAGATTTAGATATGTTTATTGATTGTAGTTCTTCAGTATAACTCCTTTTACATACTTGCTCTTACCATGAAGATCCATACACTAAACAAAAAAGTTCACTACTCTCCAAACATCTAATGTTCAAAGGTGGAACATGGAAAACTTTAAATCTTCCTATTCAATAGGAGAAAAAATTAGAAATAGACCAGAGCCTTTAGTCCATAGCAATTCTGAAATCCAATTAGGAACTTGTTTTGATAATCTTGGTTAGTGCTCAATTTTAATATCTAGGAATGAGTCTCCATGGCTGTTGGCTCTGTACTCTGCAACTTTGGTTCATCCCTGAGAATTTTTGCCTTCTTCACAAAAAAGTCACCAGTGTTTGTAGTTAAGTAGATTTTTCATCCTGTTTTCTTCTATAGTAATTCAGCAATCCAAAGTTCTGATTTTTGTTTTCTACTATCTCTCTCTTTTAATTCAAGTTGGTGGTGTTTCTGCCAAGAAGGAGGAGGAGGAGGAGGAAGAGGAGGAGGAGGAGAAGGAGGAGGAGGAGGAGAAGAAGAAAAAAAAATTCTTAAATTCTTCATAATTTACCTCAAGTCTTACCAGTTTCATTCTTTTAGACAAAGTTATACTTATAAACCTCAGGGAGATAAGTCCTTCTTTAAATAGATTTGCTATATGGTTGTTGCTAGATAGCATTTTAAAAATTCTTATTAAATGAAAAGAATATGTGAGATATATCCATAAGATTATTACAGGAATTTTTCTTGTTTGAAATAACAACATAAATATTTTAGATGTCATGTCAAAGTGCTTTAAACTTATGCATATAAACATTAAAAGAGTGAGGAAGGAATAGTATAAATAGTCTTTGTTACCAACTTCAATAACTGACATACTTCTTTAAATACACAATCTGCCAAAACTATTTTACATATGGACAACCTAAATACGCCTGTATCTATAAAAGGGATGGTATCAAAAATTAACAAAAGCACCAGGTCCTGATGATTTCACTGGTGAATACTACCAAACACTTAAAGAAATGATACCAATTCTCTACAATCTCTTCCGGGATATAAAAGCAGAGATAATAGTTCCAAACTCATTTTATGGAATTAGCATTAAACTAATATTAAAATGAGATACAGACAATATAAAAATTATAGACTGATATCTCCTATAAATATTGATACAGAAATCCTTTAAAAAGTTAGCACACTGAATCCAACAATGTGTAGAAGTTTTATCCATCAGAACCAGTTGAGATTTGAGATTTATTCCAGGTATGCAAGGTTGGTTCAATATTCCAAAAATGAATCCATGTACTCCAGCACATCAACAGGCTGAAGAATAATCATATGATCATATTAAAAGGTATAGAAAAAATATTTGACAAAATCTAACACTCATTCATGATAAATTGTATTTTAAAAATTACAAATAGAGGAAAACTTCCTCAACTTGATTAAAAAAAAAAATCTGCAAAATACCTACAGGTAATGTGAAACTTAATAATAATGGAATTGTATCCCCTTAAGATCAGTAACAAGACAAGAATATCCCTTCTCACCACTCCTATTCAAATCATACTAGAAATGCTTACTAATGCTGCAAGATGAGAAAAGGAAATAAAGAGTATGCAAATTGAAATATAAGAAATAAAACCATCTTTGTAGATGATATTATTGTTTTGTAGAAAATTCCAAAGAGCAGACAAAAACAAAAAGCTAAACAATAAAAAGAAAGAAAAAAGAAACAAACAACCAAACTACTAAAACCAACCTCCTGGAACTAATATGCAATTGTTACAAGGGTTTCAGAGTGCAAGATTAAAATTAAAAAGTCAATTTCTTTCCTATATAGAAGTAATGCAAATCTAGAATATGTAATTAAAACACACATTTACGTTAACAATCCACAAAATAAAATACTTAGTTATAAATATGACAAAATATGTACCAAATCAATATGATGAAGACCACAAACTGTGAAGAAAAAAATCAAAGATCTAAACAAATGGAGAGATAGCCTATGTTCATGGATAGGAAGACTTAAATTTATTTAATGTTAAATATTCACAACTCAATCTACTGATTTAATGAAATTACAATCAAAATCTCAGACAGTTATTTTGTGCTTGGTTATTGACAAACTGCTTTCAAAGTTTACATTGAAAGCTAAAAAATCTGAAATTGTTAACATAATACAAGGAAATGAAGTAAGAGAAAGACAATACCCAACTTCAAGACTAACTACAAAGCTACAGTCACCAAGACTGTGGTATTAGTGAACAAATAGACAAATAAATAAATGGAACAGAATTGAGAACCTAGAAATATGTGCACACAAATATTTTTAACAAAAGTCTTTCAATGTTTAAAGTCTAGTGTTCTCTGCAAATAGCACTGGACATCCATATGCAAGAGATTAATCTAGACATAGACCACACTCCTCATAAAAATTAACTTATGCTAGATCTTAGCCCTAACTGCAAATGCAAAAGTGAAACTAAATGCAAAACTATAAACGTCTAGATTAAATTGGTAAAAATCTTGGTAACCTTGGTTTGGCAGTGACTTTTCAGATACAACACCAAAAGCACAATGTGTGGAAGAAAAAAAAATCAATAAATTGGACGTCATTAAAATGAAAAACTTCTGCTCTGCCAAAGGCATTGTTTAGAGAATGAAAAGACAAGCCGCAGACTGGAAGAAAATCTTTGCAAAACACAATTGCGATAAAGGACTTAGAATCAAAATATCCAGAGAACACTTAAAACTCAACAATAAGCAAACAATCCAATTAAAAAATGGGCAAAAGATCTGAACAGACATTTCACCAAAGATATACAGATGGCAAATAAGCATATGAAAATATGTTCAACATTATATATCAGTATGAAATTGCAAATTAAACAACAATAAGATGCCATTACACATATTTTTAAATGTACAAGGATTTGTTTTAATCAGATATGTTAGGACATGCAGATGAGAAAATGATTGTCATAAAGAAAGACATTTTTATGCTCACAGATCCCTAGAAACAGCAGGCACGTGACATGCCTCACACAGTCACTTGAGGGAACACCAGTATCAGTCAAAGGACAGGCAGAGCAAGGGGAATGTGTGGGCAAAAAAACTTTATTGTGGTTATCATAGGAAGACATGGGTGAGGTGAGGTAAATAGGTTTAAGATGGCTAGTTTGAATACTGTCAGTGGGCTCCAGGGTGAGAGAGCTGTCCTGAGTTGCCCAGTACCTGGCTCTGGATTGATTTGAGCAAGGGGATGTTCACTTGGTCTGCAAACCTTAAAGGAGATAATTAGAAATTGTGGGTTTCCATTGATTGGTTTGCATATGAAAGGCACACAATGTGAGTCATTTACTATTTTTAAAAATTAACTAGTGCTGAATATACTTTGTATAAAACCAGAGATACGAAGATTTGTGCTCTATGTGTGCAATATAAATTGTAATGCATTCTGCTGTCATATATGATGAATCAGAATAAAAAATAAATTTTAAAAAAATAATGACAAAAACAAAGAAAGAAATTAAATAGCACTGGGAAGAGCAATCTCTTTATAAGGAACAAGGACACAAAATGTCAAAATATCTTCAAATACAGAAAATTTTTAAAAAGTACATGACACATCTAGATCACTGCTAGCAAGAGTGTGGTGCAAGAGGAATTCATTCACTTGTGGGAATACAAAAGTTTTCAGCTATTTTAGAAGATAGTCTAGCAGTTTCTTATAAAGTTAAACAGGCCAAACATATAAACATGCAATCACTCTCCTGAGTCTTTATCTTAAGGAGTTGAACAATAACCCTCACATAAATATTTGTAACAACCTTATTCAAAATTGTCCAAAATTGTAAGCAACCAAAATGACTTTCAATGGACAAACAGATTTAAAATGTGGAATATCCATAAATGGAATATTATCTGATGATAAAAGGAAATTCGCTACTAAACCACAAAAAAAGACATGGAAGACCTCTTAGTATATATTGGTAAGTAACAGAAGGTAGTCTGAAAATACTACATAGTATATTATTCTGCTTTATGACATGCTGAAAAATGCAAAACTATAGAAATAGTAAGATTAGTGGTTGCAGGGATTTGGAGGTGGGGGAGGGAAAATAGGTACAGCATATAGCATTTTTAAGCAGTGAAACTATTCTGTATGATATGGTAAGGCTACATGGTACTTAATATTTGTCAAAATCCATATAATCGTACAACACAAAGAGTGTATCCTAATGTAAATTATGATCTTTAGCTAATAATAATGTAACAATATTGATTGACTAATTGTGACAAAGTTACCATATTAGTGCAGATATTAATAATAAGAAAAATTGTATTGGCAGAGATACAGTATATAAGGACTCTGTATTTTTGTTCTACTTCTCTGTAAATTTAGAGTAACTCAACACTAAAAATATTTCAAGCCAAGTGGAAAGTTCATGCCTTTAGTGCCAACTACTCCAGTGACTATGAGGGAGGATCATTTGAACCCAAGGAGCTCAAGGCCAGTCTGGGCCACCTAGTGAGACCTCATGTCCTAAAAAAAAGAAAAGAAACTCTTTTTTAAAAAGTGAAAAGGCAAGCACCACATAGATATTTGCATTTTCACAACCAACAGAAGATTAATATCCAAAATATTTAGAAAACAATAACAAACTAAAAGGAAAAGACAGGGGGATGAACAGGAAATCCACAGAAAAGTAACCCACTCTATTGAACTCAGCTGTAATACTCAAAACAACAATAAAATTAACATAGTTCTTATTGACCTAGATGTAGCCATTGGATTTCAAATGAGATGAGACTGTACAAGATGAGGAACTCTCCTTCTCTGCTTTGAGGTATATAGGTCAGAACATCAGTTTTGTCAAGATCTGATTATAAAAATTGTGCATATCATTCCATATAGCAACTGCATCTGCTGGATGCATCTGCATCTGCTGCAACTGCACAAAGAAACACATACAACAATACTCATTACCAAAAAAAAATGGTAATAATGAAAATACAGAAAAAATAAAGAAGTAAAGAGTATATAATGACACACATACAATGGAATATTGCAAAGCATTTTAAATTAGTAACTTTGAGTTATATGTTATCAGCAGGAATAAATCCCCAGGACAATGTTGAATTTAAAAAGGAAGATTATGCCTGTAGCAACCACCTTTAAGAAAGGAGGCTGAGGCAGAATGTTTGCAAGTTCAAGGCCAGGCTCAGCAACTTAGTGAAGCCCTAAGCAACTTAGCAAGACCCTGTCTCAAAACAAACAAACAAACAAACAAGGGCTGGGATGTGGCTCAGTTATTAAGAGCCCCTGTATTCAATCTCCAGTACCAAAAAAAAGGCAGAGGGGGAAGAATTAGATTACTATGTTTGAAAATATACAAAGTTATTATTTAGGATACAAATATATGTAGGAATAGAATAAAAATTTGAAAGCAAATAATAAATAGCAAGTTGGGGCTAAATGTTTCCAAGAAGAAAGGGAAAAAATGAATTATAGAAGGTTATACAAGGAGCTTCCACTATACCTGCAATGTTTCATTTATTTTAAATAAAACTGAAGCAAATATTGGCTAAATGTAGAGATCTTATTTAAAGCTGAGTGGGAGTACATGACTGTTTGTTCTTGTTGCTGTGCTCTTCTGTATATTTGAAGTACTTAACTTTAATTAGTGATTCTAGAATGAATCAGCTCCTTAGTTTTTATCTTAAAGATCAGAAAGGGCCAGTAAGCTAACGACATTGGTTGTGGCAATGAGCTCTGAAGAACAACCCCATTAAAGTATGAGTTCAGTGGGCCAGCTCAAGAGACAATGCTGAGTTATGCTGTCATGAACATATAGCACAGAGAATGATGCCTAAAATGAACAGCCCTTATCCCCTAACTATGCCTAGAAACGAAAGCTGTCCCAAATCACCACTTGTGATGGTCTCATGGGAATCTGAGGTTTCCTTCTATCAGGACTCCCCTTGTTCTCAGAAAACACTATCAGCAGAGCTGTCATTACTAACAAAGCCAAAAGAAGAGTGAAAGCTTTGTTTCTCTTTGCCCACCCCTCTGACATTGATGTAGCTATTCACTTGTTAAATAAACCCCTTGTGTTGCACATCTGCACTAAGCTGATATGAAAGTGAGTTGATCCTGCTGTCTGTAATTATGAGAGGGAGTGTGGATGGTGTGTGATGTGAAAAGTTATGTGCACACTGATTGATTGGAGAAGAAAATAAACAAACCCTATGCAAAGTTTAGGACATAGAGACCATGGAGTTGGGAATTTGGGGGTGGGTTTGAATTTGCTCCAATTTGGTAACCCACTCATGTCTCAAAATAAAGAAGGAAATGAGAAAAATACAGGCATCATCAGAATGTTCTTATTTTTCAGTCTTTTCCTGTCTTACCTCAGGAGACAGAGACCAAACTGAGACAGAAAATGAAGGCAAGAATAAATATTAGCAAGAAGAACAGGTTTCTGAATCAACCAATATGGAAATAAAATAGTAAAGCCTCCTGGAAATGCATTAGGATTGGAGTATGGAAAACTGACCTTGAAACTTAGCTCTGCCTTTAATTACTGCATATGTGCAATTCAGTCATTTCATCTATAAAATGAGGGTTGAGGCTAGATCAATATTTCTTAAAGGTGGTTCTCAGAATACTTGTACCAGAATCATGTAGAGGTACTCATGACAAATTGATTCCTAGACCACCCCACAAACTACAGGATTAGCCTGTATTGACCAGGCTAACAAGATATATTTTAACTACTTCTCTACGACTTTGTGGATGCAGTTTTAGATCCAGTATTGAGTGTTTTAGATCTTAAGTGCCCTTCCTGTGTCAGTCTTTGGTGATTGAATAGGATTCCATTTGGCTTTGTCTCTAGGTTTGGTAACATCTTCTGAATTCTGTTATGAGAACTGATTTGTTTGTTTTCTTACATTTTTAATGTGGTTTTCTAAAGGATGCAATATATAATTCGCCTTTAAAAAAAACTGTCGATAGTTTCTAGTATAGAAAGCTTTAAAATATCCATTGATGATGCTGATGAAGATAATAACAGAATGGGTGTTTCTTATACTCTGAAACATGATCATTTAAATTTTGTAGACTGGAACAAGATGGGGCTAATTATAATAGTTATTTAGAAAGGGAAGGTAAAATCTTTCATGAGAAATATCCAGGATTAACTTCCTTAAGTTTACTCCCTTCTATATTCATCTGCAATATTTCATTGTGTTGATTCTAGTTCAGTTTCTATAAATTTGCTTTCTACTCCCTTCCTTTCATCAAATATTTGCTAAATCTTCTAAATGCCAGGAGTTTTGCTTCATGCATGGTATACTAAGATTTAAAAAGGCACGGTTGCTGTCCTCAAAGAACTCATAAGTTTGGGGGTAAATAGACAATATACCATAATTCTGTGGGGTTTATAAACAATAATGAATAAAGAGATGTAAGACCACAAAAAAGGAAGCAACTTGCCCTCATTTGGGCAAGTCAAGAACACTTTCATCAACTAGGATCTATTGAATCTGTTGTGCTAGAGGGGAGAGGTGAGCAGAGAAAGCCAGGTATGTAAAGAAAATTCTAGGAAGAGGGGAAGCTTGGGCAAAGCACAAAGGTTTAAAGTTATCTTCTGCTGAGGAAATGACCCATTAGTCTTTGTTTTAGGAAGAAAAATAGAACAAGATTTTTAACAACAAATTTGGGCTCAAATCAGGAAGGAGTTAAATGTGATGCTAAAATGTAAAATAATTTTTAATTTCATGTGATGGTATCCATAACTAGACTTGGTGACATGCTTCAGTCTGTGCTTTGACAGATCAAAAGCATTCTCTAAAACAAATGAGAAAGCTGGAGAAAGTACAAGAAATCAAATGCTAATAGGTAGTTAAGAAATGGGGGAGCTAGTCTAGGTGAACACCTGAGTCAGTAAAGGTGCAGGAGCAGTTTAGAGAGTTATTTCAGCAGCAGAATGCAGTGGTCAGTATTTAATCAGAGGTTTGGAAAGGAGATAAGGTGACATTTCCTAAAGGAACTGTCAAAGATATTTCTGTGATGATAAATCTAGTTTTGATGATATAGAGTCTGAAAATA
Organism: Marmota marmota marmota; assembly: GCF_001458135.2. Taxonomy (NCBI): domain Eukaryota; kingdom Metazoa; phylum Chordata; class Mammalia; order Rodentia; family Sciuridae; genus Marmota; species Marmota marmota. The sequence continues at coordinate 44,595,043 of NW_026000037.1, read as the reverse complement.
AAGAGAGATGGATCAACAAAAGAATGGTAGCATACTGCAGTGGATGTGCTTGAGTTTTGGCCAGGCAGGGTGGTCCAAGCCTGTAATCTGAGCAACTCTGGAGGCTGATCCAGGAGAATCGGGAGTTCAAAGTCAACATCAGCAAAAGCGAGGCACTAAGCAACTCAGTGAGATACTGTCTCTAAATAAAATACAAAATAAGGCCAGGTATGTGGCTCACTGGTTGAGTGCCCCTGAGTTCAATCCCTGGTACCCTACCACCCGCCCCCCTGCCAAAAAAAAAAAAAGAATGAGCTTGAGTTTTGACGTGGAGTTTGAACTATTGCACTAATCCAGGAATTTGGAGCTCATGACATGTAGAACTGGTCTTACAGATTTGGGAGACATCAGCATAGCATTCATAGGTAAAACAGTGGAGTACATAAGCTCCCCATGGGGAAGTTAGAATAATGATACAAGACAGCAAAGGATAGAAAGAAGAACCCACTTTACCCATATTGTCACTCGTACATGTAGTAACAGGAGAATGTGTGCATCTAGTTACCAGGACTAACAACAGTACTCGAAGTTACATAAAGGCACAGACTGGCTTGAATTACCAATGCTTAAAGAAAGCAATTGATTACTTCATAACATTTCTTCAGACTGGAACACACCAAATGCATAACATGCTTACAAGACAGGTTGTATAAAAAAAGTATGCAATGTGCATTTAATTGAAGGGCATTGATATTATAATTTACTAGAAACGGTAAAAGAAAGAAATAAGTAACAGTTGAGTTACATAGAATGTAAAAATAGATTTGTTATTACTTTTTAGTATCAGTAATTAAATCTCCTATAAATTTTCTACAACATGAAATTAGGAATTATTTCTAATAATTGGAAAAAAATAAAGATGAGAATATCTAGAAATTAAAGAATGTAAATGAATCGTGTTTTACTTTTCTTTCAAAATCTCTTATTTCATGATTTTACTGCTAAAATTGGTAGAGTGCAAAAGAGAGTAGAGCAGAAATTAGAACAATTCATAACAATATACATTTTCTCACTAGATAAGGAAATAACAATTCAGAGAATGAAAGTCTGGGCTCATTATTTTAATTTATTCAATGTTCTTTCAGCAAACTTTTAGTGCACAAATTTTTACAATAAAAATTTGAGGTGCTGGGATATAGATACATCCGTGAACAAGTCATGGAAATTCATGGTTTTGTGAAATTTATTGATTATGTAAGTAAAAAAATCATAGCTAACAACTGCTAGAGTGAGGTGTGGTGCACAAATAAGGGAGGGAAGAGGGACAGGAAGTACTGGGAGAAGTGGTGATTGAAATGGTGAAAAAGGAAGTTAGGAAAGCCCTCACTGAGAAATCAACTTTTGAGGCATGACTTTCAGAAGGATGAGAAGAAATCCATCTAGATGTGGAAGGGAGGAGTAGTTCCAGGTAAGTGACTTAAGCAAATGTAGAGTTAAGATATGGAGCTTTCTGGCTGTACCAGAAATACTGGGAGAAGAGACAGGAGTCCCGAGACTCCAGGGCTTGTCTAGACTATCAAGGGGAAGAGTCTGGGCCACAGTGAAAGGCAGTGGACAGCTACAAGACTTTGTAGGCCATCGTGAGAATTTTGCCTTTTCCTTGATGAAAGGAGATGGAAATGGAGTTTCAAAAACATAGTTGGAAGAACTCTAGTCTTCTGTTGCAATGGAATAAGATACCGGCTTGGTTTCTGTGGTTGACTTTTTATAGAAAATACATTTTTTTTTTTCTCTCTTTTTTTTTTTTTTTGTGTGTGTGTGTGTGTGTACACATTTGGTCGTCCGAACTCTAAAGATGACCTTCAAGACTCTTATCCCTAGTTATTTAATACCAATTTAGGTACTACTCTGAATGAATTTTTTTACATAAAATTCAGGTTACGAATCAGCTGACCTTAAAATAGGGAGATTAGCTAGTATTGTCTGGGTGAGTCCAATGCAACCAAATCAGCTCTTAAAAGCAGAGGAGGAAGACAAAAGAGTCAAGCACAAGAGAAAGTCAGAGAAATTAAAAGCAAGAGAAAGACCTGAACTGCCAATGAATGCTAGCTGAGAAAATGGACAAGGCAAGCTACAAGCTAAGCTATGTAGAAGCAGAGAATGAAAATCTGGGCTCATTATTTTAATTTATTCAATGTTCTTTCAGAAGCAGAGAACAGGAATAGGGGTAAAGTTCAGTGGTATAGCTTGATTAGTATTTACAAGGCCCTAGGATTGATCCCCAGCACTTATAAAACAAAACAAACAAACAAAAAAACTGAGAAACTAAGGACAGTTTCAGTCCAGCAAAGAAACAGGAGCCTCACTTCATGTCTATAACCACATGGGAGGGAATTTCGCCAACTACCTGAATGAGCTTGGAAAGAGACTCGTTCCCCTAAGCCTTCAGAAAGGAAGGAAGCCCTCCCAACATCCCAATTTTAGTTTGTAAATTCTGGAAAAGAGAACTAGAGGAACTGTATTTTGTCCAAGCTGCTGAATTACATAGCTACAAGATAATAAATGTGTGTTATGTTGGTTACTCACTTTTGTGGTACGTTGTTAAGGTAGCAATAGAAAACCAAAATATGTATGTTTTATATATTATATATTTATTTAATATAAGATATCAAAATATAGTATTTTCCTAACATTTTAATGGGAACAAAGTACATGACTTATTCTCCTAAGAGAATTATTTTTATTTTCCTGGTATATGAATCTTTTTCTAGTTCAGAAAACTCAGTATAAGAGAATGAAATAATGAACCAGAGAAGGAATCTTATGTTACTTTTTTTTTAAAAAGAGAGAGAGAGAGAAGAGAGAAAGAGAATTTTTTTTTAATATTTATTTTTTAGTTTTCGGCGGACACAACATCTTTGTTTGTATGTGGTGCTGAGGATCGAACCCGGGCCGCACGCACACCAGGCGAGCGCGCTACCGCTTGAGCCACATCCCCAGCCCCAATCTTATGTTACTTAAGTGGATAAATAAATAACAAATAAATAGAAAAAGAAAAGTAATTTACCATGGAAATTTTGCTTATGGTATCATTTTCTAAATAATTTCATTCTGGTAGATTTAGAAAGCCTTAAATTCATTAGGAAAAATTTGAATACATCTTTTTTTTTCATGTATAATCAGTGAAGTAAAATGCTACCATGAGTTTTTTTAATACTACCATGAAATTTATACCACCATAAGGAATCTCAAAAGGTTTGCAGGATTATAGGTACAGGAGAAAAACTTTGTAGTTGCCCCAAATTGTCCCTAGGTTTGACCACTTGTATTTGCTGCTGTCACACCTACCAAAAAATTGAAAGCAGACTTGGGTCTTGAGGATTTTATTCCATGTCAACATGGGAATATATGGCCATAGGCTCCCAGGTTCCTTGAAGTATAAAATATTCTTACGTATTGCAAGTCTTGCATAACTTCCAGGGCTTCCTCCCATCTGAACATCTTGAGCATGGTGTCTTTCTTGTTAGGAGTTTTTTTTTTTGTTTTGTTTTCTGGTGCATTATGTGCACATGTGTAAGCCCAAGTCATTGACGTCAAACACAGACTGTGCGTTTTCCTGTAAGTCACCCATGCCATTTTAAAGCCTATCAAAAAAGATAGTGAAAGCTGCCCCCACAAGTTCTCATCTTTAGTGAAGATGATGAAACACACTCAGAAATAAATAGCTTCATTCAAACTAGAGCTTAAAAACACCAGATTGATCCACTGATTTCAAACGGTTTTTCAATAGCAGCTGACAGTGGCATCCTGTGGAGCTCAAAAGATGGTCTTGTCTTATTTGAAACCGGGCCTTTAAACACAGCAATCATTCAGAATGCTTCCGTAAGGCCTCCTCCTTCTCCCTGTGTATATGACTCCATCCTTTCTCTTCCTATTAAAATTTCCATATATAATTAATCAACTCGGAACAAAAGGAAGGGAATCTCAGTCCATATAAATTTCTTATATTCTAGACAATCATTTGTTATGTGACTGAACATACTAAAAAATATACCAATCTCCTTCCTACATGTCCCAAAATACCAACAATTATAATCTTAAATTTTAAAAAAAATACATTTCCTTTTTGATATTTTGAATTTAATTTATACTACCACATTTTCTCACTTGAGACAAGGAATATTTTAGAGAGCAAATATCACATTTTGCTATTCTAAAAGTTGCTTCAATTGTCAGTGCTGTCACATTTCATTATAAAGAATTTAATAAACTCCTACTGAATACCTACTAGCATGTACCAGGTTCAGTACTTGGCACTGACTAATAAAATGACACAGACTAATAAAATGCAGTCCCTGACCATTTAAAGTCCATAGTTAATCAGCTAACTTAACACATACACACACACACGCACACACACTCTCCAAATAATGAACAGGTGCAAACTGGACGTTATCTCTACAATTAAGACTGAGCAAATTCATCTCAGTTGGAGAATAGGAAATGTCTCAATAAATTATGATCTGACCCTTTCACCTATTCTCAAATGGATTTTTATCATCTATTATTTATCAATTGATCTCTGAGACTGAACTAAATCAATATATTTTGTTGCTGTCTTCTTTGAGACAATCATTTTCTTGGAACTGGAATGTACTAAGGCAGTCATCACTGTTATTCTTAAACAATCTCTAGAAAAAAAAAATACCATTTGTATCAAGGTTGAACTCAGTGCCAATAGAGACAAGGGGACAGAGTGAGGTGGATTAAGGAGTACAGTGTTGTCCCCCAAAGTCCAAAAACATGCCAAACAACTGTTTCTGATTGCATACCCAAACACCCTAATTATAGTATTTTTTTAAAATTGTCAATAGTTCTAAAAGTGATTTAGAGAAAACCTCTTTAAACACAATGAAATTAAACACATACTTTGCACATGTGTGGTCACTGTGCTTTGAGAATTTGAGGCCTTTTGAAATCAGCAGTGATGAATAAATGGATAGAGCAGCAGAGATTGAGAGAAGAAAAGTGGGGATTCCCTCCTCTGACAACCTTATAACTGAAAGCAGGGGAAACAATTATTAGTCCCCCTCTGAGAATGAGTTATTTTGTTCTGAGATATGCAAGATAATCACTTCTATAGTTGTAATCTTTTTCCAGAAAATACTGAAAATCATTAAAATCCCTCTCTTCCTTTGGTGCCAAAGTTTCATAAACATGATGATCTGTGATTCAGGCTTTTTCATAATTATACCTTGCTATATTTTGCAATACTGATAAAGTACTTTATTTCAATAAAACCGTAACTAGACCATACATGATTGTTAGGCTCCGTATCAATTGTCCCTCATTAATGTTGCAGAAAAGCGATTAGCATTTTGAGGCAAACAAGGTGTACTTAGTTAGTGGGACATGACCCTGCTGTCACTAAATTATATCTATGATTAATGATCTCCTCCGTTTAAAGTCTGAATCATAATAAATAGATTATAAGTGAAAACTGGGGGATGGATAGAGAAATGTGGGAAAGATGAACCTTAAGACTTGAATCGTACATGCCATTGTTCAATATTGAATTCAGCTCATTGTGCAATTGACCTCAAGGTTGATGCTCAAATTTCCAAGGCAGTGGTTTTCAACCCTGACCACACATAAAAATCACCTGGGGAGCTTTTTAAAAACTCTAGTGTATGGGTCCCACCTCAGACTAATTAAATTCTCTGGAGGTGAGATCTGGGCACTATGAGGTTTTCAAAGTATAAATGCCATAATAGCCACATTTAAGACATGAAATTGGAGTCAGGAAAAAAAATAGAAAACCCAGAGATCTAAACATGTTATGATAAAGATTTTTGGTTAGGATTCTCTAAATTACATTAGCACAATGAAAATTATGTTTCTATCACATACTAATTAGTCCAGAATTTTTATGTATAAGTTTCTAGGCATTTATTCATTATTGCAAATATCATCTTGTTCTTTGAAAGGTAATTTTACTTCATTTTAACTAATCCATTATAGTCACAGGCAAATTTGAGAATGGTGAAGCCTCCAAAGTTAAAGAGAGCTGCTTTGTCCTATGGACATGTGTATCTGTATGTAAACTCACACACCTGAGTTTAAATAAATCTGATTTAGGAGCCATCCAACCTAATAGCAATAGGTTTGTAAGGAAAGAAGAGAAAGGGCAAAAGAAGAAAAAGGGCAAGGGAAGAACAAAATAAAGGAAAGGAAGATTGGAATAGAACCAAATATGATTGTTCACTTTAACCCCTAACTCTCCAGTGCAAAGCTTCTCTTGATGTCTGCCTTCTCTTTCATTCATCTCTCCATCCATCTCTTTAACAAATATCCTAACATCTCCTACAGTTGGTGAATTGCTAATATACTCAATGTAGTAGTTTCACAAAGATGACAAATTGGATTCATAAATAAGTCAATAATTTCTAGTCAAAGTTCTAAGCAACTCACATTGATACAAAACTAGAATTTGGTTTTCTTTCTGTTAAAAGGATAAATTTTATCTTGAATGACTGTGAAAGATTTTCCTTTAGCTGTTGAGAAAAAGTGCATGGGGCGACGGTGGAAGAGTTCTGAATCACCCTCCAGGACCTAGTACAGATCACTGATTTGGAGACAATCTTGTTGCTCTACTTCTTGAAGTTCTAGTGAAGAAATTGATTGATATGTGCTTATTAAACATATTCATTTTATTATTACATCTTCTCACCTTAGTAATGCTACCTGTTAAACTTAGTGTATTCAATCCTTTCAGCTCAGACATTAGTATGTTTTGTGATATTAATTTTTGTGACAATGGAAGTTATGAGATTTTTTTAGTGCTTATATTCAGTCAATCAGTTCTTTATATTTTTTGCTCAATATCAGGCAGTTAGTGTGGTTTTGAACTCTCTTATGAATGAATTATTGACTTTGATTGAGTTATTTCAGATAAATAAATGTCTGTACAGAGATTTAGATTTCTTCAAACATATAAACCACTTCAGGTCCTTCTAGTATATCTTAGAAATAGTAATAAGATGAAAACAAAAAAAAAACTTTATTTTCTAAAAATCCTTTATAGTGACTACTCAGAAAAAAAATGTGAAGCCTTCATTTAATTCAGTGAAACAGAAAAGTTGATCATATAGTTAGTTCATTACTAATTTTATGTTGTAGGCATTTAATCACAAGTCCTCACATATTTGGAATATATTAACTTTGAAAATTATGGAATAAATTCTTAACCATATTGGAAAGGTAAATACAATGGTGATATGTGTTATATAAATATGTGCATAAATATGTAGGTAGAAATAGGATTTGGAAATGACTGGACTGGTGCATTATCTTATCGGTTATAAAATTTTTCTTTAGATTCTTAACTTGCTGCCAAATTTTGTGCTTAGTTGGAGAGAGTTTCATATGATTTTTTGTATGTTTATTTATGGTATTTTTTCACTAAAAATGCATCATTACCTTAGCAGCTGCTGCACCACATGGAGCAGCATGTGTGCATTTAAAAGAGATCCAGAGCACCTTCCCCCAGAAACCCAGAGCCAATATGCTTTGGGAAATCTACAGCAGGACTCAGATTTCACCAGCAAGATAATGTACAATTTAGATATTTTTACAGGGATTTTTTTTTCCAATAATAATTTTCTATACCATTTCTTCTTTTCTAAGTTTTCTGTTTAAAAATACTGTTTCAAAAAAAGGAAAAATATATAAAAGTTAATGCATAAGGAACGAAAGCTTAAAATACATTCTCTTCTTTGGTTGGGGCCATTTTGGAAGAATCTTAGGACTGTTTCTACTTAACAACAAAACATAAGAGAGAAAAAAATATAGAAATGGATTATGGTGTATTTTTCATGAATGAGTCTTCCCGTGTTTTGTATAATTAAGTCTGCACCTTCTTATTTCATGTGGTGTGTGTGTGTGTGTGTGTGTGTGTGTGTGTGAGAGAGAGAGAGAGAGAGAGAGAGAGAGAGAGAACAGAAGAGAATGGAGGGGAGGGGAGCAAAGGTGGGGTGTCCGGTCATTCCAAGTCTTAGTCCATCCTCTGACTAGGTGCTCCAGCTCCTATTCCCATTTGCATGCATCTTTTGAAAACCTAATTTCAGTACCAGCCCCAAATCTATATGCTGAATTCTATGACTCTTCTCTTTGAGAATTTTCTAGATAATCTTTCAGTAACACATTTTCAAGGCTACCACTCAGTTCAGAATAAAGAGACAATAGAGTAATGCTGACACTTGGTTCCTGTTAGAAACTGAATGTTTGTGACCTCCAAAGTTGATATTTTGAATCCCAAATTCCCAATGTGCTCGTAGTTAGAGATGGTGCTTTTGGGAAGTACTTAGTTTTATAGAAGGTCATGAGGCTGGGGGGTCTCTATAATGGGATTAACATCCTTTTATGAAGAGACAACAGAGAGCACCACCAGAAAGCTAGTGTAATTCCCCCTCCCAGATACCCCCATATGACCAATCAGTAAGAAGGCTGCCCTCTGTAGGACCCTCACACGAACCCAACCATATACTGGCACTGTGATCTCAGACTACTAGCCTCCAGAACTGTGAGAAAATCGATTTATTTCTTATAAGGATCCCAATATGACATTTTGTTATGACAGTCAAAGCTGACTAAAAGAGACCTCTTGTCAGAGAGCCAGTAGGAAGTGGTAAGGATGAGGAACAAGGGAGGGTGTGGCTGGTCTACACTCAGCTTCAGCTGTTTGTGAGGCATATAGAAAGATGAATTCAAATGTGTCACATCAATTTTAAAGAAAACATGGGAATCCAGATTTAAACATGAAGCATTAATTTTACAAATTTGTCATTAATTCAAGTCTTGATTTATTTTATTTAAAGAACATCGTGCATAACTGTGGGGCTGATTTGACTCACAGGGCATGGGTAAATGTTACTAGCCTTTGGTTTGTAGCATCAGAAAAAAAGAATCCACTAAAATTCTATGACTGTATGTCACTGTGAATTTCAAAGGGCAGAAGCTAATAGACTGGTTTGATTGAATTAAACACACACAGAGACAACTCTGAGCAAAGGGATCATGAACATGGATTTGGGATCTGGCTCAGCCATGTATAAACAGAGTGGACCAGTACTGCCACCATCTGTGCCCCAGAAAGGTCTAGACTTTCTCCCCCAAAGATAGCCTTCTCGCCCTTCATGAGAGCAGCTCTCTACTAAATAATTCATTTTGTTTCAATCATGGCCAATATAGTACACCAGATCACCATCAGGCCTGAATTTTGTCCTAGCTAGCCCTTCACAAAGCTTTCCAAGATTGAAATCTGCCAAGTTCACATTAAAGTTGGAATTGGAGGAACTGGAATGGCTCTTGGTTCAGTCTGTGCTCCAAGCGGCAGCACTGTAGCAAAAAGCAAGGGCCAAAAAGCCAGTAGAACTGTGCAGTAGAGGTGCCAGAGATACAGTCAAGCTAGAGCCAAGGATCAGGGACTTGGAAATCTGCTGCAAAAACTGGAGTTGTGGCTGCAGGCCACAGGGTAAGCTGACATAATTCTGCTGGATAACCTCTGCCCAGAGCTGCTGTCATCAGGCCTGGATTTTTGTGTCCTGGCTTTTTCTTAGTAGCATCTCAGTGGCTCAGCTCTCTACAGGTAGAAAGCATAAGCTTTTTATATCTGCTCTTCAGCTCTTTCTTAACACACATTTGTCTGAGACTATTTTAGTCAACATTTTCACTGCTGTGACTAAAGGACCTGAGCAGCACAACTGTAGAGGAGGAGAAGTTTGAAGTCTCACAGTTTCAGAGGTCTCAATCCATAGACAGCAGGCTCCACTCCTCGATGCTCAAGGTGAGGCAGAACATCATGGTGGGAGAGTGTGGCAGAGGGAAGCAGCTCACATGGTGATCAGGAAGCAGAAAGAGAGACTTCTCTTGTCAGCTACAAAAAATATACCCCATTGCCACACCCCCAGTGAACCATGCCTTCCAGCCACAGCCAACCTGCCTCCAGTTACCACTAAATTAATCTCATCAGGGATAACTCACTGGTTTGGTTAAGGCTATATAACCCAATCATTTCTCCTCCAAACCTTCCTATGTTGTGTCACAATACTTGTAAAGCAATTTGCAAGTATCTAATATATAATGGTATAGAGTAAACATTTCCATTCAGAAGATTAGGGACATAGAAAGAAGGGATAGAACCAAAACACCAAAATCCAGCTGGGCAAACAAGCTCTGTAACTCCACATCTGGCATCTGGAGCACATGGCATCATGATGGTCTCTCCAAAGGGCTTGTGTAGCTCCACCCCTGTGGCCTCATTGGTTGCAGTCCAAATGGCCTTCCTGTTGGCTTGTCTCTGCTCAATTCCTGCAGCTTTCCTAGGTCAATGTCCCACTTTACTGGCATTTTCTTAATCTCAGAGGTCTCCACTGCAGCTTTGGATTCCTCAAATTGCCACACTTTGCCTTCTCAGGGGGTGCCTACAGGGAATCCAGACAATACCTTGTCTGGCCTCCAAGACTTTGTTTTGGAATCTTGGTCAAAGCCTCCATGACCCCCTAACTTCAACATTCTGCATTCATGTAAAACCAATACCATGGGGTTGACACCAAGGTCCGCCACCATCTCAAGCATTAGCCAAGCCTATAGTGACCCCGGCTGCACAGCCTCTGAATGCCTGGATAGTTGAGCATGTTGAAAAAAGACCCCCACAATCCAATAATCTTGTGCATGAAGGGTACCCTACTCATCTCAAGATAACTTTCACTTTTACTCCCTTGAGCTTGAGATGGGTGTGGTCTTGCCAATTCCTGAGATGCCCTCAAGTCATCTTTTTTATTGTCTCTTTAGCATTTCTTTAGTGGCGGTAATGTCTAATAATTGCAACTTCCTTAGCCCTAGTTTTATCCTTTCCTTTCAAGTCCACATTTTCCAAATATTTTTGGTCTGCTTTCTGCTCCTGATTATAACAATAAATTTCTCTAAAAGCCACTCACAATATCCATGCCAATACTTGAATGCTATGCTGCCTATACATTTCTTCCACCAGATTAAGAAGTCTATCACTTTTAAAATCAGCTCTTAAAATCAGACAGAATGTCTCAGGACCTGGGCAAAATGCAGACAACTTCTCAATCAGAATATAATTCAAATGGCCTCTACTCCAAATTCTTATAGAGCCCTCCTTTTCTGAATCCTCTTGAGCACTGTCTTCAATATCCATGGTCCTATTGGTATTCTGGTCTTCTTAGCTCCCACCAGCATCAGCCATTAAGATCCGCTTGCTTACAACAACCTAAAGCATTTCCAGCTTGCATTCCTAAACATCTTAAAATTCTTCCCACCAATCTCAAAAATCTCAAAAAGCTTCTGACCACATGGTTTGGTTAGTCACAATGACCCCACTTCTTAGTACCAATTTTTATTTTAGTCAGCTTTTCCATTGCTGTGACTAAAAGACCCAACCAGAACAACTACAGAGGAGGAAAAGTTTGTTTAACGGCTGACAGTTTCAGAGGTCTCAGTCCATAATACAACCAATTCCATTCCCAAGAGGCTTCAGGTGAGGCTGAACACCATGGAGGAAGAGTGTGGCAGAGGGAAGTGGCTCACATGATGATCAGAAAGCAGAGAGACTCCACTCTCCAGATACAAAATATACACCCCAAAGCCACAACCCCAATGCCTACCTCCTCCAGCCACACCTTACTAGCCTTCAGTTACCACTCAGTCAATCCGTATCAGGAAATCATTCACTAACTGGGTTAAGACCCCCACAACCCAATAATTTCTCCTCCAGATCTTCTTGCATTGTCTAGCACATGAGCTTTTGGAGGATACCTCACATCCAAACCATAACAGAGACACACAGCATTGAGAGTAGATGGTCTTTTGGACATACTAGCCTATTGTCTTCTGAGTTAGAACTAAAGATTCTGTCTTTGGACTCACAGAGAACTTCAGGTTTTGATTCACTTAGTTTAGGCCCTCATAGATTTTCTTGCACTGTCATCAATTGAAATTGATTTCCATGTATGTGTAAGTTTATCAGGATGAACCCAAATACTATATATAATCATTAAGCTATAATAAAAAATAAAAATAAATTTAAAAATTTGCTTGCACTGAGTTTCACTTTACTATAAAACCCTTTGACTTCATCAAAGTTAACTAGGAGAGTCAGAAAATTGACTGAGTCTGAAAAATGCTGTCAAATATAATTTTCATTAGCTCATTGAAAGTTCATTTTGTAAAGTTTGAGGAAAAAAATAAAATCCAAATTCAGTGAACTGATCACTTTTGCCCAGGCTATAAAGAAGTTTAATGAATAAACTAAAATTTTTAGCAGAGAGCGCTTTCATTTTTTTAATTTTGTTTTTCCCCCAAATACAAGAAAATTGGGAACTCACTACAAACACAGAGTTGATATAAAAAATTATTTAGCAATCTTTTACACAAATATATGTAAGACTCCAAATTGATAATCTAGGATAAAAGACCCCTCTTCCATGTGAGTCTTAAAATACAAATCATGTGTATAGCTCTTGCATCATTAATATTAACTTCTGTGCCTTCCCAGTAATTGTGATACTGTTATTCAAGCATTTCCCACACTCCACTCCCCAAGTCAAAGCTGGAACTAACTTCAGCTTTGATTGTATCATCTTCTCATCTGATTTTAAGTTCTCCTTCTTTTTAAAATTGGAGAAGCTAGATGGTTTGACTAGAATTTGACTTTATTTTCTACATGTCTTAGAAATAATAATTTCTTCTTATTTCTCTTTTGCAAGGAAAAAACACGGATGAAACTGTCTTCTTCAAATGATGGTGCACCCCTATTACAAAGCGAAAAATCAAAAAACTGCCCTTAACATTTGCCTATCTCCTATTGCCAAGCTTGTATACCTGGAAGTTAGTTCCTGAACCTGTTTCTTTATCTATTAAATGAAAATAGCATTACTCTCACTGGGTAGTTGTAAGTTTTAAATGAAACATTATAGGTGTATTTAATTGTAAAGTCATTATTCAAGGGTGAAATGTTCATTTGTTCATTTTAAAGAGGTGGAGCTGAGACTCAAAGAACCTGGTGGAATCTTGGACCTGTGTCCCATCTTACTTATCTGTAACCTTAGTCACTTAACTTCTCCAAACCCCAGGCTTCTTACTGGAAAATTAAAACTAAACTTCCTACAGCCCTATGCACATTAATTGAAAGCACTCTTCAAAGAAAATCATTATTAAGTCCCTGGAAGATTCCGGTTCAAGTAAGTATAATTATTTTTATTCAAATTATCTGCTATTAATCCATTTTCAATATACATGATGAATAATAGCATGCTATGTTTAAATTAGTTATAAATATGTATTTCTTTTAAAGTGAAGATTATTGCTCACTTAAAGAGGTTCTAAGCACATGTGGTGACTTGGGAGGCTGAGGCAGGAGGATCTGAATTTGAGGACAGCCTCAGTAATTTAGGGAGAACTTCAGCAACTTCCTGTCTCAAAATAAAAAAAATAAAGGTGGCAGGAAATCTAGCTCAGTAGTAGAGTATTCCTGAGTTCAATTCTCAATACAAAATTAAAAAAAAAAAAAAGTTCTAATGCAAACATGTGAGGTTAATAGTTACTTAGTAAATCTGATCTTTTAAAATGACTATAGGCCTCAGTATTGTAACAATGTAAACATACAGAAAATATAGTTGTTAATATAATTAATAGTAGCCTTATACCTCTAGAGTTGCTCCTGAAATAATAATGGGCTACAAGTATAGTCTCCATTTTTCCAAGTATATGACAAAACTGTGAACTTTGTGATATTAAATTATGTAACTGCTAATAGTTGCTAACCACTAGATCAACTCATCATTCAACCACACATCCATCCTCACCCCCAATTTAACTTACACAAATATACATCATCTTTCTGTTCTCTGCAGTCAGAATGCCCCTACTTTTCATCTTCTTAACAAAAGACTATGGGAAGATAAAAGGAAATTCAGAGTACTGGAACACATATGTTGAAACCATCTTTATTTGCACTAAACTTTATCCAAACTCAGTGGTTTACAGATGATTAAGTACTTAATCTATGTTTCAAAGCCCTAAAAATTTGTTTCTAAACATTTAGTTCCACTGCACAAATGTCAGTCATACAAATTTGCCTGCATGTATATACACAGACATATACAGATAAGTATTACACATGGGTATGTTTGTATGTCTACACATATGTAAACACGTATATATACACATGTATACATGTATATATACACACAGTCTGTTAAATCCAGAATAAATTATTGTTTCTATGTATAATAACTCAAAAAAAAGCAGTAGGAGAACAAGAAATAGTACACTTAGAGCAATAATTGATAAGGTTGAACTGTGGCCAGAGTCCTGGTGTCCAGGGCCTAGATCTTATTATTTATCACACAGCATGACCAAAAAATTAAGGGTAGGGGAGGGAGGGAATGAAAGGCCCTCCTGGGAGGGCAGACAAAACCAGCCATTGATTGAACTGTATCTGATTGTTCACTGTCCCGTGCACCTGTGCTGTTTCCCACCCCTTTCCAAACCTCCTTGCTCCTGAGGGCTGAACAGTGCTCATCTTGCAAACAATATCCAAATTGAGATCAGAAGAAAGACAAAAAGCTAAATTTATCCTAACACTTTCTTCGTTCCAAGCTTCTACTTTCCTGTGACGCACAAATGTCATTTTTGATAAAGGGGAAAAAAAAGCTATTTTCAATAATGAAAAATGGATTCCCCTTCCTACCAATAACAGTACAACTGCATCCCACAGAAGTATCGCTTATGGAACTACAAGCAGGAAGGCAGATGTCATTGTGTCCTCTCATCTGTGCTTATTTTTCACAGAGCTTTCTCAGCAAAGACAGAAAATAGGAGTGGGGGAAGATAGCTCCAGCCTGATTGGGAATGATTGTATAAAGAGTCTCCCAAGAAGTGTTTTATTTTCTTTGAAAAAGAGAAAGATGGCTTTCAATGAAATAGCTTTTATGATTCTAAATTTAAATACAATTCCTATCATACAAGATCCAAAAAATGTATCTGGTTTGACAAAAAACATGTTTGAAGAGTCACAACAAATTGACTTGAGGTGATTGTTGTTACCAACCTGGAGTTACACTCTTGCATTTAGACCAAGCAAACTAACTAGATCATTAGCACACTATAAAATGAGTATATATCATATTAAGAAAAACATTACATCTGTGCACGGGACTACTTGACCCAAACCTGGAAGCCCCCCAAATAAGTACACAAATAAATTATATCTGCTAGGATGTCTTAATGTCAGCCTTGTGTGAAGAGAAAAGAAAATTAAACTTCATGGTTGAGCCATCATCAGTTGTGTTTTAGGAAGAGTTTTGGAGACAAACACACTTGTGTGAATTGAGATATCAACTTCCTGAAACTAATTTATTCACTAAAATATAGTAATATCTATGAGGATTGTTGGGAATAGCACATAAGTTAATAAATATGTTAAGTGTCAGGCACATTGTAAGCATTAAGCAAATTACGGTTTTCCTATTATTGTGGTTACTATTTTTGTCACAATATTACTAATGATCATAATATTACTAATAATATTAGTTTTATATCATTAGCTTATATAATTACAAGTAAGGTTACAATTTATTTTGCGGTGCTAGAATCAAACCTAGGACCTTATATATGCCAGACGAGTGCTCTAGCACTAAGCCACATCTCTAACTTGAGATTACAATATTATATTATGATGATTTTTTTTTTGTGGTGCTGGGGATTGAACCCAGGGCCTTGTGTATGCAAGGCAAACACTCTACCAACTGAGCTATATCCCCAGCCCTATTATGATGATTTTTACATGCATTGTAAAGATCTAGTTTGACTCTGCAATGTTTTCAAATATAGAACTCCTGGTACAATTCTTCTGATCCTTGAAAAATATTTCAAGGAACAAAAACTAAATATAATGAATAAGAAATAATTTTGGGGTTGCCAGTATTAAAGAAGGCTAGATTATTCTAATAGAATAAGTAAAGCACCAAAGCCTGTAATTTCTCCCTGAAAAGACAGAGTGGAGAGAGAAGGAAATAGTCAGTGATGTGTAAAAAGAAAATCTCCACTCTCGGTTACCCCTTATTCAGTCTATTTCATGCAGCCATGCTTGAGGACACAAAAGGCGACCCGGAGGTTGGTGGTAAAATATGTTTCTGCTCCTCGGAGAAGCAGTTAACTCAACAGGCTGTGAACAGACTCCCAGGTCCTCAGAGAACAGGAACACACTTGACTGTGTTCTTGACATGGGCAAATGAGAGGACATGCACCCAGAGAGCAAGAATGAAGACCAGCCTAGAAGAAAAGAGGCCCCATTCTGCCTGTCCCAGGAACTCTTTCTGCACTGGCCCTCACAAAAATAGGCTTTTGCACTCCTCCTGATTAAATTCTATAGGCTAACAGTGTAATGACAAGGGCTTTACCTTATTATTACTTCCATTTTGAAGATGAGATGTTAAAGTAACCTGCCTAAAGTTATACCTAGACTGCTGAAGATTTAGGGTTGCAGCCCAGATACACAGTGCAAGTGTGGGGTTATGTGGTCTGGACTCTTAATCTCATTCATTTGCCTTCCTTGGGCATAAGCAGTGAGAGGCAGAGCTGCAAAGAATTGGATGCTGACAAATGGTTGCATCTACAAAGGTTTTACATGAACTCAGTGTAATATGAAGACAGGATATAGAGCATGACTGGAAATACCCATATTATAGTAGCATCCCCTAATCTAAGATCACAAACCTGGAGATAAGAATTTTTTTCACATTCTAGGTAAGAATTTGTAAGCTAAAAATGCACATATACAATGTAGCCTTGGTTAAACAAAATATCAAGTTAGAAGCTTTTTGAGACCAAAAATCCCAGTAAAATATGCTGTATAAGTCTTCATGGCAGAGAGCTTACAGGTATTTTTGAATGGATTGAAAAACCATACAAGACTTTGAAGAAAAAAGCCTGTTGACTGTATAATTTACATAATATTTTATATTTCTATGATTCTATAGAAAACTTCCCAAAACTTTCCCTAGCTTTCTTTAATATTGTTTTGAGCTCTCATTAAAATATAAAAAGGTGAAAGAAATATCTTGAGAATAGCTCTTTTGCAATTTAAATGATTCTTATTAAGCAAACCTGGAGAAGAAAGTCTATTTTATTATTTTTAAAAAATAATCAAATCATAGTACTTAATCAATGACCCATTATGTCAAAAATGTTTTAAAATGTCAACTGAATTAATAGACTATGCTATCAATTCACATGGCAACATTATTTAAGATTTTAGCATGAAGTGCCAAATTAAGGAATCATTTCAAAGATTTTTTTTTCATCATATTGAGAATAACAATGATGAAGAGAAAGAGTTAATATTGTCTTGGACTTATAAATGACTCCCTTTTAGGATGCATTATTTTGACAAGAATCATGGTATGATAAGAGCCAGAGACCAAGGTCAAAATGACAGGTTACTTACTGTAAACTACCTGTCAGGGGGCTGTCTACAGAAGCAGACATTCCTGTTCACAATATCCAGTTGCTAGTTGGAAAGGTTAACGTCCTTTTAAACAAACTAGTTAACTATCCACCAGAGGGGGGAAAAAACAAGAACTTCCTGACAAAATCAATCTGAGCTTCAAAAACAGTTTCATGCTGTATATTAGGAGAAAAATGATTTGTTATTTTTAAATATTTAGCTGACAGATTGTTTATCTTTGATCACAGATCTGTATCTGCTGTTTAGCTCATAAAACTAAAAATATTCACTTATTTGGCACATTCTTCTGGTGAAATTATTGGCAGGAATTTCAAATTAGGTAGAAATCTTATGCTTGAAACGCAAAGGTGGGTTGCATTTGGTTTTTTGTTGTTGTTTTTTGGGGGTTTTGTTTTGCTTTGTTTTATTGTTCTGTTGTTTGGGGGGGATTTTTGATTGTTGTTCATTTCTTCATTACAGAAAGTTTAAAAGGCACCAGCAAAAGGTAAAGTATGGTGAGCAGAAAAAATCTAATAATTGTCAGCTTATTTAGTCATTTGGTGAACTTGTATATAATGCTTTTTTTGTTTTTTTCTTTTTAAGGAGCAGGTATAAGCCAAGATCTCTCATCCTTTACACTATTTTTTTAATTAGTTTTTTTTAACGTACTTGGCAGTCATATGAATCAAGGAAATGAACACTACAAAAAAAAGTGTTTTTTTAGTGGTTCTTTCATCTTCATTGCAAATTGAAGCCCACACATAAACCATGTCAGAGTTTTCAAGTCTATTTTCTTCAAGAGAGAGACAAATTCTAGCTCTCTTTTAAATAATCACTTAGTTCATACCAACCATAAGTAATACATGGTGGTGAAGAATAGAAGCTGCACCTTTCCTACTAGAATCTCTTCACAGCACTGAATTCCAGATTAATGGCTCCATGGAGCCAGAGAATATTCCATGTCTGTAGGTTAATTCTAGCAAACCTGAAAGATGCATTTATATTTTCTTGTTACCTAAAATAACCAACTCCCTATACTTCTGTTTACATGTTGAGACGTCCCATCCTCCCTACTTTATTCATGTTGGCACTGATTAATGTAATCTCATAGGATACAATCCTTAGATTATCTGTTAGCTTACTATTCCTACAACCTTATGGTATTCTATTTACAGAGCACCCACCCACAAAAATAGCAGCTGTCACTCTCTCCTTGCCCTTCTTTAAGAATTCCTCATCCCTATCATTGGAACTATTGTGGAAAATATGGCTTTCTTAGAAAATATTTATATTTATAATTTGAAAAAGAGAAGGGATTGTGCAAAACACTAATAGCATTGAGACCTGACCTAACCATAGCTAAACTGTTTTTTTCCCCCCACTACAAAACCTCTCAGAGCTTTCAACAAATAATGTTCAGTTAATTGCGTGAGGGGAGTCTCAAGGTAGGGTCTGTGCATGGTGAGTTAGTTGACTTGCCCACCTGCTTAAAAATTGTATCATTCCAAATGTCCTTTACATTTTCACTTTGCTGAGGATCCACACCTTACCTCTACCCTCCTCTGAAATATTTTGTTTTCAAAACTCAAAACTTTGGGAATGTAAGGAGATTGATTGGTCATTTTTATACCTTAATGTGATTTAGTTGGATAAAGCCCAGTTGTACAAAATTACACTGGTGCTGATCTATACCAATACTGGTGTAGAAGGAAAGGAGGAATATGGTTTTAGAGCATTGTGCACCAGAATGTGTGCATTTCTGGGTATGGGTGACAGCAGGAGGGCCTGCATGCCTGGGGCTGTGGTTCAGGTTGTGCTGAGTTGCTTTAGGTTTAGTTGGAGTTTGTGAAGAAAGTGATAGGAAAGTAAATATAAAACGTGACTCAAAAACAGGCTTGTTTTCCACAAATACATCCATCTTTCTCCCACATAACCAGCATTTCTGCTCTCAAATTTTTATCTAATTAAATTCTGGGACTTCTGGATATAAATGTAGCTACAATTGAGTTGAATATGCTAAAAGTGGCAATATGGAGCCTACTTTCCATTATTTGAAAACTATTTCTAGGACAAAAATTTTCCAAGTTTCAAAACATGAGCTTGTAGGTAAGTGCATTTTTAAAATATAATCTATTGCAATATGTAGTCTACTTAGGTTTTTTTTTTTTTTTCAGTCAAAGAGTTATTTTTCCTAAACTAAATTAACAAATCCATCATCCTAAGTGTGGGAATGTAATTACTAGTCATGGAAATATGTGTAGTCTTGAGGTTTTTATTAGCACTTTTCATTGGGGAACTCAAGCTATTGCCAAACTTCAAATGACATGGAGCTCCAGAAATATTTAGTATCTCTTCTGTAAGATTATAAAATGATCCTGAGAGAAGATTATGTATGGTACTCTGGCTTAAGTAAAAACAAACTAAACTAAAATCTTCATCATAGGCAATTATAATGTTAATCATCAGAACTGGTTCTATTAAGAGGTAGCTACATCCACAATCAGAATAAAACGCATGTTTCCTGATAGAAGACCATGTTGAGTATATTTTATTATTTTCTGTATTATCTGTGCTTTGGCAATGGAGCCTTGCTAAATGGGGAGAGATTGCCAGTTCCCCCAGGGATAGCCCCAACTCTTTGAGTAAAGGACTGGCCTCTGGGCTCATCTTTCATTTGCACACTAACCAATCCAGAGCCCACAATTCCCCACATCTCTTCTATCAGGTTTTTACATTCCAAGCCAATAAATATTACCTCTGTCCTAATCATTGCAGCAACTGATGTTAGAAAACTCAAGACAGGTCCTACACCCACTGACATTATTCAAACTAGCAATCCTAAGTCTACTGACCCTGCCTTGCATTCCTTCCCACTGAAATCACAATAAAATCTCTTACCGATGCTTTTCTCCCACTTCCACTGCCACCCATCTGCCTCTGGTGCTTCCCTGCATGGCCCTACATGGTGTTCTGTGCTCCCTCCTCTTTAGAACTGTGAATAACTACTACATTTTCAGCAATCGTCTCCTGATCCATTGGTCTCACCATACCTGAACAATAGCAAACCCTACATTTTAAAACAAAGACTTTGAAATCATATGAAGGACAAACACCTGAGGTGGTCTACATTTTTAAATACCTAGAAATAAGAGAGGGAGAGGTATACCTCTGCAGATGGTGGTCAAATTAACCCCTTTATTCAAGTATCTCTTTTAACCTCACATTAGTCCGTCTACTCACTGGGAGATGTGAACTTCAATTCATTTGTGAAATGAGAGATTTGAACTAGAAAATTTCTAAGTCCTTCCAGATATGTGATATAATCTCTTAGTGTTTAAGCTCATATCTATTTTGTTAACAAAATTCCCTTGTTATATCTCTACCAATCTAAGGCATGATGGTAATATTACTTTGTCTATTGCCAATTTTGTCACTGAACTAGATTTCCTCTATGGCATGTGCCAGGTTTTATTTATTCTACTGTTCCTACCCCCTGTTGTGTTGTACATGTGAAAATAGGAGTTCAACAACAAGCACAAGGCTTGACTGAATCCAAATACAATGAGCTTCCTATTCCATAGAAGTAGATGAGCATTATAATAAGATTACAAAAGCCTCCCTTTGAAGTTAAATAACAAAAATTCTATGCTGACACACAATTCAAGCTTTTCCTGTTTAATAAATGGTTGGATATTTTTTTAAACGAATGAATTGATCACTGTCAATAGAAATATTCTCAACAACTAAGAGAAGTCAAATGAGGAGGCTTTTAGAAATTTTTATTTCTGGTTGCTTTGTTTCTTTTTTTCAACATAACTGATTATTGGTTTGCAGTATTATTTCAGAGGTTGATTTAAATTTTTTCACCCACTAAAAAGCAACAATGGACATTTTTAATTTTATATAAAAATGAAAAAATATTAATCTGAAGCCATGCCAAAAAGGCAAACAAAAAGAGCAGCTTTTAATTAAATCCAAGGGGATAGAAGTCTTAGTATATTTTTTTCATTTCTCTTCATTCCCCTCCCAGCCACTAGCTCAGTGTTGCATTGTAACTGTTCTACTGATTTACATTTTTCTCTCTTCAGAAAGAAGAATATTAAAAATCACAATAGTATACATTTTAGAAGAAAATTTTAATTACTAATTCATAAAAAATGTAATATTCATACACCAAGTATGTTACATGATCTAAATTAAAATATTAAGTTGAATTTGCTCTGGGGAATTTTAATGCCAGGTAATATAGGGAAATGGATACGTGGGTGTTTTTGATGTCCTGTAAGAGGAAATTCCAAGTTTCAGCAGGTGAATCCATTTCAGAATCTCACTTAATTAATCCTTATTTGGAGGAGACCTGTTTTCTAGAAATGAGATCTACATAAATAAAGTCAATCTCAGACTGTTCTTGACTCTGGCCACCAAAGATCTGGAGGGGATTTCAAGCCTCTTTCTTGGAGAAAATCCTCCCCTCGTTTATCATCAGGAATTTAGACACATAAGTTAAAAAGAGAATAGAAAAGTGAATTTGTTAAAACTAAGTCTAGATGTTCTTATGATTTTCTTTGTGTAACTGATTTGAAATCTGAGTCTTCTTATCCCTAGATTCCACTTAGCATGAAGATAGTAGTTATTGAAATAAGAAGACATTGATCAATCACCAATCAGTTTTAGTTGTCTTTATTTTTTACTAAGCACACCATGAAAATTAGAAATTATCTGATAAGTATTCCTAAATACAACTCAAATAACTTGAACAGAACCAAAATCTAAAGAAAACTTTTACGAATACAATGTTTCTGTTATAAGCAAGGTTGGTGACTGAGAATTTTATTCAAATGACTTCTATTTAAATTACTAAAAAATATATACAACAAAAAATGAGAGATCATGTGGCAAGAGCATCTCTATAAAAATGAAAGAAAATATTCTCTCTAATTGTAATCATGTCATCAACATCGTCATTTTCAACTATCAGATAGTACAAATGCATTGTTTTTTTCTATTATTTTCTAACCTACCTAATCCCTATGCAAAATGAATTCTCATAATATTTTTAAATCAATGTGTGTATTTTCCTAATTCAGTGGTAAGAAACCCTGTATATAAAGTACACCAATAGGCTAAACCAAAAGAAGTCATATCATCTATTCAATGCATGCTGGAAAATCCCTTGGAGAATATAGATTTTTTTTTATTTTGTTTGTATGCAAAATTAGAAATGAAATGATTTTATTATAATTTGAAATACTTTAAAACAAAAATTTATCATGCTCAGTGGAAATATTTTAGAAGTATTCCTTTAATCTATGTTTCCTAGCAAAGTGGCTTGGCATAATAAACAAAAATAGGACCTATTTGTAGTAATAAACATGTTTCTGGTTCATCCCGTCCTGTAATGCTTTATGTCATTCTCCTATCAAAAGCCGCCATACTCATCCCAAGTTTGAGTATGGTATTTGAGCTTTTGGCTTTAGTGACTGCCAAGGTCCCCTGGCATGTCATATGGGCCAGTCCATGTGTTATGGACTAGTCTTTCCCTATTGCTGGGTCTTCTGCAGTAATACTTGGAAGCTACTCTCAGTAGGTATGGACATGACCTAAGTGTCTGAGCCCTTGATGCCAGGATCACTATTGCCCATGACAGCTCCTGATGTTGCCAGACTTACCACCACTCACCAGAGCTCCTATCAGCGCTTTCCAAGCAGGCACCGTCACTGCTTGGGTCACAGGGTGCTGGGAGCCATTAGCCAAGTAGGTATGACAATTTCCTTGCCAGCGTACCCCATGTTGCAGTGACATTACTTGTAGATGACCTTGCTCAAGGACCAGGGCGGATTAGGGTGTTCCCGGTTTAGGATAATTGGGTTTAGGGCATTCCAGTTTAGGGCGTTCCAGGTTTAAGATTATTCCTGCTGGGAATAGGGCGTATCCTGCTGCCTGAGTTCCCCTTGAGTTCTCACAGGATTCAGACAGTATTTTTTGGGAGACAGAAGCCCAGTGGATGTGGATTTAGGCAGAGAACGTGGATTTCCCCAGAACGTGATTGTAGACGGCTGGTGTGAGTTCGGGAATAAAGAGTTGCTGTTTGAATCTACAAGCTGTGTGGTGGCTCATGATTGTGTGCCCAGCCAGACTGCGGCATTTGTGCCCAGCCAGACTGCGGCAACAGGGCACCACTCCCCTGCTCTCTAGCAGTTGCAAGAACATCTCTCTGCAATTTTTCAATTCATCATTAAATGATTTACACTACTCTGATTTGAACAGAGTAGTTTTCTGTGAGAAAACAATATTTACTGGTGATCAATGATCTAGTGATGGAAAATGCAAACAGCAACAAAAATGAGACTTTGATTTACCTAATGAATTATAAAATGATACATTTCTTTTGGAGTCCAAATATTTTTCAGGAATCACAATACTCATACTTTTTAAACCAGCAATTCCATTTTGGGGCATTATTCCTAAAGAAAAAATGCAATGAGTAGAAAAAGTTGAAAAATGAGGATGTTCATCACAGCATTGTTTATAATTGTGAAAAGTAAAAACAAACACTTAAAAATAGGAGAACAATTACATTAATTCTGAATGCATGATTAAGACAATTATGGCTCAATGGATAAATATAGACATTGGACATAATAAGCAGATGAAGAACATACTCACATCTCTCTACTATCGTCCACATGAATATGTAAAGACTTAAGGAAATATATAGAAATTTTATTTGTTACTTTAATAGGGTTGTAGGAATAGTTTTATTTCTCTTCTTTCAGCTTTTGTGGAATTGCTGTTTTATTTTGTAAATTATGACTTTAAATAAAGTAAAAGACGAGTGACTACATATAATTTTTAATAAATTATATACCTTCAGAATTGTTAGTAGCGCTAAAGTTAGTACTTTATGAACAATTGGCAAGTTGCCAACTTGATAAGAAGTTCTAATCTCTCCCAATCTAATATCACTGAAGTCTGGCTGAATGGTTTTTGAGCTCCCTGCTGAATTTCTTGACTTTATGACCAGTTAAATTTTATTCAAAAAAAGCCAAAGCTCTTGGTCAGGAAGGAGGCACACAGATCCTCCTCCACAGCCTTTGTCTGGATATCTCTGCATCTCAGCCGGAAAGGAACAGCCCCCACAATTGTGAATCACCTTCTCAGCTTCTGATGAAAAGTCTGCTTGAAATACTACTGTTGTAAACTATATCACGGAGCTGTTGGGGATGTTTAAATCACACTACCCCAAAGGAAAGGAGGATTGAAGGAGAGCGGAGCGATAATGTGATGTTTCAAGTGACATCAGGATCACTTTAAGAGGAGATTTGTGGCTTTTGCTGCCAAAGGCTTTTTTGGAGCCCCAGGAACTGGAAACAGAAGGACCCACGTCAGGTTCAGGATCAAGGGAAGAATGGTCTGTGGCAGTCACAGGGAAAAGCTGCGTGAGGGCCTCTGCTCTCACTCCTGGAGTATCATGCTTCATTTAAACAGTACAGACTCCAGAGTGCCTACATGGATAGTGTAACTGTCCCCAAGAGCTGATAGGTGAACATCAGGGCACTACAGAGCTTGGCCAGCAGGATCAGCAATCATTCTGAGAAGATCATCAGGCCGGGGTGACTGCTGGGTGTCTACATCCTATCCCCTCCTTCTAGGTCTGGCTATTTTTTAAGCTTTGTGATTTGGGAAAAAGTCTCTTAGTCTTTGTGACTCTCTGTTTCCTTACCTTCTACTACAGAATCAAACCTAGAAAATTTCTAAGACTTTGTTCAACTCCAAAATCTTCTAAGTCTCCTGTACAAAATGACACAAGTATTCTAGGTCTTGCTTGCAAAGTTCCTACTACCAGCCACTACCACTCACCATGATGCTGCTCTTACTGATGTTTGAATGTTTTTACTGGGTCCTTTCTTCTAATTTGAGCTGAAACTTGTACTCAGGTCATGTCTTCCATTTGTCCAGAGGATGTAATAGTGAATGTTAAAGTCTTGTTTAAGGGGGAAAAGGGGGTGGGGTGAGTTATTAACATATTCTTGCTTCCTCACATACTAAATACTGGAAGTCAAAAAGAAGAGAGCCACGGCTGAAAAGCTGGCTCCTCCTTTGTCTGTCTGGGAAATGTTACTGGGTTCCCTAGGAAGCAGATTCTGAGCCAGAGATCAGTGTGAGAACAGCATATTAGGGCAGCTTCTCAGGATGAATACCCTTAGATGAAAGGTAGGAAGTTGAATGGGGCAGAGGGAGAAAGATGATACGCTGGTGTTTTGTCCCACAGAGGTCTCAGCCCATCCCATGAGGAAGACCTAGAATGAGATGACCCCTTAGAATTGTTCCAAGTGAGGGAAAGGAACATTCATATTTTCCTTTACATCTTCCATCACGTGAGCAGCTCCTAGGAAGAGGCCTCCAAGGGTGTTCCCAGAAAGACCTGAAAGATGAAGGACTTCAGTGGGAAGAGCACCCAGGAGTTGAGAGAAGGAGAGAGTAAGTGCTGGGACACTGGCTAGACCAGGGCAGTCAGCATTAACTGTCTAATGGGGAGGCACTTTCCATACCACCCTAATTGTTTCTTTACACAGAAATAACTGTTTACTGTTTTCACGCTGCCTCCAATTCAGACAGTAATTCTGTGAAATGCGAATATTATTGCCTCTAAATAACAACCATCAGATGAGTTTTTTCAAGTGTATGGAAAGTGTCTGCTGGAGTCTCCCAGAACTAAAGGAAGGAATTTGAAAGTTCAGGGATATAGAAGATTTGGATTGTCACAATTATGAACTGTGTAAGTTCATAGGATAAACCATTGATGACTACTATTATTGTGATCATTATTACCCTCAGCCTGCTGTGACCTGGAAAACTGGATTATAGAAATACTGTTAACTTTTCCAATAGCCACTACCTTCTTCTTACTCATTTTTGTTTATTTTTTATCTAAAGCCTCAGTACTTTTCCATATAAGATGTGAAATCCTGTGTTTCTGAAAATTATATTTTCTGTAGTATACTGAACATTTTAAATGTTGTATTTGCCCCTTGTTACAGATTGAATGTTTGTGTCCCCCAAAATTCATACATTGAATCGTAATTCCCAATGTGACGATATTCAGGTATAATAAGTTTAGATGAAGTCATCAGGATGGGGCCCCATGAGAATAGTGCCGTTGTAAGAAGAGAGATCATAGTGCTCCCTCCCTCTCTGCCTTGTGATAAAGCAGTAGGAAGGTCATCTGTGGGTCATCTTCCCAGACTCCAAAATAGTGATAAATTTATGTCTATTTTTATGCTATCCCAACTGTAGTGTTTTAATTTGGGTCTATCATTCTCATATGATGAGGGTTTTTTTTATTCCTTATTCTGATATCTAGACAATCACTCATTATTCTTAGCTGTTTTATTATTCACTATTCTTAGCTGCTTTACTCCAAGTCTACCTTTGTAAGCCTACCTTTAATGTTTTCATCAGAGTTTTCAAAGAGATAGTGGGTTATGAAGATTTTCCTTTAGCATGGCAACAATCATATATGTTTAATGAAAGGCTATTGTCTGTCTTAGAACGTGTAATTTCAGTGACTGTCCCTTGTCATCTAAAATAGAAGCTTCCAACTTGTTTTCAGTAACAAAACTTTATTGAAATAAAATCTGTTTCAAAGTAATCAAATAAAAATAAATAGAAGCGGAGTTAATGGGATCCGATATGGGGATATGGCAGGGACCCAGGTCTTGTCTTCTTCACCTTCTCTGTAGCACCTGCCTCCAGGAGACCCCTGAGCTGTTCCTTTGAACATCCCAAGCTCTTTGGTTTGCACCAAGAAAACCACTGCACAAAATCTTGTAAGACATTTTGTCAAATGTGTCGCTAAAATCAAGGCACTGCCTTCTTCCCAATTTGCCCATATCTATCTCTTTCTATCTATCTTTCTCTCATGGTACATGGTGACTTTCTAATTAGTTGTCATGGTAAGCCTGTGCTGATTCAGAGTAATAATCACTTTCTTTTGTAAATGCTCACATAACACTTTATTCCAGATTATAGTAGGAAGGAATGTCAAGATTGTTGTTCTCTAGTTTCCAGAGTCCACATTTTCAACACTAGGAGAAAAAAAAACCAAAAAAAACTCCAGTCTCTGACACCTCTTCTGTTCTCTACCTGTAACACCTGTGAGTTCTTTGTGAATTCTGGTGTATAATTAATTTATTCAGGGCAATGGTTCTCAAAGATGACTGCACATTAGAATCCTCCAAGGAGGTTTTTAAAAATGCCCCTGTCTGGGTCCTCACCTCAGGCCAATTAAATCAGAATCTTTGCAAGTATTTTTAAAACCTTCTCTTATGATTCTAATATGCAGCCAGGGTTGAGAACTAGTGATCTAGGCTTGGCTTAAATGCATTTTAAATACTTACATGTTCTTTTGCTATCCATTTTCTTTCCATGAGTTTTAGTCTTTCTGTTCCTCATTTTTTCATTGGAGATGGTTCTCCATAATTCAGAAGATAAAAGTGAAATCCAAGTTAAGCATTTCAACTTTCTTTTAGTCATTTGTTAAACTAACCTTAAGCTCTAACCTATGCTTGGTTGCAAATATAATATAAAACTCTTTTAGTTATTAGCATTTTTCTCACATCATAAAAGTGCCTAGGACATGTTTGAAACTTAACAAATATTAGTTCTTATAGTTTATTAAGCAAAGCAGTATAAACACACTTAAATCCAATACCGAAGTACTTCACACATCTCTCTGGCCACTTTAATTGCTATGTCCTACAACCTGCCTCTGCACAACTGCATACCAGTTTACATATTTCTTTTTGATCCCTAGTTTTCCCATCTGTAAAATGGAACTAACGTTATTAATTCAGTATACCCAAAAGTCTGTAACTACACAAATAAAAGCTTGACTGTTGTTTAGAGATCTTTAGAACAAAGATGCTTTGCTTTATATCAAGCAGAATTATTTCAATATTTAGCATGTTGATATAATTTTCATCACCATCTTAGAAAGCCAGTTTATTTATGTACACAATTAGTGGAACAAAATATGGAATGTGGTGGGCAGTGGTAAACCACAGGCCATTTCTCTAAGAGGAAAGAGACCCATAACTCACAGGAGATGGACTGAGATGTGAAGGTCACTCACTTATTCACAGGAATAAATTATATTATATCATCAAGTAAGTTTCTTCAGCTAGTCATAAAGAAGAATACAGCTAAGTAATTTACTCGCAAATGATGGTTATAAACCACTCACACTCTAACAAATCAAATTACATCATACAAACCACCTAGTCATGCTCACAGGGTGACTGAAGTGAGAGTAGGGAGCAGAGACGCAGCCACTTTGTTAGCTTCTTGGATGCCAACCTTGACTGGCCAGAGGTCTTATGTCAGCAGAGAGAGCCATGGTAGGTGGGAAATACTTACAGAGAGCAAGGGTTTTGAGGAAAAGGGCCATGTGCCAGTTGCTTGTCACCCCTTAGTCTGACATCCTAATGTGACAGATAAGAAACCTGAGAAACTGAGGGCTGAATTCACTGGCCCAGGGATCTGAAGTACCAAATAGCACAGTCAAAGTTAGAATCTATATGTCTGCCGCCTGAGTACAGGCCTTCTCCCACTACCCGGTTTCTGGCAATAACGGATGATATCATTGGCACACCTCTAGTCTTACCAATGTGCTGGCACATACTTCCACTAGTTGTCTAAGACATTCAATATATTGTCTTTCACCAAAAAAATGATAAGGCAATTTCGCATCACTATTATTGTTCTGATACATTTTTTCTTAACTATAGACAGGTTTTCATTGTCAAAAATTCAAATAATACAGAAATATAAACAGTAAAATGTGAGCCTCCACCACTAACTCTCATTCCTTTCTCCTCCCTCTGTATGGTTTGGAGACCTTTTAAGAACGTTTCTATGCAGTTATATATATTATAGATGTCCATATACAAATACCGAGCTTTAGGGCTTACTTTTAATGTGGTTGTACTAAACAAACTGCATTGAAACTTTTGTTTTCTCAGCTTCTAATTTCTGTCACCCTTCTACTTTAATATGTAGTATTTTTTTAGAGCTCTGAACTATATTCTCTCCCATTAAGGGGATTCTTCATTTCTTTGAATTATTTATCAGTTTATAATTTTCAACCTGGTCTTTCCCCACATTTCCAAACTGAATATTTTAATTCCTAAAGAAATCAATAGTTAATAAGAAGTACATTTTATTATTGCAAGCTCTAGATTCTTTCCTTTTCAGTAGAATTTCTGGCTGTTCCATTTTATGGGGAATATTAACTCAGATTACTGACTCTAAAACTCACAATGAGACGGATGTTTTCCCCTTGATTGATTATTGTTAAACCTCAAGGAGTATCAATTTATTTTATAACATTTTTCCTAACAGTATGAATTTTAATTCTTCTTCTGAAGTATTATAATTAAACCCATTGACCAAAATGGCGGAGGTAATGATATGTGTGTGTGTATGTATACACACACACACACACACACACACACATATTAATGCCATTTATTGTTTACAGTTATCTGGTTGATTTTCTTCTCATTGTACATCCACAATCTTTTATTAATTTCTATAAAGTGAGATGAAAAGAAATGAAGCAGTGAGTTGACAACGACTATCTTTTCCCAAGAGTTACATTTTCCAGTTAACAATCCAACTCTAGTAATACTCTACTTTCCGGCTTGTCCCCAGTGCTGCTTATTTGACTCCAAAAAAAGTGGTACTATAATGATATATAATTAATTTAATATAGATATAGATATATAAGCTAAGCCATCACTCTAAAACTAAAAGTGGAAACAATAAACTAGCAACTAGCAGCTCATAACTAGCAATAACTAGTAGGAAAAACCTGTATTTAGAAAGGCATTTTATTACATCTTGCTAAAATTGCTAAAAGTAAAAAATGAACTTATATCCCTCAAAGCCATTGATGTATTCTTTCTCAAATCCTGATCAGCTTGGAACCTTGAAAATACCGTAACAGTTTCCTTATTTTTTTATCATGGGTTACTATATTACTATAGCAGATAATTGTTTAATATTAGAAATTACTTAACTACCAAGTAGAAACTACCATTTAGAACAGAAGTTTCTACATATTTTGTTCTAATATCATCGAAGTAATTTTTAAATTATGCATACCCTAGAATATTTATGACATATAATATTTTCTCATATGATTAATTGTTAAAGATGCCATTTCTGGAATGTTATCAATATTGATAGCTTAAAAACAAAATGTTTCACTACTCTTTTAAATCTTTTAATGGAATCAAAATACTCTAAAATTTTGAGTTCCATAATTGGTCACTTAAAAATAAACAGAAATTTTATGTTCTAGCTTTTGGTTCTTAAATTAGTGTTTTTATTCCACTTTTCCCATAGAATGTTATCCTAAGATAATATGATTTTATGCTTGAAAAATATTTTTTTCCACCCTATCATAACTCTCTGCAGTAACATGTATGCCAATTTAATTTTTAAAATTTCCCATGACTATAATGTTAAGGTTAAAATGATAATGTTACTATAATGCACATAATGTACAGAGTTAAAATATTTCTTCTGGTTTTAGCTCTTGTTACATTTATTAATGACAAATAATTTATCAACACCCCAAAATGTGTTCATAAATGTTAATTCTAAGAAATAAAATTTTACTGTACATCTATCTCTTACTAAACAATTGCTTATGATGTCTAGATTAAAGGAATTTTCCATGTGTCCCTGGTTTGCTAGGAGGCAATCTGTACTAAAGACTCATTACCATTGTAAAGTTCCAAATGGGTGATGAGCCTTTCTTTGGGGAACTATAAGAAGAGAAAATGATGAGATTCCCAAGGGCAAATCAGACAATTGGTAGCTCCACTGGCAGTTTGGGGAAGGAGAGAGAACACTGAATATTAAGAACTGAAATTGATTTCTGTTGATTCTGTTAGGACTATTCATATTCATACTCCACTTGGAAAGTCTTAGTATAACCTGGTGTGAAGACCAATGTTTTGAAACACTGATCTATCTTCTTCTCCCAAAACCTTTCTCAACCAGCAAAGATAACCAGAATATGGTACAATCAGAGTTTGTCTTCTTGACTACATGTATTTACTTGAATTAAGATTGACCATACTCTCCAAGAAACATCTCTTCATTGCTATGATCCTTCCACCCTATTAATACAAGGTCAAGTGTCTTGTGGAATTGAAATAAAAACTCAGTAGTAACTATTTTTGAGATATTTCTATCATTTGAAAGTTTAGCTTTTAGAGATCTATACTATCTAAAAAAAAAATCACTGCCACCACCACCAACAAAAAACTAGAATAAGTAAAAGAATCCTTTGGATTCTAACAGTATAAAAGCAAAACCCAAATGACTAGTAATATATTTAAAATACTCGTGTGCTTTATTGGATGCACATCATATATTCACACACATATCCTGCTTATATCCCAAGCACAGCTCAGTGCTAAGCAAAGTGAAAAAGTCAGAAAATAACAGGGCAGAGATTACAGCAAGGTTGCAGGTGGGGGAGGGGAAACAGCTTCTACAGAATAATAGGTTTTAAATTGGAGGTCTTTACTTAAAACCCTCAGGAAATAAAAAAGGGTCAAAAAAAAAAAAAAGAGAGAAAAAGAAAATTGCACAGGGGTTATATTACTTTAAAAGACAATCTCGTTTCTCTTTCAAAAATTGCTGTATTTTTTGGAAGATGCCTTTGACAATGGATGTCATCACTTAAGGACCATTGCTCAATAAAAGAGAAGTCAAGAATTTCGAGTTTTATGGTACTTAAATGTTTCAGCCAGTTTGTAGAAAATGGTGCATTTTGATCAGTTTGATTTAAGGAAATGAAAACTCAGAAATGTAAATGAGGAAAATAAATTTATTCTCATTGGTTGCTTTTTTTTTGACCAATCAGGAATATTTTTTTTTCTAAAATCTCATTTGAAAACATAGATGAAGACTTTATTGATTCCAACATTCTGAGTAAAGTTATATTACTTTTTTTTTTTTTAAGGGAAAGAAAAGTAGTAGAGAAAGCAAACAACTGTGTAATCAGGGTAAATCTTGCCATATTGTTTCATTTTTACACATTCAATAACAAGAATATTCTTTGTATTGACAGCATAAGTTAAAATTACCAACTGAAATAAAGTTTTCTAGTGTTAGTCAGAAAGAAAAAAATGTGATTTTTTTTTTAATTCTTATGTGTGGATGAACTAAATAGGTATTATATTAAGACCCAAGAACTCAAGCTTAGTCAATATGTTTGTTCCATTCATGGCAATCATAAACACATACAAATTTTATGCATGTTTTCCTAAATAGATATACAAAGAGATGCTTGTTTCACAAATATGTCATGAATCATATGAATGGTTTATTAATAAATTATTTTTTCTTATAGACATTTAGCCTATTTAGTCTGTCATATATGCATTCAAATCGATTGATTTTTAATTAATAAAATATTTTTCTTATAACCATTGGCTTATTCAATCTATAGCTGACATGTATACAATATATTGAGGTTACAAAATTTAGGCACCAAAGTTAAAGTTTTATGTGAATCATCCTTAATGATTTTATAAAATAGAAACAAAAACTACAGTCAGAAGGACAACGGTCAACCAATGGACTGAAGATACTCACATTTCAACCAGTTTCATGGTATTTTTTAACTTCTGCTTGTTGTATAGGTAAAATAGAATTAGGTGAAGGATACATGTAAGACCAGAAGAGAACCTGAGTCAAAGTCAAAAGTGAAGTGGCTGCAGGAAGAACTAATCAAAGGGCCCAGATGAAGCACAAACAGAATAAAAGAACTTGATGGTTATTTATGGGATATTCAAATAGGAAAGATGTTAAGCAAGTTCATTTTTTATGCTTGACAAAACTTTGTTCAGGACATGGCCTGTGAAATACATTGAATTTTGTTTTTTTGCTTATTCTATATTGGAATGATAGCTGATGCTTTCAAGGAGTTCACTTCGAACCAGGCGCAGAGAACATATTTAACACATATTATCTCATTTAATCCTCATGACAACCTAGCAGATGGGCAGTGCTGCTATCCCCATTTTATGGTGAGGCAGTTGGGCTTAAAGATGATGTTTCATGGTAGGTTTGTGATTACTTATGGTCATGTAGCAAGCTAAAGTGTCTGAGACCAGACTTCATCTTTTTTTTAAGTTCAAAACACTTAACTTTCTAGGTTACTGTAGTTCAAAGTTTCATGAAATTCAAATGTGTCTTTTAAATCCAAGTGCAAATTGCATTTACTAATAATCACCAATTAATTGAATTATCGTACAAGCTTCCAATTAAGCAGTTACTTGTGTGTTACATAAACAAAAGAATATTTTGTGACTTTTCCTCATTTATTTTTCCTCATGAAGACAGGATTTTAACTTGACAAATATCATATGAGGATACAATATCTAAACATACGTCTACATGTTTTCTAATAAGTGCATGTCCATATCTACACATAATTCTCTTGTCAGTCTCCAAATCCATTATTAGATACAAAACAAACCAAATTTTAAAAACCTGAAATAATTTTAAGAAAACTTATCAAAATGATTTAAAATTTCATCTGGGAGAATAAAAAGAGAAAGGAATTCCTTGCTTTATTTGACATTAAAATGTTATAAAGCTTAAATAATTATTACACTATGAAAACTAGTCAATGGAAGAAAGCAGTAAGGCAGCATTCACTGGTATATGTGCAGCACAGGATAAAGAGAACTCCCTACACCAAAGAAGACCTACATTCTGTGTGAAATAACACAGGGGAAATTAGGTGCATATGGGAAAATGAAATTCAACTCCTGTCTTAGTGAAGATATAAAAAGGTTACAAAATTCATTAAATACCAATGTAACAGCTCTGAAATTAGTCATAAACATTTTTTAAAAATAAACCCAATGTTGGTTAAACTTTTAATAAAAGATTACAGTTCTTTTTTACCTTTATAACTAAATTCCCAATAGTGCCCCTAATCTGGTTATTGTTCCATATGAGACTTGGATTCACTAAATAATGAAGATTGACAGTTTATATAAAAATTAACAAGTATTATTTTTAAAATATGTTAACATCTTTTTACCTCCTTTTGTGTGTGTGTGTGTGTGTGTGTGTGTCTGCGTGCATGCCCCCCACACACACCCTTCTGTGCCCCTCTTCCCTCTGACACCTTTGCAGACCAGGGGACTATGCTTTGCTCTTTTCCTAGAGAAGAGTCTACGCATGCTAGAAATTAGAAACTTAGCAAATAGTGCTACCACACTACCTTTGGCCTCACACTTTGCGAGGCCCTGGACTTCTGGCTGTACTCACCCTCCCTGCTACGAATTCTGACAACCAGGGTTGGAATGCGGGCCCTGGTTTTGCTCTCATCATCTTATCATATGGGTACAGCCTTTAAAAGATCAGTAAAAGAAAGTTCTTATTACTGTGAGTTTTATGGAGTTTTTTTTAACCTTGTAGGGAAATCCCTGTAGAGATATATAGACAGTTCCCAAATTATAATGGTTAGACATAGAATTTTTCAACTTTAGGAGAGTGCAAAAATAATATGTATTCAGCAGAAAATGTCCTTTGAATTTTGACCTTTTTCTGGCATGGAGAGATGTGGGATGGTCCTCTCTAGTAGCTCCCAGGCAGCTTGGAGACCGCAGAGATCAATCAGGAAGGAAAACAATTGAAACTCAGCATTGGGTAGCATAGGTGGGTTAAACGAATTTTTAACTTTCAATATTTTCTATTTGCGATGGGTTATGGGCGGTAGCACCATTGTAAGTCAACGTTCACCTGCATTTCTCCTTCCATGATTAAATTCAGTTATTTGCAGTGATTGTTATTGGGAGTAAATGCTACCTTGGTTTACTGGACCTGGGTTAGGGTTTGTTTAGCCTGAGCTGTCAGACTTCCCCACCCTCTGAAGAAACTTTCCTAAATGAGGCTAATTTTAATTGTGATTTTTGAATATAGAGAGCTCTTGTTATAAATATATGTCTCTTTAACTCAAGTTGCCATCTTTATCATTTTAATTTCTGTTTGTTGGCAAAATGGCAATTTCTTTTTATCATGAAAATTTTTAAACGTTTGGAAAAGTGAGAGAATTATGTAATGAACACCCATTTATCCATAATCTAATATATTTTAAGTTTTAAAATTGCTAATGGTCTGCTTTTCTTGTGGTTAATATTTTTATATCATTTCTTCAAAATTTGTTAGAGCATTCCTATAATATAGTTATATAACTACCTTGAAAGATGGTTTCTACTGGGGAAAAAAAAAAAAGATGTGTTTGAGACTTTCCCTTAAATTACTACATTTCAGATTAAGGAATTGGCATTAAAGTCATCGTTGATAGTAGCAATAGGAGATGATGATGATGATGATGATTTGCTTTTTGGTTAAGTATAATTATAGGCTTATAGATTTTTTAATATTAAATTGCATAAATCAAATACACTTATTATTGTTTCTGACAGATTGTTCAACTTTAAGAAGTAGTAGCCCACTGATTTTCTTCTGTCTTGACTATCTGTTTCTCAGGGGGTAGACAGCATGATTTACAGGAAAGGGCTGTGGTCAGAGACTAGGAAATTGGGCATGTAGTGAAGGCTTACAGGTGGAATGATATCAAACTTCGTCACATTTACCAAACAGATGGCAGAGAAAGAAAGCTGAGATTAGGCCAGAAGGGAAATATGAAGCTTTATTTTGACATGCTACTGTCTGTTTTAGATACTAAGAATGATTTTTAATGAATACCTATAATTGTTTGTTCTTCTACCCACTAAGATGCACAGGGATGCCTTGAGCTCAACTTTTCATTCACATTTCTACCTGGATAAAGGGAGAGAGAGGTCAAACATTTTCAAGATCTTTTCGATTTTTCAAAGTAAGATGATTTATAATAGAAAAATATCTTAAGCTGAGCGCGATGGTGCATGCTTGTAATCCAGAAGCTCATGAGACTGAGGCAAGAGGATTCCAAGTTCAAAGGTAGTCTCAGCAACTTAGAGAGGCCCTAAGCAACTTAGCAAGACCTTTTATCAAAATAAAAAATAAAAAGGGCTTGAGATGTGGCTAAATGGTTAAACATCCCAAGGTCTAATTCCCAGTTCCACTCCTACCTGACAAAAAAGTAAGAACAATATCTTAAGATAATGTTAACTACTTTCCAATAAATTCCATTGTTTTTAAAAATTTATTGCCAAATAAATGATTAACAAAAAATATAAATATAACTTTTCCCCCCTAAAACTTTTATTTGTGTTCGGTTTCAAACCCTCTACAAGAATGATTTATTTTCAATACTTAGGCAGGAAGAAATCAAACTATTTGGGACATTTGGCCTGTCAATATTAGAGGAGTAGTTATTTTCAGTGCAGAGAAATGTAAACCATCTGCACAATTCCATTAAATTATAAGGCTAAAAATTGAAAGCTAAATTCCAATCATCCAAAACTAAGTACCAAAGCATTTTAAACCTTGGGAGAAATATGACATTAGGAATAGTGTTTAATGCTCATTAAATTTCCTTTGATTATTTGTGTACCTTCTTTTATCATGCATAAGATACTGCTCTTAAAATGATAACTAACCACAACAAATAATGGTGATTTCCCAATTCACTTAGATGAGACAGGGATAAAGTAAACTTAGGAAGGAAGGCTGCCACAGGTATAATTGAAGGTGGAAGGATTTGGTCCCTTGCAGCCTTAGCCAAGGTGGATTATTATTACCCCAGTGAAGTTTCAGGAGATCTGTGTTTAAGCCTTGAAAGAGAAGGCTTGCATTCATTATTAACAGCAATAGTAATAAAAAAAAAAAAAGTGTCAACACGTTGTATCACCACATTCTGTTCCTAACATTTATAAATATAGTCTCTAAACTACAAATAATTTACTCTACATCAAATGAAACCAAATCAAATAAATAAAAACAAAAAATTATTTTTATTTCATTTCTTGACTTTTGAAATCCCTTTAAATAGTACATTTAAATAGTACTTGTGTATAAAAGGGTAGATTGAATGAAATGTACTCAGATGAATTTATGTACTTTAATAGGCCTCTTTTGATAGAAATATGGATACAGAGGATGAGAAAAAAAAATAAAAGAAAAGGGTAAAACAACAACCTGCCAAAGGTCGAGCAGAGGAGGCTTCACTGTATTACTTGGTTCAATAATACCTCAATAAAGTTTACCATTACTTTTTTATTATAGTATATTGGTGTTTCTAAAAACACTAACCGTGAGAAATAAATGAAGATGGCTTCGGATGGTGCCGATGACAGTGGGAGGCCAGGTTTAATTCAATCTTACAAAGTCTTCTTGAATTGTGTCACTTCTAGAATTTATACCTGACTTTTGGAAACATAAAATGTTCTTGCCACTGAGAACTAATTAAGAAATCTGGCCCTCTGTGACTGAGCTCATTTTGTTCAGGTTGACTGAATGCTCAAGTTTAACTCAAAATGTTCATCAAATATATACTGTGACCAACTATTTCAGTTGGATTAAGAAAATTGCCTAACTTGACACTACCCTGTTATAGGCCATAAGAAATAAAACACAAACCCCCAAATGAGAATGCTACCAAGGCATCACTCCAAGTTTTTAGGAAGCTTTAAGTACAAAGTTAAAGTTATGCCTTGGAATGAACCCAAAGGAATCACTCACAGTCTACCATGGGGCAATAAAAAGTGTGTGTCACCTCTTACCAATGTGGACAAATCTCACAAATATTAGGGTAAGTGAAAGAAGCCAGACACAAACAGCAGCTGCTTATGATTTTACTTATATTTTACTAACATGAAATTCAAGAATAGGCATTTACTGTGCAGTGACAGAAATCAGACCAGTGACTCCCTCTGAGAGGCAGGTATGGACAGAACAGGAGCATGAAACAGCCATCCAGGTGGCTGGAGATTTTGTCTCGATCTAGAATGTTACATAGGGTCTTGTATGTCTATAAAAATTCATTAAAGTATTCATTTTGTTCATTTTATTTTGCATACAGTTAAATCTCAATAAAACCAACTAAAATATTTGAGGAAAGTACCTATTGGCCCCCCAACTACCAGTGCTTAAAATGAATTAAAAAAAAAAAAAAAAAAAAACCTTCCATGTCAAAGACCCCAAAAGTTTCACTTACAGTGTTGTTATTTCAATATCATAAGTGTGTTAAGAGTGCTACTTGCTAGGTCTAATTTGCCTTCTTTCCTATACAAGCTCAGTAAAGGCATTGAGTTCAGCCTCGAGTATCTAAGCAAAGTTTGCACATGCACTGTGTCAAGTGTGTTTACAGCACAGGAAAGTTGAGAAGTTTAGTCTTCCAGGAGGGT
Organism: Marmota marmota marmota; assembly: GCF_001458135.2. Classification (NCBI taxonomy): domain Eukaryota; kingdom Metazoa; phylum Chordata; class Mammalia; order Rodentia; family Sciuridae; genus Marmota; species Marmota marmota. The sequence goes on along the minus strand of NW_026000037.1, from coordinate 44,556,139 downwards.
CAAAACTACAAGTCTGAGCTCCAGGAAATTATTCATTAAATAAATATGAACTGAATGCTTTCTGAGCAGCAGATGTTGTCACAGGCCTTGGAGATGTATGTATGAACAACTAACTGAGGTTTCCTGCTATCACAGATTTTATATTCTAGAAATAGGAAGGAGAAGATAACAAGCAATTTAAATATAAATGTGTAGTACAAGTAGTGACAAATGCCTGTAATCCCACTGACTCATGAGGCCTAGGCAGGAGGATTGGGAGCTCAAGGCCAGTCTAGGCGATTTAACTAGACCCTATCTCAAAACATAAAAAAACTTTGCAGATATAGCTGAGTGATAATGTGTCCTTGGGTTTGGTCCCTAGTACTAAAAAAATAAATAAGTAAATGCACAAAATACTCTCAGCTAATGGTAAGTACTACATGGGGAGGGGCCATTTTAGACACAGCATCAGAGAAAGCCTCTCTGAAGATATGACACTTGATTTGTGACCTGAATGAAGAGGCAGAGTCAGCCATGCAGAAAGCCAGGGAAACAGTGAACCAGGTAGACAGAACAGCAAGCCAAAGCCCTGAAGGAGAGAAAAAGGTTGACATGTTTGATAAACACAAAGAAGGCCGGTATGTCTTTACCTGCGGGCACTAGTGGGGAAATTGTATGAGAAAACACAGTTGATAGTTCTCAAGGCCATTTTAGTGAGAGTGAGTTTGATTCTAAATACAACAATAAACCATTGAAGGATTTTAAAGATAGGTGGAGCAGAGATGGCTAGGGAAGTAGACTTGAGACATATTTGGAGGTAGAATTGGTCAGATATATTAGAATTAAATGGTAGTGAAGAGGGAAAATGAGGATTTAAAAATGGCTGCTTGGTGTTAGAAGCAGCAGATGGTAGGAATAATGATAGTACCAATAGCCAAGCTGAAGAAGATTTGGGGGATTAACAAATTTGGGGAGATGAATTCATTTTGTACAGGTTGAATTTGAGCTATCTTTAAAAGCCATTTCACCAATGAATACATTTGACTGTAGACAACGAAATTATATGACTTGATGAAGCTCAAATCATCACTCCAGGTGGAAAAACAATCCCAAGTTTATGCCTGATAACAGATATGGGCTAACTGCATATATATTTTTAATAATGAGGATGGAATTTTCAGAGTCAATAGAGGTGTTTTCAGCATCATTCTGCTGAATTCCTAAAGTGGAATTCATAAGGAGGAAGTTTTAAAAAAGAGAATGTACCCTTCTATCATGCCATTATCCTATCATCTATGAGAGAATATTGCCAACTATTTGTAAGACTACTAACTGCAAGTTCTGGAGTTTCTCAAAACATAGAATTAATGTGACATCTGGCACTACATTTTAAAAGGCAATTTGATGATATTGATTAAAATAATAAATATGCTGGCCTTTTGGACAGGTATTATCACTTTTATTAATTTCTTTAAAATATTTTCACAATGGCTTAAGGATCCTTATTTTAGCATTAATATGGAAAGAATTTTAACATACATAACTAAAAAACTGATTAAATAACTTATGATTTCTTACACATAATAGCATAGTATACAGTCAATAAAAATAAGAAAGATCTCTATACATATTTTAAAATTTATTCACGTAATGTAGGTGTGTGAAAATGTGAGTTACAGCAAATACAGTCTAATCTCATTTTGAATAAAAAGAATGTCTGGAAGAAAAGATCAAATTGTGGTTAATTTCTTTCATGACTGGGATATTTCCATGCTATTTAGAATTTTGCAATAATCATGTATTACTTTGTAATAAACATAACCCATAAAAATATTTTCTAGTCATCGGATGTAAATTAGCCTTTCAGTATTACGAAACCTGAGGTCAAAAAGTCAAAAGACTAAATATAGTTTTGAGAGAACTATAGGTTTTGTTAAAAAGGAGAAGGGGGAGGTAGGAGAAAAAAAGAAGGGGAAGATGATTTGGAATGTAAGTTTGAAACTTGATTTAGAAGAGATGCAACTCAAGTTCCCTGCTTAACATCTTGAGTATCTTTCTTTTCTTTTCTCTCTGATATAATTTCCTCTATCAAGATTGTTGCCATGGTTGAGACATCACAGGAGTCATAGTTTTCCTCAAGTATTCAATGACTTTGAGAAGGAGACTGAATCATTTTCTGGTTTTAATTATTTTATATGAAATTATAAAGGTGGGCCAAAAAAAAAGGTTACTAATGTCACATTAATGGCTTGCATGGTGAAAATTATTTCAAAGAAAAAATATGTCATAAAAATGTCAATTCTTCCAAAGTTAGTATATACATCTCATGCCTTTTTAGTTAGAACCTGAAAAGAACTTTTTTAACGAAATTTCTTTCAGTAGAGTATGTCTAAAAATAATGCAGTTAATTAAGAAAAAGTAGAATTTTGTGGGAAGACTTTTTCTAGTTAATAAACATATTGTAAAGCCATTATATTTAAAAGAGTATTTTCTTTGACTTGAGATGAATATTTGATCACTGGAATTAAATAAAGGGTAAAGAAATAAATCCCAATATACTTGATACATATTTCATTTCAATATGAAAAGTGGGTTATAGGTTAGTAAATGGTTTTCTCACATTTGGCTTTTCACCAGCAAAAATAAAGTTGCATTCCTACCTTACCACATGTAGAGAAATAAACTCCAGGTGGATTAAATACTTAAATAAAAACCATAAAACAATAACAAGTGTGAATAAAGTTAGTATACATGAATTAACTAAGGGTTAGAAAGATTTAACACAAAGACAAGAATTCCACAAACTATAAAAAAAAAATCTAACTCCATGAAATCATTATATACTTTTACAGCAAAACTATCATTAACATAGGCAAAAGATAATACTTGAAAGCATATAAAAATAATTTGTCACAAATTAAATTTTAAAAACCAGACCATCCCAATAAAAAATAGATGAAGGATCTAAAAAAAGACAATTCAAACTGGAGACCAAATTGTCCATAAGTACATGAAAGGTGCTAAAGAACCAATAAGCCATTACTTTGCTAATATTATGGAGTACAATAAGTACCCCTTGAGAAGTATATTGTGATAGGTAGCCTCATTCATTGCACAGGGAATGTAAGGAGTAGAGTTTGGGAAAAATAACAAAGAATATGTGGTCGTGATAAGAATAGCATGTATGTCATAAATATGCGTGTATGTGTGGAAAAGTGATGATGGAAGGATAGTCACCAAAATATTAATTGTGCTTCAAATAGTAGGGTTCGAGTTCACTTTATCATTATTACGCTTTTATTTATTTATCTATTTATTGGTACTGGAGATTGAACTTGGGGGCACTCGACCACTGAGCCTCATCCTCAGCCCTATTTTGTATTTTATTTAGAGACAGGGTTCTCACTGAGTTGCTTAGCACCTTGCCATTGCTGTGGCTGCCTTTGAACTCGTGATCCTACTGTCTTAGCCTCAGAGCCACTGAGATTACAGGTGTGTGCCACCACACCCAGCTTTTTAAAATACTGTATCATCAATTAAAATGTGGCAAAATAAATTCTTAAGAAACTCAATAATCACACAGATATACCCTTCTTTCAATCTCTTTTTCCCCTATCATCATTTCCAATTCAAGTTTGATTGGCTTGGTTTTATTTTAAAGGGAGTTGGGGTGGGGTCTAAGTAGGGGATTAGAAACTTGAAAACATGCCTGCTGTGGAAAAAGGGCTGAAGCCTCTGACTGAGATGCAGATAGAATTACATAATACAGCACTTTTAAAAGTTTCCATTTCATCTTTTCTCATTCCTATTTTAGTAACCTTTGACATTTAGAGAAACAAAAGCCTACAGTCATGATCACTCTTCTGTCCTCCCAGGGCCTCATACAACAATTGTCAGAGAATATTTGGTGCCCTTGATGGCAATCACAATCTGTAACCTGCTTTCCCTGCTATCATTTTGAGCTCAAGACAAGACAACAGAAGGCAGGGGCAAGTGAGTCTTCTGTTGGCCATTTTGTTTGATTCATCCTCCCTGTATTTCAGATTTACAGCCCCAGTATCATCCACAAGCTGAAATTTGAATGGACACCATCTACCCTGCTTGCTTAGCTGCTTATAAAGACTAGTTGTGATTAGGCACAATGTGGGCTACAATGTAAGTCTGTGTTACTAATAACAAGTGGGAGGTACAGCATCGAGAGACAAGAAGTGCCCTTTATTCCCATTTATGTTACCGGAAAAATAGACATACATAGAACCAGGGCCATGTTAAGTTTTTTAAGGCAATAAAAGTGTTTTGAATTCCTAGACATCCTACGAGTTTCAGTTTTATAAAATGTGTCATCTATTTTCTTTCTTTTCCCTCAAGTCTTTTAGCATCACACATTCAGCCTGGCTCTTTCCCTTGTCGAGAGGCCAGGGAGGGTTCCCAGCATATGCTTATGCAAGAATAGGGATGTTTGCCTTCTTTCCAACCTTGCCCCCGCACCTCCTCATCATGCAAAGCTGAGAAACAGCAACACTATACAGATCCTCCACAACCTCCTGTGTGCAAATTCCAAAGGAGTTTAGAGTTCTGAGGAGGTTGGGAATACATGGAGAACCAGGAAGCATGCCCCTTCCCTCACCAAGTGTTCCCAAGGACAAATATCTCTGGCTTTCATTTCCATTATATCTACACAGAATGTAACCCCCAGTACCCTCTCCCTGTTGCTGAAAAGAGGAGAAGCCATGCACACAACAACCAGGATTGTACTCAACAGTAACACTGTTGGGCATGCACCTGATCATCCAAGAGGCAGCCAAAATTTGATCTACTTTATTACACATTTATTGAATGCCACTGCATGAAAAGTTCTTGACTGGGAATCAACAGATGAATAAATCCAAGTCCTTGACCAAGAAAAGTTGATTTTCTCTCTGAATAGTCAAGTAAAGGATAAAATAATAAGACTTGATAATTATCATAATAGAAGTATAATCAAGATTTGATGGAATATAGGGAAGTTGATTTAGTTATTCTACCTGGGACAAAATAAATAAATAAGGGAAAGGTGGGTAGGAATCTTTGGAAAGAGAATTATTATTTGAGCTGAGATTAAAAATATAGGAATTTATGTAGCAGAGAAGTGAAAATAAAGGGAGATGATGAAGCTACAAGAACATCATGTGCAAAACCAAAAAGCATGAGAGCATATTTCAAGGCTCAGTGGTAATTCTGTGTCTAAGGTGTGGAGCAAATGTGGGTAGTCCCTGAGCTATAGACCGTATATGGTTGTAAGAAGTCTCTTCATTTTGTTAAAAAGCTGTGATAGGCTGTGGTTTGTTGTTGTTGTTGTTTGTTTCTGCTTATAAGCTTTTAGGATCGTACATAAATAGATTTTTAGAAATACAAGAATGTCATAATGATGGAGAAAAATGTTGGTGGACTGCTGAATTATTGATGGTGAATGTTGGAGAGGGAGAAAACAGTTAAGGAGACAACAGTTTTCATCAGGTGGAAATCATGGAATCTCAAATCATGCCTGGATGAAGAAGATTGGACAAGTCGGGGAAATGTTTATTGAAAGAATGGCAATGGAGTTGGCAACTGACTACATAGGGGTTAAAAAAAAAAAGCAGTGCAAGGAAAAAGTAGCTCTTTTTGCCTTACTGAGCTGCAATGTGTGAGAAACACTATGATTTCTCAGCTCATGACATAACCGGGTTGATCCTGTATATATTTTGAGCACTTTGGAGACCATTACACTAACTCAGATTGATTTGATGATTCAATCATGTACCCCAATATGAAAATGGCATGTTCAATTTACAAAACTGTGCAGAATTCCCAAGTGAGAATCTCCACATATTAGCATCCATTTCCAGACCAGCTTCCAGACCATTTCAGAGACGGTGCCAAGGCTCGGATACCCCTCCAGAAATAAGGCCTCACCCGCACATGTCAAGACAGATACAACAGTAGAAGGAACACAACGACAAGGATACCAAGTAAACCCAGAGCTCTGACAACCCAAATTCTTCATGTAACAGCCCAGCACATTGACAGGGTGAAAGAACCAACCCACCCGAAACAAACCTACCGGGCCTTATTTCTTGGTTCCTTTATACTACTCTAGTCAAAAAGGTATCTAAGTGTATCCATGCACAATTTAAAATAATGGTTCCTGAGGATGACATTAGGTCATAGCAATTATATTTCTGGCGATATTTTTTGTAAGAGACTTGTATTTTTCTTTTTTTTTTTTTTTGACACTTGCATTTTTTGGCAAATAAAGTCAGCCTCCTTTTTCATTTTTATCTGATGCCTCGTTACTATCTATCATTTTCACTATTTGGGGTTTTTCTTAGGCAAATTGGTGGGAATAGTGGTGGATAGTGTGCTATGTGAGTGAAAAACACTGAAGACTCTTAATTTTCATACCTGGATCAGGCAGGCTCTGGCTTCAATGCCTTGATCTCATCTCCCTACCTCAGGAAGAACAAAAGAGACAATTCGAATTCCAGGCTCCACCCAAAACCAACTCTGCCAATTTATCATATTTGTAACCTTGAGCAAGTCCAGCAGTATCTTTGCACTTCACTTTCTTCACCTTTGAAAAGGGATAGTAGTAGTACCTAATTGTAGAGTTGTTATTGTTATGCAGATTTAATTAGTCAATAAGAGTAAAACCCTGAGACCAGTGTCTCATATATTAAGTCACATGTAACAGTTGTGATGACTGTTATTGGCCTTGCTATGCATTTTGAACATTTCTCCTGAAATGGGCAATAAGATCAATTGCATCTCAATGCCAATGGGACTTGACTGAGTTGGAAAAATTGAAAAAATAAATTACTAGTAATTTTCAATCCCCTTCGGATTTTTAATTCCACTAATTGATTTCTGGTTTTTGTCCACATATACCTTGGTTCTACCCTCCTAGGAAACAAAAACTCAACATACAGACAAAGCATTTTAAAGTAGCCCCATTTGATTCCACTTTAGTTCCCCTCAATTTCTTGTACCTTCGGTACGTAAACATGTAATTCCTCAAAATGTTTATAAAGAGGAAACTTCTTTAGAACATGTAAATGGTATGAAATTTTGGGTTCTGTAAGAGGAAAAAGTATCCTTCCCCAACTGTTTAAAAGGAATGATCTTTCTACACTGAAATAAAAAATTCTGAAACAAGGGAGAATTATGCCAGCTATGTTGACATATCACAATGACAGAAAGGAATCCTTGTTCTTTGAGTATAAATTTTGCATTTTTGTTGTACAGTTCCAAAAATCTACTCATCTAAAAAATACAGTAACAGAAAAATTTGTGTTTAGTCTGCATTGCCATTGATTGGTTTTATACATCTTACATTTCTTTCACCCAAAGCTCCCTGCTGTTTTACGACAGAAAAATGAAAGTGATTGAGGCCTTCTGAAGAATTCCAAATCCTTGGGCAGCAGGAGTTGGGGCCTGAGGTCATGGCAGAGAGGCAGGCTCATGAGTTCTCATCCCAGCCTCTGCAGAGGCTTGCTGAGAGCCCCTGGGCAAGTCCCTGAGCCTAAGTCTTCACTGCTAAGGTGAGGATATTACCACTCAACACCCGCCTCAGGGGGGCTGAGTGGATTAAGTAATTAGGATACTAGAGTCCCTTCCCATGTAACCCTTAGGAAATAAGAATTTAATCAAATGATTCTTAAGTGTACTGAAAAACTAAAAAGGAGAGTGAAAGCTGCACAGAGCAGAAATTTGGTTGCCAGCACATAAGATTGGCGGAGACTAGCTTCTTCATTTTACCTAGGCAGAAGGAAATATTTAATCACACATTATTTTCCAATAAATTTCTCTCTCTTGTTCTTTCTGTTCTGTGTGTCATTGACACACACACACACACACATGCACACGCACGCACACGATTCCCTTTCTCGTTCATCTCTATTTTAAAGTACTTCATTTATTTCATCTCAAAATAGGAACCTTCCAAATAAAATCATCAGCCTTAAAAAATGTTTAAAATAATTAGGTTACAAACTCCGAAGCCCTTTAATACGGATGCAATTCTATAACTATCTGTGCATTCCATGTATGGCCCTATTAAATGTACCAGGCACCAATGTTGCCGGCTGTCAAGAAGCAAAATGAAAAATAGTTTTAATAGCTGCTCTTTGACCTGTTTTATATTTTATGTCAATTATAACAGCACACAACCATGCATAATTATGAAGCATAGATGCATTAAAATGTACACATAATTTGTGTTCTTATGGCAACCATTGCATTAGGCTCTAGAAAACAAACCTATTGTTATAAGTCATTTGTACATTAATATATTAGTATTAAATATCGAAGACAGATTTGTCTGTCCATCTGTTTTGAGTCATTGTAAGTAAATATATCTTTTCTGAGGGGTGGGCAAAATCTCTACATAAATGCACTGTAGGTGCCATCTGTACCATATATTATAATACAGAGTTTAGCACCATCGTGCATAGCAGCTCCAGCAAAGACAGTGCCATGTGATTGTCATTTGAATGTCATTTTTAAAAGATGATCTGGTATATGGACAGAAGGAGGAATTTTTTTTCTGGCACTGCCATGAAAATTCCTTCATTTGACTATCCTGTGGTTTTTTGGATTTCTCTCTTAAAAGCTTTTATTTTTCCAAGGATAAGAGGAAAATAATTAGTTTAATGCTGGGTAAGTGAACCAAAATCTGTTTTCTTTATAGCAAAATTACTAAAATACCAGAGTAAATTTTCTTTAAAATATCTGATAATCAGAAGTGCCGCAGAGAAGCAAGAGATTAAAAAAAAAAATGACCTTGTCATACTACAGATGAAGAAACCAAGGATTTAAAAAAAATTGACTAGATGACAAAACAGAGTTATCAAGAACAACCAGATAACTCCAATTTTAACTTTTGATCATTCTCACAAGTTTATAGATAAGGAGGTTGCTGCGGTGGAGGGCACAGAAAGACGATAAGAAATAGGAAACCAACCTCCAGCTCTCAGTTTTTCCACTGAATGCCTGACTGTGCATAATTTTGGAGGAAGCAAGCCTCCATAGTCCTAACCATTTTAATCCTATTTTCCTACAATTGCTTTGGATATCCATCAGACCTTACTTCCCCTTAAAGTTAGGTCTGTCCTGGAGGAAGACAAATCAAGCAATAGCACTGAAGGATGGGAAGTGAAGGTGGCCATGAACAGTTCCCCTGAGCCCTAACTAAATCAGACACTGCTTGTCTCTGCTGACTTCAGTTTAAGTAATCATATTGTTTTTATTTTTTGTCACCCCGGAGAACTAAAACCAGTTTCAAGCATTTCTGAAGGTTCATGTAGGTATTTCACTTCTTCGTGTTTTTGTTTATTTTGTTAATATTTGGTAAGTGTACACGCTAAGTATTTTTATCCTATTTTCACGTAATCGGACTTTGAGTGCAGGCACATTTCTAGGATGATATCAATTAACAGTGATCACTTAATTCACCCATATATTAAATAGTTTATGACATCATTCCTAAGGTATCACCCAGATTTTTTTTACGCTTAAATCAGTTCATTACTGAGAAGTTTCTCTAGGATCTTTAAGATATTTGTCTCTAACTGTAGTATCTGTCTCTAATCAAATAAAATTAAAATATTTGAAAGACTGGGAATACCCAGCTTTGAATGACTTTTTTTTTTTTAACTTATAACACTACAGAAAAAAAAAATGTTCTGAACCAATACACTTCAGATAAGAGAAACAACTGTGGGAACAGAAAGATACTAATGAAAAATAAAGAAACAAAGAGAAAATAAGGAGATGGACGTAGAATGAAGAAAACATGGGCCTCAGCAATTAAAGAGAAAGAATGAGAAAGAATTCAGTGAATCCCATTCCCAAATTTCCAGAAACTGCTGACAAAATTCAGACAATGGGTGCACAAGCACATTGAAATTCTTGCCTCTGACTCTCACTACTGAAAACTTTGGATAGCTCTAGAATGTGTCATGGGTCATCTTGATACCACATGGCTCCATGCCTCACTATGGACATTTTGTGGAAAGATTTTGAGTGCTTCCCTCCCCTGCACTGACAAAAGACTGGGGTTGAAGAGGTAAAGGAGATCACACAGATAGACAGACAGAAGGATGCACATCTGCTCCCTTTGAATAACACTAAGGTACACTTAATTAAAATCTCATGCTTTTCAAATGCTAAGAGACCACAGATTTATGGAAAATGGCAAATGGTTAGTTCCCCATGAAGCAAATTACTGAACATTGTCTTCAGAATGAAAATAACATAATCAATCCTACATTATTTACTCATTGTTTTTAGCACTATTTCCTCAATTCATTTTCACAACACAAAATTCACATTTGTTTAACCCACAAACATTTGACAACTATATCTGCGAGTCTCTCACTCCCATCTGCTAAGATGGAGTTTTAAGCTTTAAAAAATTATTATTATTGGTTTATTTTACCCATTTAAATTCACTTAGGAGTGGTCTTTTTGCCTACTATTATGCCCGAATATGTTGTGTGCTGATTTGACAACACAATTCACTGACTTCCAAAGCTGCTTCATTTTTCTTCACTTAATTATCCAACCCAACTAAAATTAACTTTTCAAAATAACATTCTTTCACATGCCAGTTATAAAACTAACTACAAAGAAAGTTCTATACATTTTGGTGCATATTTCAGACCAAACTGTTTAAATTGATGGAACATCTTTACCATTATATTTAAGAATCTTAGATTTGTCTTCAATTTGTTTTCTTAGCATAACTTCTTTTTCTTTAGTGAAATATACTGGGTTTTTTTCCCCTTTCTATCAATGTATTAGTCAGCTTTTCACCATTGTGACCAAAATACCTGATACGAACAATTTAAAGGAGGAAAGATTTATTATGACTCACAGTTTCAAAAGGTTTTGATTCACGGTCAGATGGTTTCCTTGCTTTCAGCCTAAGATAAGGCAGGACATCACGGAAAAAGGGCATTGCAGAAGAAAGCTGTGCAGCTCATGGCAGCTGGAAGCAGAAAGGGGGTGGGGAGGGGCCAGGGACAAGATATAGTTCTTAAGGGCATGCTCCAGATGACTTACTCTCTGCAATTGTGACCCACATGCCTACAGTTTCCACCACCTCCCAGTAGCCCATAAAGTTAATAATGGATTAATTCACTGATGTGGCCAGAGACCTCCTGATGTAGTCATTTCAAAAGCCTCACCTTTGAACATTGCTGCATTGAAGACCCAGCCTTCAACACTGAGTCTTTGGGGGAATATTTTGTATCCAAAACATAAGATTCTGGACCTATCCCCAAAACACTTATGTCCGTCTCCTAACACAAAATATATTTAGTCCATCTCTAAGAGTATCCGAAATCTTACCAGTTCCAGCATTTCTCCAAAGTCCAAGACATAGATGTCCTATGAGACTTAAGGCAAACTCCCATGAAACTATAAAAGCCAAAAAGGCAACTTACATACTTAAAATGTCACCGAGTAAACATTCCTATTCCAAAAAAGATGAATGGGGTATACAAAGAAGGGAAGGGACCAAAGCAAGATGGAAACCAGCAGGGAAAATATATTCTGTAGTTCCATATCCAGCATCTGGGGCATATGGTGGCAGGATGTGCGCCCCAAAGGATTGGAGTAGTCCCACCCCGCGGATTTGCCAGTTGCAGTCCACATGGCCTCTCTCTTGGGCTGACTTTATTCACTGCCGTTGGCTATTCTTAGACTTCCATGTTTCTGACATCTCTAACCTCCTGAGGGCTCCATTGCAACTTTGGCTTCACTCTCACAGCTTCATGTACTGCCCATTGCAGGAATTCTGAACCTGACACATGGCTTTGCCTCGCAGGCCTTCTTACAAAATATAAGTGACAGCATCCACGACTCCAAATTTCTTGCACTCTTCATGCCTGCCAAACCAGCCTCAAGTAGATGAGGCCAAGGTGTGCTGCCAGCAGAAGTAGCTGGGCCCCTGTGAACCACAGCTCAAGATTTCTCTGAGTGTCTGGATGGCTGAGCACAGACACAAAACTGTTCCTGGGGAAATAACTTCCTAGGCTGCCTTGTGTGGGCAGGTCATATAGAAGCTTTCTTTTCAAAGTAGTCTTTCAATTGAGTTTTCACTTTTTTTTACTCTGAGCCTTCCCTGGGTGGGGTCTTACTGATTCCTGAGATGCCCTCAAGGCATCTTTCCTATTGTCTTTGTGCAAAGTACTTATTTTCTTTTTTAATGGCACTGATCTCTTCAGCAACCACTTTAGTCCTTGCTTTTCAGTCAAATTTCCCTTTTATCAAATGTCTGCTCCTCTTCTTGCTTCTGAGTCTCACTGTAAAACTGACTAAAAGTCAGCAGCAATACTTATGCCACTGCCTGAATACACTGTCCTGAAATTTTCTCCAACACATTAATCCATCACCTTCATATTCAGTTTCATGAAAAGTTTCAGGACACGTACGAATACAGACAAGTAACCTATGTGGCCTGTAGTCCAATTCCCATTACAGTCCTACTTTGCTTCTGAAACCTCATGAACACAGTGTTTACTGTCTACATTCTTATGGGCATTCTGGACTTCTGAGAATTGTCCATTAAACTCTGCTTACAAAAATCTAAAGACTTCTCCAGTCTGCATCTCCAAAGTTTTCCAAATTGTTCAGCAAACCATTACCAAAAGATTCTGACCCATGAAATCAGGTGGAGTTACAGCAACAACCCCACTTCCTGGTACACATTTTCTATGCTAGTCAACTTTTCATCACTGTGACCCAAATACCTAATATGAGTGACTTAAAGGAGGAAAGATTTATTAGGATTCATGGTTTCAGATCATTGTAAACTGGTTCCATTGCTTATGGCCTGAGACAAAACATTATGGAGGAAGGGTACTGCAGAGGAAAAAAGCTACTCAACTCATGACAGCTAGGAAACGGTGGGGGAGGGGTTTGGGGGTATGTGGAAAGAGAGGCACAATATACTGTCCCCAGTGCATACCCCCAATGTCTTACTTCATTCAATCATCACCTACCTGCCTTAAGTTTCTACCCCCATTCCTGTCATTTTTTTCAAATTATTAATCCATCAAATGGATTCATCCACTGTTACAGTTTGGATGTGAGGTATCCCCCAAAAGCTCAAGTGTGAGACAATTCAATAGTATCCAGAGGGGAAATGACTGGGTTGGGAGAGCTGAAACCCAACCAGTGAATTAATCACCTGATGAGATTAATTGAGTGATAACTGATGGCAGGTGGAATATGGCTGGAGGAGGTGAGGTATTGGAGCATGGCTTTGGAGTATATAGTTGTATCTGGCAAGTGGATCTCTCTGCTTTCTGATCATCATGTGAGCTGCTTCTCTCTGCCACACTCTTCTGCTGTGATGTCCTGCCTTATCTTGAGCCCCAAGGAATGGGACTGATTGTCTATGGATTGAGACCTCTGAAACCCTAAGCCCTCAAATAAACTTTTCTTCCTTTACAATCGTTCTTTAGTCACAGAGGAAAAGGAGCTGACTAAAACAGAAATTTGTACTGAGAGTAGGGTTGTTAATGTAACTAACCTGACCATGTGGTTCAGAAGCTTTTTGAGCTTTTTGGAATTGGTGGCAGATATTTTGAGATTCTTAGCAGTGCAAACTGGAAATGCTTTAGATTGTTGTAAGCTGAGCTTAATGGCCAATTCTGGTGGGAGCTCAGAAAACCAGAGTGCCAACAGGACTGTGAACAATGAAGACAGAACTCAAGAGGAAAAGGAGGACGCTATTGGTAATTAGACTAGAGGCCACTCCTATTATGTTCTGGCTGAGAAGGTGTGTCCTCGGATTTTCTGTGAAGTTGACTTTAAAAGTGATGGACTTCTTAATTTGGTGGAAGAAACATCTAGGCAGTTTAGCATTCAGGTGGTGGCATGGTTACTGCTGGTGGCTTTTAACCAAATCTATTGTGTTAATCAGGAGCAGAAAGATTTGAAAACCTTGGACTTGAAAGGTGAGAGTAAAACTGGGGCTGGAAGTTGCCCTTGTTAAAGATATTACACTAAAGATGGCTTGAGGTCATCTCAGGAATTGGCAAGTCCACACCCATCTCAGATTCAAGGAAGTAAAAGTTAAAAATTCTTTTGTGAAGAGACCAATGGGGTACCCTTCTTGCACAACAGAGCTTAAGCAGTCTTTTTCAGTGTGCTCAGTCACCCAGCCACTTGGAGACTGATACAGCCAGGGTCCCTGTAGGCTTGGCTACTGCACAAGATGGTGGCAGACCTTGGTGTCAACTACATGGTGCTGGTTCTTCAAGAATGCAGGATGCTGGAGTTAGGAGGATAGGGAAACTTCCATTAAGATTCCAAAGGAAAGCCTTGGAAGTCAGGCAAGGTGCAGCAGGGTTGAAGTCCCTGCCATCACCCCCAGAGAAGGCAAAGAGTGGAGATATGATGAGGAATCCTAAACTGCAGTGAAGACCCTCAAGATTAAGAAATGCCAGCAATGTAGTACATCGTCCTCGGAAAGCTGCAGGAATCGAGCAGAGACAAGCCAACAGCATGTACACTTGGGCTGCATCCAAGGCCAAGGAAGCAGAGCTACACAATCCCTTTGGAGAGAACATCATGATGCCATGTGCTTCAGATGCTAGACATGGAGCTACAGGACTTGTTTTGCCTAGCTGGATGTCAGTCTGGCTTTAATCCTATCCCTTCTTTCTTTGCCCCTAATTTTCTGAATAGAAATATTTACTCTGTACCATTATATATTGGATACTTGTAAATTGCTTTTAATTTTACAGGAGCTTACAGTGCAAGATTGTCTTGAGCCCTGTAGAGGACATTGGATTTGAACTTTGAGCAATCTCAGAACTGCTGAGACTACTGGGACTCTTGGGAATGGACTAAATGTATTTTGCATTGTCAGATGTGTGAGCTTTTGGGGGCCAGAAGAATATTATGGTTTGCATATGATATGTCCCCCAAAAGCTCAAGTGTGAGACAATGCAAGAAGGTTCAGAGGGGAAATGATTGGGTTGTAAGAGCCTTAAACCACTCAGTGAATTAATTACATGATGGGATTAATTGAGTGGTGACTTGGGGCAGGTGAGGTGTGGCATTGGAGCATGGCTTTGGGGTACATAGTTGTATCTGGCAAGTAGAACTCTCTCTGCTTTCTGATCATCATGTGAGCTGCTTCCCTCTACCACACTATTTTGCCATGATGTTCTGTCTCACCTTGAACCCCACGGAATGGAGCCTGCTATCTATGGATTGAGACCTCTGAAACCATAAGCCCTCAAATAAACTTTTCCTCCTTTACAATTGTTCTGGACGGGTCCCTTAGTCGCAAGGGAGAAAAAGCTGTTTAAAAAATCCACTGATGAAGTCAGCATCCTCACGATCTAGTCATTTCTCAAAAGCCTCACCTTTGAACATTGCTGCATTGGAGACTAAGCCTTCAACACATTAGTCTTTGAAGAACACTTATATCCAAATCATAATGATTGTCATTTCTACTCTTCTGTTTTCTAAGAAACAGAACAAAGCAATACAAAATTTTGTTTAAATACAAAATTCTTTGTCTATAACACACAACAGACCAAATACCACTTTGCTAATATTTACTTGGATCTCTTTGAATTCTAAGGAACTTTAATAAGAAAATTTTATTTAAAAAATGTATAGATATATCTATCATCAATTTGACTGGCCCACTAAACCTTGGCTTCTCTGTGAATCCATTTAACATTTTTAAGGTTAATAAAAAATATTTATAGATTTGTCAGGAGTTAGTATACCTTTGATATTATAAAGTATCCAACATTAATGGTAATGATACTGGGTTCCACACTGGAAATGTACAGTTGTCCATCTGTCCTGTGTTAAACTTTATGTTGAGTCAAGGAGCCCCTATTGAATGGACAGAATCAATCTACAAGTGTGCAATATGCTTTACCCTTTACAGAACTTTGAACTTGAGAAAGGAGATTAAGTGAAGCACTATAATGCATATCCAAATTTAGTTGAAGAATAATTATCACACAGCTTCTGATCAGAACAAAAGGTACCAAGATTTGGAAAAAGATATTTCTTTTCATCTTTAAATATTGTCTTTAAAAATTACATGAAGCTCTCAGGGGATTTTTTTATTTGGAAAAGAGGAAACTGTTGTAAAACCATATTCAATTTGGTCTTCAAATTATTTGAATACTCAGAAACAATATATGCTTTAAAATATAGATTTTAAATCATATAAGTAATTCCCTATGCAGCTTAGAATTCACACTGAATAGAATTTGGGGAGGGGGGTCCATGCAAAGTCTGCAGTTGAATCTGATGGTGTATTTTCAATAGCTTTGTTTACTTTTTCTAAAGATCTAATCATTGAGCTTGTTTTAGAGAACCCTATCTAGTCTTAAAGTAGAAACATCTTGGAAGGTGTAGGAATTTTAGCTTTCAAAGTTATTACAAACAAAAGACTTATTGAGTGCCACTAGGTGCTAATGGTGTTTAGAATCAAAATATTAACCCCTAAAAAAAGTTACTGAGCTTTATATGTCCTCTTAGTTGCCTATCTTGGTAGAAGAAAAAAGGTTCAAATTTGAAAAATAATTCTCTGGTTAGTAGTTTTTGTGATTTCTATAAAGATTGAACTTTCCATGATTGATTTAAGAAAATTGTAACCCTAATTAGTTTTGGATATACAGAAAAAGCAAAGAATCCTACACCAAGTCTCTGAATTTCTGAACCACCAATGGCCCAGAAAAACAGGCTCTCCTACACATGCTAAAATTCAGCTTATTTAAACTACTCAGGTGATAATCTAGTATAAGTAAACATTTGATATGAGGATTATTTCATAAAAATAAAATGACTTATTCATAATTCTTCGGACCTTCCCTGGGGATGGAACAAAAAATTGGACTGATGAATGCTTACCATTTGGTTCCTACACCCAGCAGATTGCTCAAGGGAAAAAGCACTAGCGATTGTCAAGTCAGAGCGGGTTTGGGTCAATCATTTGCAGATGAGGTAGATCTGCAAAGCACTGTTGGCATTTGGGAGTTGCTGTGACAGGCTACAGGAGGAAATTTCACTCTTCTTTAACTTGGTGGCCAGCCTGCAAGCTACTGCGGGAGTCCTTTCCCCCTAATCCATACTGTTCAATTGTCAGGAAAGCTTGTAAACAGGAGCCTCCATCAGTTACCTCAGAGTGGTTTGAACAAACTAACATCATAACAAGAGTGTTTATGGAAAAATGCTTAAGCACTGAAGCAGAAAGGGCTTAGCACTGATCAGACCTCTCTTCCACCTTTATTCTTCACTGTTCACATTGAAATGCAAATATCAGCACAGGGTTTCCACTGGCGTGCCACTCACAAATTGAAAAGCAGTTTTTATCTATGCAAATGTAAGCATGGTAATTGAAGTTAATCAATCAATGCTAGCTTTCACTAAAACCTTGAACATGATTGAATAAAGTAATTATCATTCAGCAGAAAATGATGAAGTTGTAGACAGCATGAACCTTATTAAAGGAGGATTTTGAGTCACAATGGCTTAATTTAGCTAACAGCCCAGCCTTAGCCCAAGCAACATACTTCTCTTGCTGCCTAGAATTGTTTTAGGAAGAAAAACCAACAACAATAATAATCACAGGGCTAGGGGAAGGTGGAGGTAACAGGTAAAGTAGGAGATTTTATTATTATTATTTTTATAGTTCGTAGATTAATACAACAATGCTTGTCATACTACAGAGAAGCCTTAGTTTAATACCCTTCAAAAACTCCAAATAGATCTGTGAACAAAGATTGCTATGACGTTTTTTGATATGCCCGACAGCAATAATAGGCTCTTAATGTCATTATATTTTTAACACAATGGATGAAATAAAGTGAAAACCTCACAAGTTTTTGTAAAATAAACACAAAATTAGAGAAATATTTCTACCTGCAAAAATAACCTATTGAGATTTCATAAAGCTGATGCTATACTCTTAAAAGCATGATGTCCAACAATTTGTATTTTCTTTATTCATTTCCATGATTAACCATTACAGAATGTAAGCTGCATTTTACTCAATCTTTCAAATATTTTATTTCTCTGGAGTGTTATATATTCAATTACTTTGATTTTAAAAATACAATCCACTAGAAGGTGTTTTAATAGTAATAGCCAGCTGTAGAGTGCTTGCCTAGCACCTGTGAGGCCCTGGGTTCAATCCTCAGAACCACATAAAAACAAATAAATAAAATGAAGGTATTGACCACTACAACTAAAAAAAATTTAATATTTAAAAAATTAGTAATTCTACGATACTTTTTTGTAGTTTCTTTATACTCATCTCTTTGCACCTATGATTTAAATGTTTTTTGAGCCTTTAAAAACAAAATTATTTTATTTAAGCCAGTGTCTAGCACTATTGTCAGAAAAAAAATCATTTCAGGTAGCATAAGGGAAATAATCCATCTCTGGAAAATGTAATCAACAGTTAGTGTGCAACATAATGTAAACTGATTATGAAAAGAGGTTCCATTTAGCTTTTTCCAAAGTATTTTTGAAAAACAAGGTTAACTAGCAATATTTAGATTAGAGTGGCCCAGCAGGATATGGTGACTCTTAAGAACCTACAGTAATTCTATTGGATTCAATTAGATTGAAAAAAATTAAAGGTCTGTAATCCTGCTAATATTACTGTACACCCTTAGGGAAGTCAATCCCTCCCCCAACTCCATTTTGGTTGATGCATTTTGCATTTAGTGTATTTTGAATAACAATTTGTTGGATTAAAACTGAGTCCCCCATTGAATAGCAACAAATACCTTTCTACAAAAAAATAAATAAATACATAGTGCTAGGTATTTTCCTCAAACATAGTTTCTCTGTATCCAAATTTCCTAAAGCTGCAGTGTCACCTGCATTATTAATAAATCAATAGGTGACACAAAAAGAAATACCCAAGTTTAAGTACTGAATAGATTATAGTAAAAAGTTATGAGGTTTTCCTACTACACATTTCCTCTAGAATGTAATTGTGCTGTCTCCTACTATTTAAGTAAAAGCCATCTCCTTATTTATTATCTTCTACTCCATCCACAAAGCATTTAAGAATCAGGACTACTATGGCAAAGTGACATTAGAGTGTTATATAAAAATAGTTAAATAGAATCAAAATGTCATTTTTATTTGGATAATAATGTGCATTAAAAATATGATATTGATTGTTTACCTTAAATGCCCTAACAGCAGCAAATTAGTCATTTCTGACCTTTTATGGTTATTTCCCACTGCAGGACCAGCCCGAGATATAAGTTAATACATCTCATTTTCTTATTTCTACTCAGCTGTGAAACTAACGGTTGTGAAAAAGACTATAGTATGAGGGTACAAATAAAGACCATACTGTCTTTATTTCTGACCCTTTATTTTTCACAAAAGCTTGAAGTTGATATATTTTGGATTTTTTAAAACTGGAAGAAAATATTCCTGAGCAATCATGCTAATCAGTTGCCAATATATTCACAAAAGATCCAAAGTTTACATAATATTTGTTTTATTATCCTTAGGATTCATATAGAGTAACATAAACATCTTTATAGCATCAGTAGTCTACTATTGTATAACATACACTTCAGGGAAGCCTGACTCCTGATGAAATGACTTTCAAACTTCTGAGGAAAGAGGATATTATAAATGAGCACATTCTAGACAGTTGTATTTTTGTGTGCATGAGGGTTTGTGTGTGTGTGTGTGTGTGTGTGTATGCATGTGCGCATGCAGATGTGCATTTTCCTAACTGACCTATTCTATTGGTCTCAATGCACTGTTTGCAGAACTGTAGAGGACCAAACAACTGGATAGCGAAGAAGCTAAGAAGCTGTGAATTGCAACAGCTTCTGGTTTTCTAACTGCTGATGGAACCGAAAGAATACAAAGTTTTGTTAAAGGACAGTTTTTTTCCTCGCTACCTTGCAAACTCGAAAGGAACTCTGAAAAGCCCCAGTGCTTGTAAATTAAAATCTATTTGAAACAAATCAAGGCTTTGTATTTTTGTTCCAAGATATGTTGCATGCCCAAGCCTTCCCTGCTGAAGGTTTCTATTAATTGAGCTCTCAGTCCAATAGTGGGCTCTCTGACTCTAGCCTTCACTTGTCTACCATAGCTGTGATGGTTAAAAGCTTCTCCGGTTTGTCACAGAGTTTAATATGCACCCTACATAATTATGCAGGATTCACTGTGCTATCAAACTGCAATTCAAATTAGTTCAGGATTAAAGGCACAGAACAGTACTGCTTCCTTAATTGCATTGTACTGTGCTGATCACATTCAAATACCCATTACTCATTCCCTCTGTGGAGCAATAAGTCAGGGGGATTAATATTCAGGCAGGTGACAGGGCCAAGCCATTAAAAGGCAGTTATGCAGAAAGCATGGCTGGTTTTATTCACGTTAATGAAATCAGTGAAATGAAACTGTAATAGATTTATCAAAGCTCAGATGGATTTGCTGTAAATCAGTTTGATTCAAGCAATCAAACTGGACAATAGAGATAGTTTTCAGCTCTAGCAATGGGTGTCAGAAAGCAGCATGTGAAAAGTGCTGATATTCTTCATGTATGGATTTGATATCCACCTCGTGCACAGGCCTATTCCCAAACCACTGCTGCTAATTTTTTTGTCTTTTGAACTAGGTGCCAGTGGCTGATAAAACATAACAGCATATCATCTTAATACAGCACTTACACTGTTTTTACTCTTCATTTTTAAGTCCCCCAGAACATCAATTCTTTCCTATTGCTAGTTGGAAAAGAAAAGAAAAAAAAAAAAAAGAAAGAAAGAAAGTTCGACAGAGCACAAATTAGCATTGCTGTCCCTCTACTGCTCAGAACAGGAATGAAACTTTGGCCAGGGTGACTACATGAATGGTACAGATGTCTCCTAAACCAGCACTTGTGCAAAGGGAAATGTGGTCAGATCACAATTTCCCAGAGTGATGGGCTGATGCAGGAACCCCGTGAAGCTGAAAATTTACTTTTGTTCTGGGTCTAATGAAATAATTTGGTATCCATTAGAGGGCAGCATAAGAACAAAAACTAAACACAGCAAGGGAGGTCTCCCCTGCAGATAGACAAGCACCTTTGCTGAGGTAAACTTTTTCAATTCAGTCATATTTTTCAAATATTAAGCCGATGAATGGAGAAGGTAACTAAGGGAGAAGACAGAAACAGACCTTTCTTAGAGAAAAATGACCCCAGGATCGGTACATACCAATTTAGCTTTAGGGAGTTTTCTTTCTATACACTAACACCCTCCACATCTCACCTTCCCTTTAGGGTTGAAATAGAAATGCTCCTGACCTGAGCTTAATGACCTCGTGAGTATTTTGGAGATGGTGTTTTGTTTTGTTTTGTTTTGTTTTTTGAGATGGTGTTTTTGATGGGATTCTAATAAGATATAAAATAGTAATCAAGCTTTTGTTTCTATAAAAAGTGCATCATGTATAGTAAGGTTATACTAAAACTACTCTAATTGGTCTAATTTTTAATTATTAGAAACAAATTGTTCAAGAACTAGAGCCAGTTTTTAATGATCCAAAACAGAAATAAATGTTCTAGTCTATTACCGTCCTATATGAAATAAATCAATATTAAAGCTAATTAACCCTTTTCAAAGGCATTTTGTCCCAGGTTTTTATTTAATGGTTCAGTGCTGCTTAAAGCATGGATCAAGCTGGATAAGCTCCATTTAAAAAATGGCCCATTTTGAAAACAGTTTAGCAGTTCACTATGACGAATATATTTATCAGGATAAACTTGACTTTTTCAATTATATAAATAACTGACCATGATTCCTTAAAAGATCTCACAACAAAACAGATGTAAGACAAGAGCCAAATCTAGTAACAGTATAACATAGTAGCTGATTTCATTCAGTGCATTTTAAAGATATTTTGTGAAATATTTTCAGTTTTTCACTTTTAAGAATATTCCTTATAGAGGTTGAAGAAGGGAAGTGGTCCCTGTATAAGTTCTTTCATTCCAGGTCATATGTGAACGCAAACCTATGATCTGTCCCTTTTGAAAGCAGCCATGATTTTTTTTATAGTGTTCAAACAACATAGTGCAAAGCCCAAACCTTTCAGGACATAAATGACTACTTTGACATATGAAACCCAATGAAAATTATATACATTATTTAAAGAATTCGATACTCTTCCCCTGTTGCTATACTAGCAATCATGGGATGTACTTTAAAATCAAGCTATTTTTGACTTATAAAATAGATGATATATTTTGTAAACGAATTAAATTCCTCACAGTACCAGAGGATTAATTTGTAACGTTATGAAATTTTGATTAGCCTGCTGTAAAATCAGAATTGTTTACCACAAGTGTCTGGATTCTGACTCTTATGGTCTTTCCAAACAGATAATGAAATGAACTGAAGCTGGTTGGGGGGGGGTGTGCAGGGTAATTTATGAAAACATACTACACCATAATTTTGCCATTTTTCTACAATAAGGATGGCAAATGATTTATGGCATAAAATGAAATATTTCTCACTGTCATTTCAATGGATCTAAGATTTACAGCTCCTTAACTTGGATAGGAAAAACTCTGTATGCATAAAAATGAATTGTAAATCAATTAATGATGGAGATGAAAAACAAAAAAAATGATATTGAAGCAATGGTGAGAAAACCTAACTAGTAACACATAAAAGGGAAGAAGCAGAAACTATTTAAATGTCTTTAGAAAGGAAGGAGTTTGGACAGAGGAAAGCCCTTGCTTAAAATTCTATGAGTATAAAAAAATCACTCTGCAATTGAAGATTAAGTAAGATTATTTAGGAAACATGGTCAAAAGAAAAAAGTATTTTAAATATATATTTATAGATCTTTTTAAACCTCCCAACTCCTTGACACAGTGGAAGAAAGCTACTAGCAACCAATGAAGAAGAAAAGTGAGCCTGGTTCTATAGGAGCCACTGTACCTAGAAAATGAGCACAGGGATGCTCTGCTTAAGACACAACACAGTAGACATGAATGGCTCACAAGCTCATGTAACCAGCAGTACCACATGCCATGCTCTAATATCCAAGGCAAATTCTATGCAATCCAATCCTCCTATCTCTTTCACAGAACATGATATATTACCTAAGCCTATAGAATACATCCATCCCTAACCTCCCTAAATTCAAGAACTCCAATGTGAATTTCTTCAGTAGGGTATGCTAAACAATTAAATTCCACGTCAAATGTAGAATAAAAAAGATGGTACTGATAATTCTGCTAAAGCAGTATTTTGCTTAGATCACGTGAATCTTATTATTCTGGACCAGGTATCAAGCAAAATATAAAGATATCTATTGATTTTTGCAAAAGGCCCGCAGCCTTCTTAGCACAAGACCTGCAGGACTGTCTGGGTATCATCAAGGTTCACATACATCATGTTCTCTGCCTGTATTTTCACAAGTTAGGTAGCTAATTAGAGACCTAAAATACAAAGTATGGGAACAAAAGGCTCATCATTTCTGCCTCCTAAACAGGAATTCTCTCATTACCAGGGTGCCAGATCAATTTAAAACTTCTGTTGTTTCTTCCCTTCATAAGTCAAATGCCATCAGGTAAAATCTGACAGTGACAATGCACTGCTGACAAAAATTGCAAAATATTGATGCTAGTATCATATTTCCCTTTTTTAAAACCATCAATTTTATACATTTTGAAAACTGGGGGCAATAGTTTGAAAATTTTTAAAGTGCTATCAAATTTGATAAGCTGGATCAATAAAAAATGCCTTGAACTGCTATGTATTTTTTTTTCCAGGCACTGAACAAACAGTTCATTGTTCCAAGTCTGTCTGGGAGCCACTGCTTTGGGGTATTCTATACAATTTCAAAGAACCTTCAGAAGCTCACGGATGCCTTTGAGCATGCAGACCTGGGAGGCAGCACATCTAAACCACAAATTGAGAATGTACTCCATGTACACATGTAAATTAAAACCTACAAAATAACATGTGCATTATAAAATTTGCCCTGTGTTAAAACTGATAACAGCCTTACTGATTTACTGACAATGAAAATATATAGCATTTTTTTCTATCAGAGCATTTATCAACACTTGGCAACCCTGCACTAACTTGACATGTAAGATGATCAAAATGGATTATGTAATCTTTCCCATTCATTTCTATTGATTTTAGTTATGATAAAATTCATCAGTGTGCCTGGGAACACATAGGCAGAAAGGCTTTAGTAGACCAAAAAAAAAAAAAAAGGAATCCAACTGAGTTGTAATAGGATGAATGTAATTTTGGAATAAGATTGCACCAATACAAAAGTCATGCCCTAAAGGCTGCAGTAACAAATTAATACAAATAATTCTGGTGTCTCATAAATTCACATCCGTCTCTGCAGATATTTCACTTTTGGAGATAAAATTATAAAAATCCCAAGTTAAAGGAATGAATATGTGTCATTGAAAATATAGTTTCTGAATATATTTTCAAACTTTCTTTTAAACTTCAACAGTAATCAAAGTTATTTGTCTGACTACAAGTAACATCAAAATGCCAGCAAATGGACCATTTTAATCAGTTTTATTGATTCATGCTTTCAGTTCTTATTCAGTTAAAAACAAGGCACATTAAATACATCCTCTTATTGCTCTATAAATGCATGCAGCTCATTCTGTATATCAAAAGTAATAAATAATGGTGATAAAACACCAAGACAGTTATAAAAATGACAACCCAGCCTCAAACATAGTATTTAACAGTCCAATCTAGAACAATAACCCAACACAATACATAAAAGTGCCACATACACAAACATGCAGTGTGCATATCTACTCCACTACTGGGCTTATATTTGATATTCATTGAAAACACAGTAGGGCTTTTTTATTTCCTACAAAAAGCAAACATAATGCAACACAGTGCAAGTTATAGCATCACTGACTTCAATATGATTACATTCATATGCCAAAAATTTTTACAAATGCATAAAATAAAAATAAAATCCCCAATGATCCTTACAGTATTTTTAGTAAAAGAATGAAATTGTTGTACAAAACAGGAAGCTACATATTTTGAAGCAAATAAACAAACAAACAAAAAATGCCAGAAACTAAGGCACAATAGGAAGCATGCATTTAATAGTAGAAATCCTAAAGTTACAGTCAGTATAAATTGATTGAAAGCAAGAAAACAGCAGCAGGATGGATCTGAGGGAGACAACCTTGGCTTAACTAATCATCCAACATTATTACTACTGTGATGACAGAGGTGGGGGCCATTTAAAGGAACTTCAACTCTCCAGCACAGACGGGGGTTCCTTCACCTCAATCCCCCCTGAAAGACTCTAGTAATAAATCACTTGACCATAAAAGGCAATCCCTGCATACACAGCCCAACACTCCAACAGAACCAACTAGTATCATGTTTAGGCGAGAAGAAAAAAATTATTTTGTGCTTGGTATAAGTTTTAAAGGGGTTTAATCCCCTATTTCTTTATCCTTTTTTTTTTTATATCAGGTAAAATGACTATACAGGTTTAATGAAAAATTTACACAAAAATGCTGGGGTGTTCTATCCACAGTAATGGCTTTAAATCAGTTCATTTCCAAAACGAGTCTGTGGGATTGGTGAAGGAGCGAATGCTTTTTAGAATTAGCAGATTTTAAGCAAAAGCAGATATGTTCAAGTGAAGAAAAGTACACTTTTCTTTGTCCTTAAAGGAACTTCATTCACAGCAAAGCGTGCACAAACGAGGCCTGTTTAACAAACAGATCTGCCAGAGCCAGTCATTCTAAGCCTGTCCCTACTGTAACAGAATCAGGGAGGATACAAGTCATCGTTATCTTGATCTAACTAGAAAAAGAGAGAGAAAGAGAGAAAGAACAAATGTACAATATTGTGATATATCATCTGGAGTGATAAAGGACAGCTTTTATACCTATTTAGTAACACTGGGTTCTAAACAGTGAAATTTATTGTGTCGATAAAAAAACATTCCAGTTGCAAAACCATAAGCTTCCATTTATTAAAAGAGAAAAAAATCCAGTGTAAAGAATTCACACTTTGAAAGAAAATAAAATTCACAGTGACACCTGGGAGCATCACTCACTCTGTTTTAGGTTTTCCTTTAGGAAGTGGTTAAGATCTAAACTTCATGTTAAAATAAAATGAGTGAAGATGCTGTCTCTCCCTGCAACTGATGTTCGTTTCAGAGGGTGTGGGTGGAGGCTCAGGTGAGTGAACCTCCCAGTTCATATTATGATATACAGGCTCATAACCCACATGAATGATGCATAGAGATATTCTATAATGTTGACATAAATGGAAATAATAACACAAAAGTGTTTTATGTACCAGTTCAAGAAACTAGGACCTCAAGTCCAGGCAATGACAGCCTGTGGTGAAATAATAGGAAATACATTTCCTATTACACTCAAAACCTGATCTTAAAAAAAAAAAAAAAAAAGTAGGTAGTATCAAAAATCAAAAGAGGAAGCTCAATTAATACTGATGACTAGTTAAAAATGCCAACAAAACTATAGCAAAAGCATCCAAACTGGCATTTTTCATTTAGTGCATTATTTGTTATATTCATTGCACACTGATTTTTGTTTTTGCTGTGTATATGTGTGCATTTGGTATGGTTTTCATTTTGTTTTTATCATTTTTGGTAAACTGATAATTTTTTCATTGAGTGCAGAAACATAAGGATTTTAAACAAGATTGACCTTGGATACTGAAGTGTATTGCCTTATTTTACATATAATTATATTAACTAATGATTATTTATCCTCTTACTATGGATTGCAGATACCCATTAGAAAAAAAGTCCAGGTTTGACAATATCCCCTATTTCAAAATTTAGGATTTGGGGATTGAAACTAGTGTTCTATATGAATTTATAAAGAAACATCTTTAACCATTAAATGTATTACTACGATAAAGATTGGAGAGATTTGGTCCCATACCATTACATACAATTTGCCACTTACATGCTGGTTTTAAAGTTAAAACAAAACAAAACAAAACAAAAAACAAGGATCTTCCTGGCACCAATAATAGAGAAAACCAGCAGTGACTAGGTAGAAAAAATGAACTGCTGAGATGAAACTATCACTATAACTCCCAGCAAATGTCAATGCTATCCTTATCTTACACCTGCAATTCCAGCACCTTTCATAGTTTCTCTTAACCAGATCTAAACTTTTTTTTCCCTCTCCAGTTTTGCCAATTGTGCTTGAGATATAATATTGTGTAGCATTGTTTGGAAGAGAAAGGTAGTCAGATTGGAGGAGGAGGAGTTGAGAAGTCTCCATAAATACCATCATTTGAACAGGTCACTCTTTTTAAGAACAAAAATGCTATCCACAAGCTTAAGGTCCACAGCTTTGTGTGTGTCACAAATTTTTTCCAGCTTCTCTTTTCCATTTCTACCTCTAGAACTGCTGTAAAATAAATTAATAAACAGAAAAGGAGAGTGTTATGCCTAACAGATCACAAAATGAGTGCAAAACATTAATCAATGTGCATTGAAAATGAGAAAATACACTTTTTAGAAGTTAGATTGAATGGCAGATGCAAATAAAATATTGGCAAATTAAGTTGGCAAATAGACCAGCATTCTGAAGTTTTGGAATGTTTTCCAGTGTTAAAAAAGGCAACTATCACAGCCATTGTTTTATAATGGTTGAAGTCATCTCTGGCTGTTACATGGTGATTTGTTGCTCTTATGTTTATAGGCTGTAGATTTACAAAACAAAATAAAAAACAAGGATCTCACAATCCTCCACAGCTACGGTCCACCGGAATCGGAACTCGTCGCTCCAGGTTCTCTTCTGCCGTTTTCATTAGTATAGCAAGGCGGCTTCCTGACACCCTTCCTTTCTGAATAGCACTCATAAGCTTAAAGAGAAAATACGCAACAGATTCAGAAGGCAGGCCAGACAATTCCTCTCAGCATTTTAATGGTTACCATTCGGCAGGCAGAGGTAACTAAGTGCTCCATCAAAAGCCATAGCAAGTACTACAGCTCAGACAAGAGCACAATTTTTGAACACTTCAAAAAGAGAAGGGGCAGGTATTTCACCACTGCTGCAAAAACAACATCTACTTAGAAAATCAGCCTCCCTTTAAAAGCAGATTTAATGTGTACTTTTTGTCCCTTAATGTGTTCTGGGCATACTTTTTTTAAAAAAAGCAACTTCAAATATTGGATCTTTAATTCCATTTAAAAATCTTAAAAAGAAATCTCAGGGATTGAGCAAAGACAATGCATGACCTGTATTTAACTATCCTTTTTTTAGTGTTACTGTACTTGACAACTTCAAGTCCCCTAAATCCAAATTCCTTAAAGACTTTTAAAGTAATTTACATTTAAGTCCTTGGGAGTAGACCCAGAGATCTACCCTAAGAATTAAAAGCACTCCACAGCCCAGATTTTACCTAATTCATTTTTATCCAACGGATAAAATCAGAATTAGTCTTGAAATTACATGCAGTCAGCGGGCAAAGGCCTTTAATCGGGAAAGCACCTTGCAATTATGAGCATGTGGATTTTTTTTTCCATTTCACATTGATGTGGTTTTAACTATTGCCTTTCTTGATCTCATTTCTCCAGTCTTTTTTATTTATTTACTTTAAAAAGAACAGAGGTAGCCATTCATCAGAAAAAAAAAAATATGTATAAAAATTCTTAAAATATGTTTAGGATTATGGCTTTTAGCCTATAAAGATATATTTCTTAAAATCAGCTCTGCATACGAGTCAGAGGCATCTGCCAAGGGGCTGGATCAGAATTTCATGACCTTATTAAAAGCTGTTTCACAAGTGATTGCTTATTAGAGATGGACTCCTACATGCAGAAGTGTCATTAAAGCCCAAACCTGGAAATAAAGTCATGTAACCAGGCAGTATCTATAGTGACCCTTCTGTGAAGATGATTAAAAAACTATATCTATATTCAAAAATAGATGTCTATGGGATGAATGTGGGCCCTTAATCTTCAGAAAAGGAAAATGTTCTATTAAAACAAACAAACAAATCTGAAAACACACTTTACATCTGGGGAATAATAATGTAATAATATAAGAAATGCTGACCTCTAAAGACAGAGCAATTATTGTTTATTGTTTTGTCTCTGATTCCAGGAAGACCTTCAAAGTTTAGCAGAACTAACAAAACTGACAGAGCAAGAGTTTCTTCCAGCCATAAATAGTATAGCATGCACCAACCTCAAAAACTTAAGGGTTTCTTTAAATGTCACTTGTTTCTAAAAATCATATTATAAGAAAAAATTCATATTTGGGTGTGAATACATTTCATGAGATATATGATCAGCATTTTAAAGTTGAATACTATACTGTATATTTGTACTAACTGGAAGCATGAATAGCCTCTTTCATTTAGAATTGGACAAGAAATAATTATTAAATTCTACAAGAAAACCTGCAGGTGGTTTAAATTATTTTCTGGGTTTTAACTCTCTTTGTTCAAGAAAATTACTTAAAACCCAAACCATAGAGCATATCCATAAAATTATATTCTTATTATTTCAAAAACCCCAGGTTTTTCAACCCCAAATGCTGTTGTTTATTTACAATACATATGAAATGAAGCATAAGTTATTTCTTTGAAGACAAGTTTTCTAAAATTCTGAGACAAACAATAAAACATTCTCCAGGAAAACTAAATGCATCAAATGGTTTCCAATTCCCAAGCATAAATTTTAAATTCAATTTAAAACATGCATTTAGTTCAACAGTAAGCTAAACATTCTTTTTTGTAATGCCGGACACAACCTGTGAAAATTTTCTGCATTTAGATTCAACAATGCTCTTATCTGCAGCTCATCTCCAGAGAGACAATTACCATTTCCTTTGCCTTGATCTTGTTTGTTTAACTTGACACAGTGAAGAAAGGGCTGACACTGACCAAAATCCCCAGCATTAATTTATTTCATGTTCAGCATTCATCATTGCCATGCTGCAAGCAGGACCTGGCATTCATTTGAAATACCTGCCCAACAAGCACCACAGACAAAACCTAGCTGCTTGGAAACCAATACATCCTTCACATAATCAGAGTTATATGGACAGCTAAAAACGTGGGGTCGGGGGAGAGGCTGTTGAATTTCTTTCTGTAAGGAACTTCTACGGAATAACGTATAGCATCCAGTTTAAAGTTAAAGCAATAAAATTAATTTCCTTGATGGTTACAAAAATTAAACAATCAAAACTTAAATGAGTTGAAAATCAGAAATGGAAATGCTTAAATTGTACATAGTCTTGACCCCTTTTGGCTTTTTTGGTTCTTTATAATGCAATAATCTAATCATCACATTCCCAAGTGAATATGGTTCTTAAATAAATATAGCTATCATTTTTAAACTTCTTCTATAAAAAAATTCTTTCCACATTAGAAATATTTTGCTGCCTCTCTTGACGAAGGTAGAACATGGTCCAGCAGTGACATTGCATACCACACTTCTCTAAAACGCAAGCTTCTTATTCAATCCTCTAAGCCATAATTAACTTAAATTTCACCTAAACTGTCCAGTGTAACAGAAGGTTTCTTATGAAAAGAAAAAAAAAAATATGCTCCAAGAAGAGTCTCATCTGTGGGCAAACATCAACCTTTGTTGGCTTCAAGCTTTCTTCCTTCTCAGAATGAAGTGACAAATGTGTGGATTTAAGAATTTATTCTTCAACATCCATTTAAGATAATGACAGCCAGAAGATAAAAGCAAATACATCTGTTTCCTTTCACCACAACTCACCTGTAAAAATTCATTGAGTTCAACCTGTCCGTTTTTGTTTAAATCTACTTCATTCAGAATCTCATGTAGTGTATTTTCATCCATTTGCACATTGATACTCTAAGGAAAAAGAAAAGCACAGAATAATGAAGTTTAATTAAAAATTATTCATATCCTCTTTCTAATCTGGCAAGCTTTCAAAATAAAAATAAAAATATTACTTGTAGAAAACACTAGATGAGAAAAAAATTGTCTCATATCATCTTTTATTCTTCTACTATCTAAGATTGATATTGAATAATAACAAAAAGTTACCTCTAATACACGCTGAACATCAACAATGGTAATAAAGCCTTTTTGGTCTGCATCAAACTTATGAAATCTCTTCTTGTACCTGGAACACAACATGGGATAATGGGAAAATATACATACACAGGAAAAGAATAAAAAGAAAAGATAGAAGCTTATTAGAAGTACCTGTCAATGTCTGAAGGCAATAGGCTAATTTCAGTGCGATCTGTTAACTGTTCAGATCGGGATTTATAGCCCATTTCATAATATAGGAACTTCTTGGCTGTTTCAAGTTCTTCCTAAAAGAGACACACAATGTTCAAAGAGTTACAGAAAGAATTATTGATTTTTTTATCCTTTCCTCGTTCAGTCTTCAGATAGGAAGTTGATCCTCACTTACCTGACTGTATACTTCTTTTCTTTCTTCCATTTATATTGAAGTATAATTCATATTCAATAAAACATACCTTTTAGATATGCAATTTGATATACACTCTAACATAATCAAGATACAGAACATTTCAACTGCCCTGTAAAATTTCCTCATGTTCATTTGCAATTGATTCCTTCCCCTGACCTCGGGCCCTAGGCATCTCCTGATCTGCTTATGGTCATCAGACTTTGTCTTTTCTGGAATTTCATATAGAACATAGTCTTCTGTGTTTGGCTGCTCTCACATAGTATAATGATTCATATTGCTACATGCAATTTGCTTTTTTCTCTGCTTTTTCTTTTTTTAATTTAAGAGTATTCTTGCATAGAATTGACCAGCAAATGCTACTGGACCAGATTTGTGTAATTTGGTAAAAAAAAAAAAAAAACCAAACAATTAAAAGTGAAGATCTGAACTACTATTAGTACTACTACTACTGCTACTACTACTACAGTAAGGCTGCCAGTGCCCAGGCAGATAGCCTGAGATTAGATATGTCAAAATGATATGGCCTTCATTCTGATAGTTTCAGACTCAAGAAGAAATGCTATCCTTAGTAGTTACACTGTTTCAATGTCCCCAATCTTAATTGATACTGCATTACTGTGAAAATACCATCACTAATGCTTCCTCTCCAACAACAACCTTTTCTTAAATTCTTTTTTCCTTCATGGTATCCACCCTTTCATTGCACTTGTCTTCCATGTAATTTGATAAAAAAAACAAACAATTAAAAGTGAAGATCTGAACTACTACTACTACTACTACTACTACTACTACTACTGCTACTACAACAACAGTAAGGCTGCCAGTGCCCAGGCAGCCTTACTGTAGTAGTAATTTGGTGTTTATCAGCTGGCTTGGTCCAGAGACATTTCACTTACTTCTTTACTCAATGAACCTTTTTCTCCTCTTTGGAATCAACTTTGAAAAGGTGTTTTTTTTTTTTTTTTAAAGACTAATCTACTTAGGCAATCTTCACTTTAAAGTTTCTCAATGAAAAAATGTATCTCCTGTCTGAATGGTATAAACTCTTACCAAATCCTACCGGAAAACATTTCCCAAAATATGTCCTAAGCAATACTAACCCCCTTCCTGCTCATCCCACTCATAAAGTGAGAGTTGGATCTGATTAAAAATAAATTCTCTTTTGGAAATTGACACTCCACATAAGCATTGTAAAAATTCCAATAATCTAAATTAAATGAAACACTTTCCATTATTTATTTAACTCAGAATTTCCCAAATTCTTTTGTTCTTGCACTCATCTTTTCATATTTATTCATTTATATCCCATGGTCACAATTTGGCAATGTTGCTTTATCTAAATGTCCCTGCTGACTCCTCTATCAATCCCAAACTCACCAGAGAAGGCCTTCCCCCCCTAGTCAGCTCTTCCTAGTAGGTTGGGTTTTGGTCTTGAGCAACAGTAAATCTAAATATTTCTCTAAATGTTGAAAATATCACACATATTTTTGACATATATATGTGTTGTACCTACCTCATTAGATTTCAAGATACTTGAAACTACGAGCTATTTATTATTCCCCTAAAATATTTGGTACAATGTTCAGCATACAAGTCACTCATTAAGTATTGAATGGTAAAAACAACCACAATTCATCTACAGAGAGTTATTTATCACCTTGTTCCTCTTTCACTTGTGCAGGTTAAATAATCCCAATGCTTTTAACCTTTTCTCGGAAGTCCAACTTTCTAACCTTTTCTTTTTTTCTTTTTTTTTTTCCCTCCTTTGTTCTCTCTAGACTACGCAGAATTCTCATGAATACTCCTATGTCTCAGATACTAAATTATATCTTTTAGGTCTTTTATTTTTGTTACTTTCTTAGCGGGGAAAGAAGAGCATTTCTAGGCATATGATTTGGCTCATAAAATTTGAAATGAAGTTAAATGTAGTTCCCCAGGAAGGCCAAAGACAACCAGTTTACAGAATTTTCCTCCTCCTTCCTACATCCTACCACCTGAATTCCTAGAACTAAATATGTTCTTGCATATTTAAATCATTACAGCCGTAAGTTTTATAAGAACACATAAGAGTAAGTTTCACAAAAGTAAGCAGCACAAGAGTAAGTTTCATTCTTGTTTTGACTCTTTATAGAGCCTTAGCTGTTCAAACAACACACAAAATTGGAAGAGGTGTACACCAATTTGGCTAAAGCAGAGGTAACAGGGCATAGTAGGGAAAGCTTAGGTTGGGATCAGAGTACCAGGTTTCAGTCCCATTTCCACAGCTTACTGCTTGTGTGAACTCTAACAGGCATTTGCTCTGTGAGCCTGTTTCCTCAACCATAAAATGGGGTTACAGGTTTTCCCGCAGAGCAGCATGGTCAGGACTGAGGCATTGTTTCACTAGTGACTTCTGTCATCCGAACACTACAGCACATTACATTAAAATCACTATAAGGATTTTTAAAAAAATATTGGGCCATGTTCTCACCTATGAAAACTTTGAGTTTGATGGTCTGATGGCAAACCTTGAAATCTGCCCTCCCTCCCCATTTCCCTAGTGACTCTGATTTGTAACCATGTTTGACAATCTACACTTAAAGGACAGGACACATACCCTATCCTTACTTGCACACTCAGCATATGACATAGGTGCTAATTATATCCATTTGAGAATATAGCAAGAAAGTGTCTGTCTCTGAGCCTGGAATTGGGCCCTACCAGACCCCAAAATGACTAGTGCCTTCCTAACACTAATCCATGGTATTTCTCTTATAGAATCCCAAACAGATTAAGTTATCCTCTGGGTCACAACTCCCTTTCAGTCTTTTCACACACCCTCAGATTCGCTAGCTATTACTTTCTCTCCTTCTACTGGATTTTTCCTTGTCTCTCCAACCCCTCAACTTTAGAATGCTCCAGGGCTCAGTCTTTGGGCCACTTTCATCATCTAACTACACTAACTCCCTCCATGGTCCTATCAAATGGCTTAAAAACTAATTTAAATTTATATCTTCAATTCTGCTCTCCCTCTAAATTTCAAACTGACATATCCAATGACATGGATTTTGTTTTAATAGAATCACCAAAGTTATTAAAGCAGAGAGACCAGTTTGGGGGAGGGAAGAAACTACAATAATTCATCTGAGAGATGCCAGGACTTGAATCAGGGTGACAGCAGTCGAATGTGTTAAGAAAGGGTGAAACTGAACCACTATTTGAAGATAACAAATATGATAATAATGTTTGCTGATGGATTTAGAGAGTGCGAGAGAATACACAGAGTATGATATTAAGATTAAAGACTAAGCAACTGAAGGTAGAAGGGCTATTCATGATATGGAGAGATCTGTGGAAGCAGGATGTGGAGAAGGCAGAAGGTGAGCCAAGAGAACTGGCCTCCCAGAATGTAAGAAAATCATTCAAGAAGGAGGGAAAAATAAACTGTGTCAAATGCTTTTAATTGGTGAAGTCAAATGAGGACCAAGAGTGGATAAGTATGTTCAGCAATGTGGAAGATACTGCTGAGCTTGGCCAGGGTTGATACAGCAAAGTAGTGAGGACAAAGCTTAAAGGAAATGGATTCAAGTGAGACAAGGGGAAGGATACTGAGGCCAGTGAGTATAGAAGGTAATTTTTCATATGCCTGGGCATATCACAAAAGTGTGGGTTAATTTAAAAACACAAAGATCTTCTTTTTATTATAGCAAGCCCACTTACACACATCCATACACATGCACACATACGTGTGTATAAAAACATGAATCTGAGCATCACTGGCTTTTTAGAACGTGGATGTAAACACAAACTCTCAAATGACACAAATGATAAGCACTTAGTCATCAGGCAGTGAGACTGCTATTTCTAACCACATGAAAATTAGCAGGAGTAGGAATTTCACTGAATACATCCTGAGAGTAGTTTCAATGAGAACTAGAAAAGGTTCTATTCCACAATCTTCAAATCTTTCCTTTCCAGAAAATATAAGCATAAAATAAAGGGTATTCTCTATATTTTTCATAAACAACAAAATTTGGTTTTAGACTATCTTTCCATTTTCCATATATTCACATATACAAATTGGCTGGAAATCGAAGATCACCATCAAAAATTATGCTATCCTCTCCAAACAGATTAAGCTGTCACAGGTTTTTAAGGGGAACAGAAGTTTTCAACGTTGATAGAATACCTCTTTCTTATGGTCATCCCAGTTCAGTTCTCGACCCATCAGTTCAACAATCCTGGGTAGGGCTTCCTCTGCGGCCTGGACATTGAGAAAGGCCAGGCGAGTGCGCCGTGAAATCATATCCACCGCCGTGCAGGCATACTCCTTAATCCCATATTTCACCTGCATTCAGGAAAAAGTATAGTTAGGCATTTCTTTATAAAAGAGTAAAGTTTCACTTAAAAAACTTTGTGCTTTGAAAGGTAACCCTTTTTCCTACACTCTGGTTTCTCCAGGAATCATGAGACTAATGGTGATTCGACACAAGTCCTCCATCTGGCTGCCAAAGGAGGTTTGGAAAATGGGATAAATTGGACAAGAGTTAATGCCTTCGTTGTGAACAGAACCTAGCATAAACATGCAAATTGCATCACTACTTATTAACCATCCACAGTAATCACTTACTTCTCTTTGCCTATACATTATGGGGAAGTTAATTTACATAGCTGAATAGGCAAAGGATGAGCATTAGGAAAGTTATGGTCTCGTCTCTCTAGGCTGCAAAGTTTTCTGTCTTAGACTAACCAGATGGCAGAAG
This sequence comes from Marmota marmota marmota, assembly GCF_001458135.2. Classification (NCBI taxonomy): domain Eukaryota; kingdom Metazoa; phylum Chordata; class Mammalia; order Rodentia; family Sciuridae; genus Marmota; species Marmota marmota. The sequence continues at coordinate 44,519,953 of NW_026000037.1, read as the reverse complement.
CCTTGAATTCAATCAAGTGCATGCTTACTGGACACCAGTGTCTCAAGGCAGTGAATTAGGAATAAAAATAAAGCATGGTCTCTGCTTTCATAAAACTTGAAAACATGATGAGAAACTAGACTTAAATCTTTGAGAAAATGTCAAAGCCAGCATGTCATCTGGCAAGACAGGAGTGGTACAATCTTGAAGAGATACAAATTCACAAAAGGGACGACTTGAGATAGCTTCATCAAGCAAAAAAGAAATCCACATTTTACATTAAAGCCACTATCAACATCACTTCAGAATTTACATTTTCTTAATGAAAGAATCTGAACTGAGCAGACAGACATTTTACTCCAGGTTTTAGCTGAAACATCCACATTAAAATAACTGCATATGATTTTTAAAGATAATAAAGAATGAACAGATGAATGGCATCCTCTGGTAGAAAAGAAAAGCCACATGACAATTTACATACCTCTGCTTCAATATATGGAAATTCTGATACAAGTCGCACTCCAACAATAGGCCACCTTTTTCCGGTCACACTTGCCATTTTGGCCACCTCAAAAGCCTTGTCTCCGTAGGTGGCAGCAAGATGCTGTGCCACCTAGAGAAATAAAACTACATTAGGCAGGCACTTTGACTATTGATAACTTTCAGATACAAAGAAAAAAAGAAGTACATGCTCATCTTGTCAGTTTTCTTACAGCCTGTAACTAATAGTTCTCGGAGAGTATTAGGTTTTGGTTTTGTGGGAGGAAACCACTTGAGCTTCTAATGCTTAGCCCAGCACTAACTGAGCTACTCATGCATCACTGTATCGATGACGGATGAAGTTTCAACTTCATTCTGCTCCTGATATCACTTCTGAAGAACAGCTTTGGATGGAAGAATTTGGGAGGCTCTCTATGCTAGGAACAAACCAAATGAACTCCAGGTTTCAAAACAGAAGCTAAAATGTACATTGTTTTCTAGGCAACTGTAGGAAAGTGGAACCATCTTTTTTCTTAGATTACTTTTGCAGTACAGAGAGAATCATATCCAGGGAAAGGAAAACTGTAAAGCAGAGAGGCCACATCATAGTTGCAGATTATGTTACTGGCAATAATAGGAGGTGAGGTAAAGGATAAAGACGTGGCAATGCATACTCACCTCACTTTCAAGTCCATAATCCTGGACAAGCCTAATGTAGAGTGTGGGGCTCCAATCTTTCCCTCCTTGAAGGAAAAGTCCAACTGTTCTACTTGGTCCTGCTTTCAAATTGTGGATCTTGATAGCAGCATTCACAGTATCTTCTGCCATGGATCGATATGTTGTCCACTTTCCACCTACAAAGAAGTTCATAAAAAATTTATGATAGTTTCCACCTTTATTTTTCTTATTAACAATTTATCAACATATTAATAACAAAATCTACCATTTTTTAGAACATACGTGGCAAAGCTATGTGTAAAGACTAATCAGAATCATAAGAAGAAAACACTTGTTCATTAGAGCTAAAAGATAATTTCGTGGAACAATTTAAGTCAAGCTTTTATTTAAATCATATCCAAATAACAAAGCAATGTCCCATACCTGCTATGGTGATAAGGCCACTCTCACTGATGTCCACAACGTGATTGCGGGAGATGGACTGGGTGTCTTCGGACTTGGGATCTGTCACGAGGGGGCGGATACCGCTCCATGCTGCCAGGACATCCCCTCTTCTCACTGGAAGGGATTGATACTATAGGTTACTCAAAAACATTTCTACTAAAGTATGAAGTAATTAACAAGTAGAAAAATATTCAGCAAATGGCACATATGGGGGTGCACTTTAAAAGGGAGGAAAAAAGCCCTAAATGTAGGAATTATAATATTGGACCAGTGCAATAAAAACTCAGAAAGAATTAATTATTTTGTTACTAGGATAATTTAACTTAAAACCAAAACCAAATAAAACCAAAAAGGTAAATAACAACAACAACAACAAAACTATTAGGAACCCTCTATCTAGGGCAACCTAGAGCAGTTAAAGGGGTAAAAAAAAAAAAGTAGAAACAAACAAAAAAATTCAAGAGACTTATGAATTGTTAAATTTCCTACTACAATACATTTTGCTGTCTCTTCTTAGAGAAAACAAAGATGCTTATTAAATTAAACAAACAAGCATATAACAGGATATTTTCTTCTCTCATCAATACCACTCACTGAGAATTTACAGCAGACCCAGCACTCAGAAAAATACCTGAAATACACATCTCATCTTATTAATCTCACAAAGCCCCACAGCACAGGGTATTACTATTCTCACCATACAGAATGCAAAGTTTAGCCAACCAAATATGGCAACCAATGTGAGCAAGGCAAACATCAGAACCTAGATCTTTCTGATTTTTAAAGTCCATATTCGTACCCACTCAACTGTACTGTCTCAATTGCTGACAAATTTCAAAACTCTACCCTTATTTTATTCATCCTGTTTTCTTTATAACTGATACAGAAATAGCTATATTGGCTTCTCCCAGTATAGACAGAGTACTTGCATTACCACATACGTAAGTTCTTTCAGCAATCAACATGTCATAAAATCACCCCTAGTACCTCTGTAAATACAATGTATGATACCAAGAATTGAGGGACATTAGATTAAAATTAGACAGCCGCTGAATAGCAAGCATTTCTAACCTAAAAATGGCTGAGGAGAATAGATCAACTGTGGTCTGGTCTACCAGCAGGGCAGGGGCAAGACCCAAAGGCAGGGTTTTCAGAATCTACCCTTCTACATCTAGATTATCTTCAGGGATTGCTCAGCTCTTTTTCCTTGTACAGCAAGGATGCGACTCTACATGCACCAACCTAAAAACTGCTTAATGATGTAGACTACAGAAAATTTAACATTTGCCTTGTCCTTCCTACTGCACTTACAATGGTAAATCAGTTAATCCATTTCTGGATAATAGACATTTAAGTACAACTTTGTGTTATCTGTGTGTCTTGGAACTCCTTCTCCAAACTCCTGGCCGTTATCCATATTGATAAAATACCAACTGTAAATACTCTTGAAACTCAAGATTTTAAAACACTGTGAAAACATATATGCAAATTGGTGACGTCAAACTCAACTTTATACCATGTACAAAAATTAACTCAAAATGGATCAAGATCTAAACATAAGAGCAAAACTATAAAACTCTTAAAAGAAACATATGATAATATTTCATGACACTGGATTTAGCAAGAAATGCTGCTTTCTTGGATATAATATCAAAAGTACAGACAACAAAAGAAAAAATATATATAAAAAGACTTTGTCAAGGGCTGGGGTTGTGGCTTAGTGGTACAGTGCTTGCCTGTCATGTGTGAGGCACTGGGTTCAATTCTCAATACCCCATATAAATAATTTTTTTTTAAAAAAAAGGTCCATTGATATAACATACACACACATATATATTAAAAATCTTTGTCAAAATTAAAAACTTTGGTGTATCAAAGGTACTATTAACAGAATGAGAAGGCACCCCACATAATTAGAAAATATTTGCAAATTATATATCTGAAAATAGTCTAATATAAAGAATATATAAGGAAGTCCTGAAACTCATAAGAACCTAAACTAAAAAATGGTGAAAAAAGTGGAGTTGACATTTCTCCAAAGAAGATATACCAATGTTCAACAAGCATATGAAAAGATACTCAACATTACTAATCATTAGGAAAATGCAAATAAAAATCATATACCATTTCACACTCATTAGAATGATTATCAAACACAAGCAAAAAAACAAAAATAAAAAAATAATTATTGGTGAGGATAGGGAGAAATTAGAAAACCTGTACACTGCTGGTAAAAAGTAAAATATCATAGCTGCTACAAAAAATGTATGTCGATTCCCCCCAAAAATAAAACTTTTAAAATTACCACATGATCTAGCAATTATACTTCTGCACACCCATGTTCAATAGCACTATTCACAAAAGCCAAAGGGTAGAAGCAAACCAAGGGTCCATCAACAGATAAATAAAATGTGGTACACACAATGGAATATTGTTCATCCTTAAAAAGGAAAACAATTCAACCACATGCAGCAAAATGGATGAACCTTGAAGACGTGATGTTCAATAAATAAGCCAATCATAACAGGACAAATATTGCATAATCCCACTTATACAAAGTACTTCAGAGTGCTTGAACTCACAGAGGAAGCAGGTAGAATGGTGGCAAGTTAAACTTATTTTATGTATGTATAATATTTCAAAATATACTATCATGTTAATTTTTTTTTTTTATTTCAAAAAAAAAAGAATAGTGGCTTCTTTTTTTGAACCAGGAAGTGGAGCAGGGTAATGGGGCATTAGTGTTTGAAGGGTACAGAATTTCAGGTTAGGAAGATGAAAAAAAAATCTAGAAATGGATGATGGTGATAGCTGTACAGCAATGTGGATGCCCTTAATGCTAGAGAACCATACCCTAAAAATGGTTAAAATGGTAAATATTATGTTCTATAGATTTAACCACAATTTAAAACTGAAGACAAAGAATAAGTTGATGCAATTCAATTTCAAGTATGAGAAAGTTAAAAAAATAAAAATAAAAAAGTTTACCTAAGTATCAGGACCTCTACAAGCCTACATAATGGTCATGTCTTAGTTCAAATTAATAAATGCCTTGCAGGGAGCATAGATTTGTGAGCAGAGGGTGGCTGGATTGGAAGTCCTTCTTCCCCCTTGGCCATGCACCCTTGCACAGTAAACACTCTTAGTTTCTATACACAGCACAACCTGAAAAGCAGTTAGGTTTATATCCACTAGACTCTGTTTAAAGAGTCACAAAGATTCCTTGAAATGATTGGGATAGTCCTAAAACTAAATGTACCTTTCTGGAGAAAGGCTCTAGAAACAAGTTATACTGAATGACAGATAATCTCCTCATCTGAACATCCAATAAAAATAGTAAAACAAACTAGTAAAGAAAACCAAAGTAAATCCAGCATATTTTAATGTAGTTATTTTAGGGCTATACCCTTAAAATGACTGTCAGCTGAAGGACAAGGTGCCCACACACCACTTCAGGAATGTTTAATCAATCCCATAGCCAACACTGAAACTGAAACAAGGGAAGAAAGGACAGAATCAACTGGTTAGGCTTCCCAGTCTTGTTAACTGGGGACCATAAAGCATGCCCATGCATTCTCTACAAGAGCTTTAATTCTAACGGCTTCTATGGACTAGTAGTTAATTCCTGCTTTATGTAACTCTGTAAGTCTTTAAAAACCTCAACACAAATAGTGCAAAGTATTTTAAAATCTTTACAAAAAAAAAAAAAAAACTAAGTAGGAAATTACTACTATTTTCCATTAGAGTTCACATCCCCTTCTGAGTCAAACATAAAACTTAGCCAACCCACTTACAACGTCATTGTGGTCACCACACAGTCCCCTCAATGTCTGTGAAATTCCTGAGGTAGCCACACTGATCAGGAATTTGGTTTCAACTCTTGAATTCCTCTAATTTTTAGATTATTTGATGGAAAATTAAGACCTTCCAGAATAAATTTGAAGCTTATGCAAATAATCTGTGGTAAATTGCTTTACCTTTTCTATTTTAACAGGCAGACAAACACATTTACATATTTATATTATCTGAAAGAAGAATGATATATTCACATTTTTCATTCATAAAGGAAAAAGAAATAAAACATTAAATATACTGATTCCATTTTATTTATTTATTTTTTAATTTTTTAGATTGCATATGCTTTTTTAAATTTTTTTTTAGTTGTCGATGGACCTTTATTTAATTAATTTACTTATATGTGGTGCTAAGAATCGAACCCAATGCCTCACACATACTAGGCAAGCACTCTACCACTGAGCCACAACTCTAGCCCCCTGATTCCATTCTAAATCCTTATTTCTGAAGTTGACCCCCAAAGAAAACAAACCAACCACTACTAGAAAGAGTTCACAAATGTGTTAAAAACTACATTTTGCTTGAGATCTTAGCATTCAGTTCTTTAGTCTGAGAATCATACCAGATGAGTGTTGGGATTACCTTTACTCAAAAAGACGCATTTTAAGGATAATAAAATTTTATTTAAAATATTAATCAGTTTTTATGGCCTACTGTTTTATATTATTAGACAAGTAGATAGTTAGAGATCAGGTTATATATCAGTTCCTTCCCAATCTTGAGATTTAACAATTCATATGGATTATTCAAAATGCTATTTGCTGCTGACATTCAAACTTGTACCTCCCCACCACTCCTATTCAGTAATGACTGGTTAGGGCCATAGCTATTATTTAAGGTCATGGGGCCCAGCTAAAAATGTGAAACACTAATTCTAATCCCTTAAATAAAAATAGCAACTATCCAAACTAACAGATTTCTCTCTTTACAGCCTCTTTATCCATAGTGGAAGCCCTATATAGTGTTCAACCTAAATAAAGTTTACTCAAGAAGAGATTCAAAAGCAGTAGACAGGGAAAGAATCATTACTGTATCTTTTAATTCTTCCTGGAGCTGTTGCAGCCATGTTGTAACTATGGGGGAAACCTACTTGGAAGTGGTAGAATAAAGAAAAATAAGGGTCATGCATTTTAGATATAGCTGAATCACTTAGATATACTAATCTCCTCTGAAATATTCTTACATCTGGAGTTCTTTTAAAAGTTACTTAATTTTTTTGTCTCATTTAACAACTAAATCCCTCCACTAATTCAGTAACTGCATTCAACTGAGCATTTCCTTCTCTGCAGTATATTTAAATATCTCCAGATTATGAAGGACAGGACAGTTCCATAGACTTTTCAGAAGTGTCGGGATGTTCTAATATGTTCCATATTGGAATTTCACTGCCCAATTCACTAGTGATTAGAGGTATGTGGCTATGAAGCCCTTGATATGTGATTCACATGACAGAGGAACTAAATTTCAAATTTCATTTAATTTTAACCAATGTAAATTAAAAGAGCCACAATTAGCTCATAGCTAGCGAATTTCCCAGGGCAGCCCTAGGAAAAACCCCACCATGCAGTAGACCTCAGACTGATCCTGGTAGATAGATTACCAAGCTAGTTACTTACACTATGGCCACCTGGCCCACATCTCTAGTGGAGCATCCCTTCCTGAAATCTGACTGCACTAGCTTTCCTCAAGAGAATAAAATCTGCTGTGAAAGGATTCTTCACCTCCTCTTTACTGTCATCTATGTTCTATATTTATCATTTCAAGCTATTCTCCTCTCTTACTAATCTCATGAATGCAAAGAAATAAGATATCTCTACTTAATTGCAACCCTCAAAATTCTTATCCAAATGTTTAAACACATAGTATTAGAAACCCATCCAGAAACTGGTTCTATTTGAACCCAGGGCCTTGTGCATGCAAGGTAAGCACTCTACCAACTGAGCTATATCCCTATACTCCCACACAGGTGTACCACATAGGTGTACCCAAGAATAGGTAGAAAACATGGTCTTCTTTAACTCTCCATGGTGAAACATGAAGAAAATACAATAACTTAGGGCTTTCATGCTTCAGAGCTCAAAGATTTATCTTGATTTTACTGGTTTTCATACTGCCAACATAGCTAAACAAGATTTTCTCTTATTTATCTCTTCTCTTTTCTTTCTTGCCAGGTTGAAAGTCTTCAGCAATGTCAATTCTAACATTTCTCAATATGCCAAATATTGCACCAAATAAAAGATCATGTAGAGTTATCAATACATTTCATGTGCAATATTAAAGCAGTCCCTGAACTTTTTATGTCAGATCATAATAGCTTAATATTACAAAATCAAAAGCAAGAACACTTGTGATTGTGAGCCAACAGGCTTTATATAAGGTTTCTAATACTATGTGTTTAAACATTTGGGTATTCCCTTTCAAAATAAAAATGCTATACAGCAAACAAAATGAAAGGAAATAAAACTATTCTTAAATAAGTTTGAAGAATAAAGACTGATTGGCTTACCCAGATGGCATTAAGTGATTTTTTTAGGTGCAAATTTTCCAATATGGGGGGGGGGGGAAGTACCTTCAATATGTAAAATAGTATTTGGCAATATTTTCAAAAGGCAGTGAGAAAGTCAAACAGCCCTTCTCCTGTGAAGTTTAAGAATAATTCTTATTAATTAATGATAACTCATTCAGTTTTTACTATAGTATAATATGAAGAGTAAAATAGAAATAGGAAAGTTCAACAAATATTTTTCACAGCTGGATGAAAAAAAAACCTAAGGATGATATGATTGTTTTAAACTATAATTAAAATTTCTACTTATATACTTGGCAGGACAAGTGTTTGTTTTAAAATTAGTAGAAAATGAAGCCCACAGGAAGTGACAATTAAGAGCTAAATGTGTGGTTTTGCTTCACATTAGTTATTTAGGCATACATTTTGGGGTGTTCTTTCTCATGTTTGCCACTACCAAAAAAAATCAATAAGAGCCATGTGAAAATATCTAAGCGAACACAGGGGAAATAGTGTCAGAGATCAATACTTCTCTACCAGCACGTTTAACCTGCTGAAATGAAGTGTTAATCACAGAAATAAGATACCATATTACATTTATAAACTAATGAAACTAGAAAAAGCAAAGCGTGTGACACTATAATTAAACAGCTGGAAGACATCCAAGCCTGTGTAAGTTGATAACCCTGGTACAATCTCTGGCAGAGGAAAGGCAGGCCTGCAGTGAGTTGATATGGCCAGCTCAGTTGTTAATTGAATAACAGGCAATCTATAAACACTACTAATTGCACATGTGAAAACCTGTGTACAAGTAGAGATGCTGCCTAGAAAAGCACTCCAGAAAAACTACATGGATAAAGCACTCAGCAAATCTTCTGTCTCTCTCAATCCAGTTAAGTCATAGCTTAGTCTCACCACTGCATCCTTCTGATTAACCTCTACACAGCAGACTTAATGATACATTTTTCAAAAGATCATTTTTCTTCCTAACTCAATACGAACTGCAGAACTATCAATTACCGGTTTCAGAAAAGAACAAACAAGTAATCTAGAAAATTCAGCCTGTGAACGGAAGGCTTTCTAAATTGTAAAAGAAGACATGGTCTTATTCCCAACAGGCAAAACGCTTTGCAGAATTGTTCTGTCGAATTTTGCAGAAGTGTGGCAGCTGCTGTGAACAGCATGGAGTGTTAAGATTTGACACTTTTTTTTTTTTTTCTCTTAAGGATATAGCCATTTGGGGAGGCTCAGAAACTGTTGTCAGAATTTTACTTATCCATTTAATAAATCCTTTTAGAATGATTATTTCAAACCTGGTGAATGCAAACCATTTCAAAGTCAGGACCTAAACCAAACTTCTGATTTTTAAATCTTTGGAGAAGACTGGTTGGCCCAAGGGAATAGTTATAAGATATAAAACCTCTCTAGTTTAACATTCAAACCCAAATAAGGCCATAGAGAACAAAGGTCCCTATCATTCTAGAGGAGTCCAGTAGTTTCCATTAAATGAATTCACAGACTTAATCTACTCCCTAGTAGATATATCACATCATGAAATCCAGAACTACTAATCAGAATACTATGCAGTATTTAGAAGAGCATATTAGCAAGAGACTTATGCTCATGTTGAGGCTCTAAAACTAGCTATACAAAGAAAACAATGTCTCTGGGCCTCAGTTTCTTTAACCATTGTGGGACTTGCAAAATATACACCATAAGGTTGTTATAAGGAACAAAGGAATAATATAGGCAATATGTTTGTTTAGCAGAGTGTCTTGCATAAAACACACTGAATAATAGCACAGTCTTAACAATAAAACATACAAATGCAAATATTAAAACATGTGTAGAAACTGCATGTAATCAAATGACTGAATGGTGCCTGAAGCCGTGTTTCTTTCTCACATCTCATTAGTATAGATGAGAATTGCAGATTTCACTGAGATTCCTGGTGAAAATATACAAATGTGTCATCTTAAGACATGGACATAAGTCAGCTAAGTGACACTTTTTATCAAGATAAAGTGGAATTCCTCAAATATGAGGCCATCCGTGAACTAGAATAAGGAAAAAAAGGCTAAAAGAATCACTGTCAATTAATTTTTTTTAAAAAAAAAAAGCATAGAACCACTGTCAATTATAGTTTTTAAAGCATAGGCTTATATATAGTGAAGATGTGATAGGAGGTACACACAGGGAAACAAGTGACACCTGTGACAGAGCTGTTACCTCTGCTTTCACCCTGGATATTTGCTACCTGGAAGACTCTGACTCTCAAGATGTCCTAGGCTGCCAGGAAAAACATCTGATATGTAATTTTTAAGTAATAATTTTAACCTCTTTATCAAATATCAGAATTAACAATAATTCTTTGTTAGTTTCACCCATTCCCTGACTACCAAAAGATATGTTAATTGAAGGGCAGTCTATGAACTAACCAGGTAATCCAAGTCTTCTCTCTATCTATGGACAGATTCAAAATCCTTCAGTCCCCGTCAGAGCCTGAGGCTCACTCCTCCAGTGGAGATGCCCACCACACATGGGCACAGTGGCCTCCAGGACCCCACTGCATCCAGGATATCCAGCTTCTCAGCTGTGTAAGCAGTTAGGTTGCATATCCTTACTGCACTTGAACTTTAAGATTTTGGAATTAATCTTATATTTTCTTGATTAGTTAATATTAACTGAGTTAATATTAATTTATATTTTCTCTAACAATCTAAACTTACTGATCTTAAGACCCAGATAGAAACCTACTTTAAACAACAATTATACACAGCTTAATATACAATAAAGTAGAATTATTGTCAATAATAAATGCACTGAATCAGATACAACTGTACCCAAATGTTGAAGCTCCTCCTAAACTTTCAAAGTAAATATAAAGTATCAATATAAAATTGCAAAGTGGTTTGAATATTTAAATATGCATGTTAAACAAGGCATAACTACTTCTCAAATGAGAGAGAGAGAGAGAGAGAGAGAGAGAGAGAAAGTAAGTATAAACATTAGCCATGCATGCAGGGCATGATGCACACACCTGTCATCCCAGTTACTGGGGAGGCTGAGGAAAGTGGATGGCAAGTTCAAGTTCAGCCTGGTTAACATAATGAAACCCCATATCAAAAAACATTAGCCATGTAGATTTCAATATATTTATATTATTATTGCAAATATCTAAAGAGGCTCTATTCAGAGTGAAATTATATCCATTATTTTAGAGTAGAAGCAACTAAGTTATATAGTATGGATTAATTGATTAAAGTAAGAGAGCAACCTGAACCATGTTTCAAAGCTGTTTGTTTTCTTTGTAAATATGAGAAAACACACACACACACACACACACACACATACACACAAAAAAAATCCTTCAGGGAGAAAGGATTTACAGATGTCAATGAGTTGCATTCATACTAAAATGGTGCCTGCATGTCCTTCAATAAAGCCAGCATTATAAAATTGCTAATATAAATGCATGGACTATTTTTCCAAAATGTTAAACCTTTAACATTTTAATATAGGAAAAAATTTTTAAACTGTTACCAATATCAAAATCCCAGAAGCATCTATAACTGACTTTTTAAATTTAAAACTATCATGAGTAGCATGTCAGCGAGATAATAAAGCTTTGTGGTTTAAAAAAAAAAAAAAAGGATCCTTATCCTGAAGCAGCTCTAAGTGAGAATAGATCTTGGACTATTGCAATAATCATGTTGTGATATAGTAGCACTATGACCCATGAGAAGAGAGAGGTGTTTTGGGTTTTTTTGGTTGTTGTTCTTGTTTTTTTCTTTTTTTGGTACTTGGGATTAAGCCCAGGGGCACTTTACCACTGAGCTACATTTCCAGCACCACCACCCTGCTTTCTATTTTGAGACAGGTTCTCTCTATGTTGCATAGGGCCTCACCAAAAGTTAGCCAGGCATGGGCTGCTGTGCCTGGCAGGGGTGGTTTCTGAAGTGTGAATATTTTGCTAAGATGAAGAGTTACTATAGAGGACACCCCTGAATATGACTGAACTGAAACAAGACATGTGGATTTGAAGGGTAAATGGTGAGCCTAGTAACTGAGACTGGAAATACAGAAGGATAATGTTGGGGAATTTTTGAAATTATCCTTGAAAAATAATAGACATTATACAAAATCATTGGACAAAAAGCTTTGACAACCAAGTTAAATACCCAGGTAAGAACTAGAAAGATGTAAACTTTGGCTTCGCTGTACTTTCCACACAGTAACAGATCCTCTGATTTGAATATGGTTTGTTCTCCAAAGGTTCATGCTGGAAGCTTGGTCCCCACTGTAACAGTATTGGAAGGTGGTGGGAACTCTAAGAGGTGGGCCCAATAGAAGATGGCTGCATTATGACCACCCTTGGCCCAGTGGAAGATGGCAGCATTATGACCACACTTATGAAAGAATTTAATGTCAGTATCATAGAGTGGATTAGGCTACCAATCCAGGAGAGCTCCCAAGAGAAAGTTGTCATAAAAGAGCAAGACTGGATCCTCCCTATTTTCTTGCTTCCTCTCCTATTCTCCCTTTTTCTGTCCCTTCTCCTGCTTTGTCATCTGTACTCTACTATGAGATTCTATCTATCTTGTGGTGACATAGTCAGGAGACAGTCACCAGAGGCCAAACAGATGAGGTGGCCCCATCTTGGACTTTATGCTTCCAAAACTGTGAGCTAAATAAATCTTTTTTTTTTTTCTTAATGAAAGCATCTAGTCTTGTTGAGGGCCACAGACAAGTCAAGATGGCGCCTGGCACTTTGAGTCAAGCTGTGTATTCAGTAATGTATATATACCTCTACTGTCCTACAATAAAGTGGCTCCTGCTGTTTCAACCTTCACAAGTTGCCTGTCACCCCCTGGTTACTTTGCCCAGCCAGACTGCGGCATAGTCTCAGCTATTTTGTTATAGCAACATAAAATAAACTAAAATACAAACTTATTAGAACATGTACTTGTACCTATTCATTTCTTTGCTTAAATATTTCCTATGGATATCCTATTTCTAAAATCAGACTTCCCAAGCTATAGAACTAAACAGTGAATCAAATATTGCTGGACTGTTCTGGAAATGTATGCGCATTTAAACTAGAGTGGGGCACTCCCTTCTTGCTATTAGAATGTTTCAGAAATGAACTGCATGAGTTTTTAGTGAATGCAGAAAGCAGAGAAGAAAAGGCAATTGTTTTTTATTATGTGACAATTTGGTCCTCATAAATCTTATAGAAGAAGTAGGCAGCAAGTTGGGTTATAATAGGCCAGGGGTGAAGATGAGTCAGTCTGGAGACAAGGTAATTCCAGTGAGAGCTGAAAAGCTTTCAGAGCTATCAAAGAGAGGTCAAACTTAAAGAAACACATACCTTCAACATCACAACTCAGGTAGTTACGCACTTCATTCAAAATGAAGTTGATATCTTCTTCTGAAGGTATAGGGTGCTGTGTGATATCAGTTGGTGTATCAGTAGTGCCAGCAATTGTCATCTTTTGCCAGGGTAAGAAGAAAATAACTCGCCCATCACTGGTGGCTGGGTCAAGAAGTCCCATGCTCTCTGGGCTAAGGTAAAAAGAAATTAGCAGAAGCTTTTTATTACTCTGTCTTCTATAAAAACGATTTCACTTACTAATGTTCAAATAAGCCAACAAGACACGAACTATTACTTGTACTGCCCTACTCCAGAAATTCCTAGAAGGAAAAAATAATAATATGAGTAACAAAAAAGTACCAAGCAAATGTAATAATCCTCTTCTGCAGCAGAACAGCGCTCCCCACCTCAACAATGCAAGGTTAATTAACTTCCAATTGTTTTGGTTTTTATACTCCATGGATCATTCACATCAGATAATGTCAGTGGGATAAATGCCTATAATTTCTTTTATTATGGTCAATTAAGAATAGCTCTTCAACCTTTTTTCGAGTCTGTGAAAAGTATTTTACTGGGACATTTGACATTTGGCACATCTTTCAGTAGAAGGTCTCAGAAGAACATAAGAAAGTGAAGAATCTAAGTTTCTGGAAACTAAAATGTAATCATCAAGTTCTTCACTCCTTTGTGCCTAGATGAACTCATGCCACTTCACCAAATATATATTTCAAGGTTACAGAAATCTCAAGAAGTGCTCACAGAAGAAAAGAGCTCAGCTTTCTTCTAATAACTAACAATGTCCTAGGATAGGTCAAAGGGAGAGGAACACCTTAGCAATGAAAATCTTTTAAATAGAAAACACTGTTATGCTATTAAATCAGGGTGCAGGCCTGCCTCTTCAGACAGATTGTAGAAAATCTTCCCAAATATTAAAGAAAAATTTTTTTCTAAAATATTCTGAATTATCTAAAAACCAAATTATAGAACACATTTGAAAGAATGGGCAACTGTAAATAAATATTAACAAAACCCATTGAATTTATCACTACAAACTGTTGTTTTAATGCACTCATTAGCCATTCAAAGAAATATGGAGAAGTTGTTAAGGTTTTAAAGCATCATATTCAAACAGAACACTTGTTCAATTCAGATACCTGGTTCAATTTGACCAAATTCTTATATAAAACCAGTGTTAAAGTATTTTATTTAACATTTTTAGCTTATAGTAATGCAATTTCTTAAAAAAGGAAACAATTTTACTTGATTTGAACCAATGGCAAGAAATCCCTCACACACACAAATTTAAAAGGGAATACAGTCAATTCTTTATTTTTATCATTTCTTTAAAAATTGTTTTAAAAGATTGATTCAAATGTCTAATAATGAGATGCTAACAACGGTTTAAAAACAAATAAAAAACATTTTTAGTACATAAATGAAATTGCCAGGTGCACTGTCACATACTCAGGAGGCTGAGACAGGAGAAACACAAGTTCAAGGCCAGCCTCAGCAACTTAGCAAGTTCCTGTCCCAAAATAAAAAAGGCTAGGGATATAGCTCAGTGTTAGAGTGCCTCTGGGGGGGGGGGGAAAGAAAGAAAGAATGAAAGAAAAAAAAATATCTACAGTCAGCATAGCTAAATGTATCTCCTTTATTTAAATAACTACAAAGAATACTAATCTTTCAGGCAAGGAACCCTCAAGCCCATAAAAACCTGTCATATCTCCTCTGTCTTTGCATCACTACCAAGAGCTTATCCTAAGAGGCACAGTAGAGAATGGACACAGAACTGTGGAACCAACCCAGATGCCCTTCAATAGATGGATTTAAAAAAATGTGGAATTTATACACAATGGAATATTACTCAGCACTAAAAAATAACAAAATCATGGCGTTTGGAGGGAAATGGATGGCATTAAAGCAGATTATGTTGAATGAAGCTAGCCAATCCCTAAGGAGCAAATGCCGAATGTCTTCTTTGATAAAAGGGGGTTGACTCAAAACAGAGCAAGGAGGAAGAGCATGAGAAGAAGATTACCATTAAATAGGGTTGAGAGATGCATGGGAATGGGAGAGAGAGAAAAGGAATTGCACGGAAGATGGAAGGAAACCCTCATTGTTATGCAAAATTACATATAAGATGATGTGAGGGGGAAAAAAGAGAGAGAGAGAAAAGTGTCATAGTAGAGTGGGTAGAGAGAGGTGATGGGAGGGGAGGGGAGGGGGGATAGGAAGGGTAGCAGAATACAATAGACACTAGTATGGCTGTATGGATAAACGTGGCTGTAAAACCAATGTGATACTGCAATCTGTACACGTGGAAAAATAAGAATTCATACCCCATTTGAATCAAATATATGATGTCAAGATCACTGTAATGTTTTGAGCATCTAATAAAAAAAAAGAAAGAAAATTTAAGAGTGAGACGAAAAAAAAAGAGAGAGAATGGAACAGATCTTCCACTTTGGAAATCCAAACAGCACCAAAGAAGTGTGCCAATCATTTAGAACTTCAGCAAAGATTCTCACCTTCACTCAGTGTTACTTGGAGGAAACTACTTTCACTTAAATATATAAAAAAACTTTGAATATTGAGTATTTTTGAACTCTAAATATGACTATACCCTTTTTTCTTTGTATTTGTTATAAAACTCTAAAAATCTTAAACATAGTTAATCACAAGTATTATGGGTACCTATTTTGATCATGAGTGAGATATCCTTAAGTAAATAAATTACTTTGAGATTGGCAATTAACACATTCAGAGATCAAGCAATTAATTTTGTAATTTGCAATTAATTTTGTAAATAATTGAAGAAAAATAATAAATTTCATGCTCCAACATTTGAGAAATAAATTATATGCTGATATAATTTAGGTGCAACCATCTCATGGACCAAAAACATAGATACCTAAAATAATGAACCAGAAAAACTTATATAATTCTAATATTCAACAACCTAGATAAGAAATGCAGTTAGCAAAGCACAGCTACTGAATCCTTTAAAAATTTCAGTGCAATAAAAGCAGTTTAAAGGGTGAAGGTGATGGTTACCAACACACTGGAACCTGTAGAGAATCAACTGCTTAAGTGAAGACATATGTGTCAAACATAAAATTAATAAGCACAGAGGGAAGACAAAACTATTAATGAATGGTATAAAAATTTAAGAATCCACTTGGAAATATCTTTCATTAGTTTTAAATTACCTAATTCATATTCTCCCTTAGGGAAGAAAAGTTTGTTTTCCTATGAAGGATTAATTCTGCAAGGTCACACTAAAGTTCGATAACGGTATCAACTATAGTAATGGTACATACAATGCAGTGTGGCACAGGTCTCGTTTCAATTTGAATGATTCATTTGACATCAGAGGGAAAAGCTAGCAAATTTATGTGTGTGTCGAGGATTAAAGGTAATGAACATTTTTCTCTTGCAGACCATTGCTTTCCTGAAGTACCTTTAGTTAAACTGAAATCAATTTATTGTTAACTACTTAGCAATCAGTGTTAGAGCTAACGGTATGTACACAATATGCAAAAAAAAAAATTGATCTGTTGTCAGCAGGAAAAAGATTCAGTAGGAAGAAGGGGGAGATTATTTTCATGTATTTTAGTAATTTGGTATATTATTGCTGCTTTGGGAAGAGCACCTAGCCACAATTCTGATGAAAATTACAGATTTATTCTTTATATAACTTAAAGAGTGCTTTTAAGAAACTGATCTCTGTATTACGGATTTTTCTGAAATTGAAACAATTCCTCCTGCCTCCCCCTGCCAAAAAAAAAAAGAAAAGAAAGAAAGCTATTACCATAATGCAATATAATTCTACATGTAAAACATTAGTTAAGGTTAAAACAAATTTACAAATGACACAAAGATGCTTCGGAAAATGGCCTGACAAGATACACAGCACAGCCTTCATTCTTGATTTACCATCCTATATTTGATAAATCAGTGGCTACTAAACTCTGAAATGCCAAACTAATCAGGCTGCAACTGCCACACTGGGTCTTAAGTTCTCCTCAGCCTGGTGCAGGGCAGCCCTAGAAGGTTCATACCAGCTCTGGTTCATCCCTGCAGACCTGGTCAGAACCTCAAGTCACAACTGTTGAGAGTGACTGACTGATGAGGTCAGAGACTCATTTCAGTCTGAGATCTTCTGACCCCACCCAAGAGAATGATTTGATGGGGAGAGGCAAATCAATCCTGAGGTAGGCCAGAGCTGTCCTTGCCTCAAGGTCATCAATTAAAAAAAAAAAAAAGGAATAAACCCTTACTCCAGGCCACAGTCCACAGCTAAGAGACTCATCTGCAACAGAGCCAGAATGGGAGCCAGGCTGTGGACCACTCCTCAGCAACACCATATACAGTGGCTGTAGTTCACAGTGCTACCAATAAAAATACTATTTTTTCTCAAGAAAAATCATTTACTGCATTTTGGACCAAAACAGACTTAGCTGTGATCTAACACTTTAATGATCTATGGAGAGGGGTTCTAAGGCTAATGCTAAATTTTTAGGATTAAACGGTCTTTTTGTTTTGAAAATATTATATCCAGGTAATATATATGTACATATTTCTTATTTAAAAACTTATCTATTTTGTTATAAAATATACAAGACACACTATAGAACAATATCTATCATGTGACCACTCTACTGCAAATTTTGTAACAGGACAAACATGTGTAAGTAAAAGCATACACTTTTATGGAAAGAACTTAAAGAAGATTACTGACTTTCAGAAAACTGAATGAAGCCAGGAAAAGGTTTTCACTGTCTCTCTCTTTTCAGAATGATAGAAATCTCTGATTAATCACTTATGTTCATTTTACTTATTTATTTTTGTCTATAGGGATTATCTGGGAATTAAGATGAAGAATTGTATTTTGTTCCCATATTTAAAAAGACCTTTATAACTGTTGCATTAGTCAGTGCTCCATCACTATTAAAGATACCTGAGATAATCAACTTATAAAGAGAAAAGTTTATTTAGGCTTACAGTTCTGGAGGTTCCAGTTCATTAGCAGCAGACACTGTGGCTGGGACAAGGCAGCACATCATGGGATAAGCAAGTGGCAGAGTACAATCACTCACGTCATGGCCAGGGTTCAAAGAGAGTGAGAGAAATTGGCCAGAATCCCTCAAACCCCTTCAAATTCATGGCCCTCCAAAGACCTAAAGACTTTTCATTAGGCCATCTCTTAAACTTTCCACCACCTCCCGTTAGTGCCACACTGGACCAAACTTTTAACACATGAGTCTTTGGGGAACATTCCTGATCCAAAATGTAACAAATGTTATATTAACATTTTAATATAAAAAAGCAATTATCTCAACTTGGGCAAGTGGATACAAAAAAAAGTTAGGATTCATTCAAAAATTAGTTATTGCAGAACTAAAGATGTAGCTCAGTGGTAGAATATTTGCTCAGCATGTGTAAGGGCCTTGATTAAATCACCAGCATGGTATGGGGGGGGGGAAACTATGGGCATTATTATAAACTAGAAACTACCAAGATTTGAGGAAATAGAGTCAACAAAACAGATAAAAATTAATCAAAGATCATTGTCCAAAAAAATCTTAGCTGGGTGTGTTGGCGGACACCTGTAATCCCAGCGACTCAGGAGGCTGAGGGTAGGAGCATAGGGAGTTCAAAGCCAGCTGCAGCAAAAGCAAGGCACTAAGCAACTCAGTGAGACCCTGTATCTAAATAAAAAATAGAGCTGGGGATATGGCTCAGTGATTGAGTACCCCTCAGTGCAATCCCTGGTACCCGCATCTTCCTGTAAAAAAACCCTGAAATCTTTTTAGAAAGCTGGATGTGGTGGTGCATGCCTGTATTCCCAGCAGCTTGGGAGGATCACAAATTCAAAACCAGCCTCAGCAACTTAGGAAAGCCATAAGCGACTTAGTAAGACCTTGTCTCAAAAAATAAAACAGGGTATGAATGTGGCTTGCTGCTTAAGCACCTCTTTCAATCCCTGGTACCAGGAAAAGAAATCATTATCAGACTTAATAGAAGTTAGATACTATATGAAATAAGGAATCAGAAGCAGAAAGGAATACCTTACCCAAGGTCACACAATTAGTAGAAGAGAAGGTGAACAAACCAGGAAGTTCTATGCCAAGGTCTGACCTTGGCTTAACTCTTGTCCTGTCTCCTTGCCTATGTACTCTGAAATAACTGATTGCTTTCCTATCTTAATGGTGCATTTACAAAAGAAAATGGTTTGTCCCAAAGAATGCAGTAATTATGTGACAGAATTAACCTAAGGCCTTTGGGGAATAATAGGTAATAAAATGTCCTCTGACATCATAGGACAATACTGAAGAAAACATAAGACAAAATATGCATAAGAATATGTTGAATTTAGTAAATCTAAACAAATACAAGAATTTTGATAATTACACACCTGTATTCACTGTTCTCACAGATGTTAAAAACTCTCATAAACTATCAGGCCATGAATATTTTTAATCCAACACAAAAATGACTGTATATAATTGCATCTGAAACTATTTTAAAACTCAATTAGGTACCGATGCATACATTTTTATTATCAAAATTAGAGCTACATTGGTGTTTCCAGCTTTGAAAATGCGTAGGAAACTTTGGAAGTTGGGAGATAAGTTCTCTTGAATACACTGAGTAGAAGTGTATTTGGTATGGCTGGGCAGGATGGTGCATGCCTGTAATCCCAGTGACTTGGAAGGCTGAGGCAGGAAGATTTTGATTTCAAAGCCACCTCATTCAACAAAGGTGAGGCACTAAGCAACTCAGTGAGACCCTGTCTCTAAATAAAATAAAAAATAGAGCTATGGATGTGGCTCAGTGGTCAAGTGCCTCTGCACCCCATCGCAAAAAAAAAAAAAAAAAAAAAAAAAAAAAAAAAAANGAATTCAAATTTAAACTAACATTGTATTATTAGCATTTTCCTAGGACAATATGAATTCAAATTTAAACTAACATTGTATTATTAGCATTTTCCTAGGACAACTGAAGTTATTTATAATTTTAATTCTTATTGACTACATAATATTCCCTTGTCTAGATAGGCCATAATCTATTTTCTCCCAAGGTGAGGAAATAAAGTGGTTTCTAATCTTTTTTAAGAACAAATTATGACATAATATCTTTGCATATAATTCATTATTTCATGTAGAATTACTATTTGCCTACTAGATTTAACACATATGGAATTAACAACAGCATATAAATTCTGTACTCTTGGCACAGTCATATGACTTTTTCCACAGATGTCTTAAAATATACATTAGGAGTAATCATTATTAATAATTTGACAAGAAATACATACATATTTCTTCTAAATTTTCAAAAACACATAAAAGTTGGAGTTTTTATGGTTTCCTGTGTACCCACCACCCCACTTAAATGAGATTCAATTAATAGCGATACTTCATCTCTACCCCTACTCCCTTCTCCATCCCTACTTATATTTGCTAATTTGATATTCTGAAAATTACATCTGAGTTTTAAAAACATATTTATAAAGTTATAAACTGAAGAATACCTAAGAGGCTAATATTTCCAACTTGCTCATAAGGATAAATATTTGACAAAATTAATTTCTTAATGATTTAATTAAAACATCCTTTATGGAAGTTTGACGGGATTAAATTTTAATATCTTATTAAGAATAGAATTTAAAATACCAACATTTAATCTGTAAAAGTGACTATAATGAACAAAATACACTATAAAAAAAATAGATCCCCATTAGACTTTAAAAATGAATACTGCCATAAGTGGCTAAGATTTTCCCCAGCCTGGTTTATATTTTGTGTTAGAAGAGTTCCATCATTTTCTCCTCATTTAGAACAGCAAGTTAGGCCATCTATTATTAAGAAGAGTGTACCAGAAGAAATTAAATGCATAGGGAATCGCTTGTGCCCTTTCCCAGGTGAGGAACAACAAGATGGAGTACAGTTACCTGTAGTAACCAGGCATCACAATATGGACACCAGCACTTGGCTGGCAGATAGCCGCAGCATTCTTATCATCCATTTTGCGCACAGAGTCTGTGAAAGGTCCCGTAGCATTGATAACACATTTGGCTCTCACATCAAATTCCTGCCCTGTGAAAGAAAGCAGCATCAATCACACACCCTATTTGTTTCTCTGTTCACTGATGCTGTGGATTATTAATTCATCTATTAACTTAACCTATGGCGAAGTATATTGCATACCACACTAAGTGACATGAGCAGCCAGAGTTATTGAAGAGCCAAACAAAAGGCTCACTCCTGAGTAAATTTACCAAACACAAGTCCAAATTAAAGAGAAAGCATGCCATTTTTTCATTGTGGTGCTCAGTCTATTTATAAAATGCTCAGGATCAAGGTGCCACACATGAAGAAAGTGGAATGAGAATAAATAAGTCACTTTCTCCTAAAAACTCAAATGTGTAAACAGCTGCGCCATGAGACAACACACTTCCCAGTGTTAATTTTGTTCAAGAAATAATGTAATTTTGCAGTTGCCTGTATGGCCATAGGACCAGGACAAGAAAGAATCTAACAAAAGTTAAAGGTGATTGATTTTAATGACATGTAAATGCACTGCCTGTGTCACCTAAGTGATACTTTGAAACTTGGTACATTTATTTAATTTTATTAATTATATGTTTTTGTAAAGAAAATGGAATGCATTCATATCTGTGAGAATTTTGTGGGCATTTATTATTATCCTTATTATTATTATTATTTAACACAAAGGGGAAAATTGCCAATTCCTACAAGGGAAAAATTTTCACGTAAAACCAGTCATTATTGACAATAAGGAATATAATTAATATGACTCTGAAGCCCGGGTTAAATGGAAGAAAAGTGACAGAAAAATTATAATTCAGTCATTATACAAGCAAGGCAAGATTCTAAGAAATACCTCCCGCTCCGAGACATGGCATACCTGTGAGGACATCCTTGCACCGTGCGCCGCTCACATGCTCCTTGCCCGTCTGGGGGTCTGTCTTCTTGAGCAAGTTCACTACCTCCATGTAATTGGCTGTGGCAGCCCCATACCTGGCAGCAGTGAGAGCAATGGCAAGGTTCATCCGTGCATCATTGTGTTGTCCTGCAGCAGGAAAAAGCATCAGGGGAGGGACAGGAGTCACCTCGAGCCACAGACTGGTGGTACAGAAGTGTGTCACAACAGATATGTCACATCTGTCCCTGTCACCCAGAATATACATGATGGTTGGGCAGCTCTACAGGGCACGATTTGAAAATACATGGTCATTCTCAGTCAGGTCTTCACCTGCCACTTCAGTAAATACATTTTGTGCCACAAACATGGTGAAAAATATCCCCTTCCTACAGAGCTGACATCAATTATCTGAAAGT
The DNA here is from genome assembly GCF_001458135.2 of Marmota marmota marmota. Classification (NCBI taxonomy): domain Eukaryota; kingdom Metazoa; phylum Chordata; class Mammalia; order Rodentia; family Sciuridae; genus Marmota; species Marmota marmota. The sequence goes on along the minus strand of NW_026000037.1, from coordinate 44,497,269 downwards.
TAAGAAATAACTAATTATTCTCTCCATGTGGGAACAGATGTATATGTCAGACTTTTCCTAATACAGAAAAACCATAAGCATGAAAGTGAAGCAATTCAAAACTTTAGAATATTTGACACCCCAACTGGTGTTGATGAACAATTTTTATGAGTATGTGCTCTATCTAATATTCAAAATCAAGAGCTTAATCTTCCATAGAAAATCTCGCCATATTCCATAAAAGGATTTTTCTTGGTTTGAATTTTGATCAGGGCTCCTTAAAATGTAACATTTTTTTTAATCGCACATAAAAGGTAAGAAATTAAGCAGGGCAAAATTTAATTACAGAACAATTCCTACCTGTATTGTTAAAGATTTATTGCTGAAAAATCCTAGTTAAAGAAAACTAAGGGGGAGGAGAAGGGGGAAAGATGATTAATCACTTTAAAATACTGACATCACTGGAGACTTTTTCTATTTATTATTGCCAGTGGAGTTAACGCTGACCAGGAAGAATTACTCTACATTGCTGGGGCCAGGTTCTCTGTGCCCTGAATAATTAATTATCAGGGCTAGATGTATTGAAGCAGAGTTCAAATTCCCACACATTGGGATCAGTTCTATCAAGATAATACTGATAAAGGGATGAATTTGTAATGGATATTGTTGTTGATTTATGTTGCCAGCATACCAAACATTTAGTATAAATGGTTTATGTAAAGTTTCTTCCTTGTGATTCAGCCTGTGCACGGCTAGAAGCACTACACAAGCAATCTGTTCCAGCTAAAAGGGCAAAGTTATAAAGAGAGAATCAATGACTTAAGACTCTGCCATCCCTCCCCACAAATATCTTATTCCAGAACCTCTGAATTAATACCATCAGCCAAGAATCTTCCCCCCAAAATTATATATGCCACCAAGTGGGGAACACATATTAAACCTCAACATGCAAATTTTTTATTATTCTGGAATTAATATGTCCAAAAATTAACAGGATGAGTAGGAGGGGAAAGAAAACAACAATAACAGGAGCAGCAGTTGAGCTGGGCATAGAAAGGAAGCGGAGCAATTCCTCAAGTTTCCATTTAGCATGACCCCAAAGTTGCTTAAAATAATCACAGGTATGTCTAAAACTAAGTTAAAAAAAAAAAAAAAACATTTATTAATGCAGAGCTCCTTATTTAAAGCAGAGGTGTGCTCCATAGAGTTAAATACACACAGTCTAAAGAAAATAAATAAAAATTCTACTAGGGATTTTCCTTTCAAGGCAATGACACAGCACTCATCTTCTGCAGTCTTTCTGGCAGATGTCTGTACAAGAATGACACACCCTCCCCAGCACCCGGCTGAGGTAAGCATTTGGTAGTACATGAAATCCAAGTCATGTTTGCTCTCACCATAGGCATATTGTAGGGAAGCTCAGCCATTTTGGGTTTGTTGACTTACAGACAGGACAAGTCTCTGGAAAGTCATGTGTAAATGAACTATTTTAAATCCTAGATGAAATTGCTGTTCCAAGGAACCAGGCAGAAATTCCATTCACTAAAAAATAGATTCCTTTGTAAAGTGCTGTATCTATTACACAATCACTTGGGTCTAAACTGACTTTGAAAATATAAAATTTTCTTTTAATGCATTTGAAACATACAAAAATCTCATTACAGCATCAGTATATCATATACGCATGGCTTACACTGCAGTATAAGTATAGCTCATCAGGCTGTTGTTTCCATATTAAGAAATCTCTCCCTAATTAGCTTGTAAATCACAATACAATTTAAGGTAAAGAAGATCAACTGCAGTTTAAAATGTAAGATAAAGAAGACTCCTCTGCTCCTTATTTCTCCACATCCACCCCCAGGAGCTGGGAGTACCTATCTTGACTTCAATGGGGAATGCTACTTATTGGTAGAGACCCTTCATGATATGATCCACATCTGCCACAATTCATCTACTCCCAATATTCTTGGATCCAGTATTGCCAAATTATTTGCGATTCCCTGAACTTTCAGGCCATTATACACTTCTGAACTTTGCCCAAACTTATTATTTGTATTCTGGCTGAGTGCCATTCTGGAAACCTCTGTTTGTCTCTTATGATCTGGATCAAATATCTCACCATGAAGTCTCACCTTATCTGCATCCTGCCCCTTCCAAGGCAAAATTGTTCACTGCTTCTGCATCAGCATTATGTCTTGCACATACCTTTTTAATAAACTTTCCAATACTACATTTATCTGTAGATCCATCTGCTTGCAAAAATAATTAACCTTTGTCATGAACTGAGTGCTATGATAAATGCAGGGAACACGATGGTGAGAAAGACACAGGGCAGCCTCAACCCAATGGAACTTACTTCCCATTGCATTGTAGGAGTCCACGTTCAGGGGATGGTAGCAAACTCACTTTCATTTGCTCTTTTCCTTTCTCTCTCTCTCTCTCTCTCTCTCTCTCTCTCTCTCTCTCTTTCTATTT
>NW_026000037.1:44409077-44494806 GCF_001458135.2 Marmota marmota marmota | reverse complement strand
TCTCTCTCTCTCTCTCTCTCTCTCTCTCTCTCTCTCTCTCTCTCTCTCATTAGTACCAGGCATTGAATAGGTACCCAATAAGTGTTGAGTTTAGCCAAATGCTATTCAATATGTTAGAGAAACAGATAAAGAAATTCTTACCTCCAACTATGGAATGAAATGCCTTGTCTCTTGCTAAAGAAATTTCAGACATCTGAAAGTTGGTGGCAAAACATCTGAAGAGTACATAGAAATCCCCCAAATGTGGAAAATCTGAAACATCACTCCAAACTAGTTCTTATATATAGGATGAATGAATGGGAGGAAGATAGGGTTTCCTCAAGACTTTTACCACAGCTTCCCCTTGCTCTGCTGAAGAATGCACACCTAGCTACTATTATCTTCTAAAAATTGAGGAGTAATCTGTCACCTCCTGAGACTAGAAGTTCACATCTCAATCCAGCAAGCCTCTTCTTTCCAGACATTCACTTTAACCATTTACCTCCTTGGATTCAGGGCAAAGCTCCCTCCTTCCTCAACCTCCTGAACCTTGCCATTTACCCTGAGATACCTAGACCCCAGACACTTGTGGTGTATGCTTCCTGGAATATAAATGATATATTTTCATTATTCTTAACTAAATTTTTCTCAACTCCTTCCTGACATTTTGAAAGGTATCTCTATGCCTCTTGTAATTTATTTCTGGAGAAAAAAAACCTTTTTGACAACACTTCATGTCATTGGAATGTGATACAATAATCTCAAATCCCCACCCAATTGATCTGCTTATGAAGTTTAGATTTTCAAATCCGTTTCCTTAGAGCCAGGCAACATTATACTGTGTTTCACTGATCAGCGAGTAGCTTTACATTGGCACTTACACAAGGACCCAGACGGCGACTGTGAAAATCTGTTTCCTGCTCTGTTCTCGTTTGCACTTGAAATCTTACATATGTGCACATACTGAGCTTACAGCTCATAGGGGAGGAAGCACATAAGAGGTGGAACTATAACTGTTTTCCCTTGTTTAGAAAAACAAAATATAAAATCTACCCACCCAAAAGAATAAAGGTTGGTGGTTGTAGAGAAGATTTTGTCTTAACTCTCAATGGCCTGGAACACAGAACAGTGATAGGTATTTTAAGTGACATATGTGTGACCATGCGTATTTCAGGATGTAACCATCTAAAAGATAGGTCTCACATATAAATATTTTGGAGACATAGCAATATTGCTCTCCTTGGAGTCAAAGTTTGGCAACTAAGTTAACATGCAAAATAGCTGGAAAAAAATGAGTAATGATCATTGAATGTGTAAAGGGTATGAAGAAAGAGTAAATGTGGAAAAAATAGGTAACAAATTAGCTGGAATTTTCATTTCCTTCAGGTCTAAAGTTCTGTGGTGCTATGAAAATATACATATAATCTTCCTCTAAATACAGTATACATTTAAATGGCCTTTCACTACATACAGATCAATCTACTATTTGCCTCCCAGTATAGAAAGTCTAATTGTTAGGAAAAAATACTTCTTCATTAAAATAACACCTGCCCACAATTTCATATTTGATAAAAAACAGCACTTTGCAATGTTAAGAATATTTCCTTCATTTCACTGTGCTCTGACCTGGGTCTCATATCACCTTGACTACTTCAAGCAAAGGGGGGAAGGATTCTCGTGAGAAATAATATCTCTGTAAAACTTTAATCCCATTTCTAACAAAATCCACAAGGAATGTTTCACTGTTTCAGACTGATAATGTCACAGTGACCTCTCTGGCAGCTTCCCCTTTGTAGTCTGGCAAAGGTAATTCCAAGGCTAATCTACCAAACTCAAGCTCATTGAATAAAACCACTGCATTTAAATTTTCCCTTTATCATGGGAAAAGTACAGGCAAAGGCAGGGCAAAATAAGCATGTGCACGTGTATATGTGTATATGTAAAGAGATTATTCAATTCTGTTTTAAGTATATATAATGAGTAAGCTTGAAAAAGAAAACTCAAGATGAAAACATAGTCTTCAAAGTAAATTATGACAACATGCAATTTCCAAAAGTGTTGTTGATGGTGGTGGTTTTTGGCAGCCTTGTGCATGCTAGGCAAGTGCTCTACCACTAAGCCATATACCCAGCTAAAAATGTTTATTTTATAAGGAGTGACAAGGGTCAAGAAGCACATGGAGCAGTGTAGAGAAAACACACTTCACAAGGTATGATGTAGAGTGACTCTGGGCTTGAGATGCCTGGGTTGGAGCTTCTGGATATGTGACTAATCTGGGTTGGCATAATGTGTGATGCACTGCAGTTCTGGGCTTTGACATCCTATACACAAGAGAGGAGCTAGATACCTCTGAAATCATACAGTACATATAATACCCCACCTTTAAAATGATTACCTATCCCTTCCAAGAGTTCACTTCAATCTTTTCCCCATTTCTGGCTTCTATGACATTACCCCAATATCACTAAAAGAGACTGGGCATTCATAAAGACCAAAAAACCAGTGGTTCATGAAGGAAATCAGAAAAAAAAGAAAAATCAGAAAACATACTCTCCCCATTGGATCTCAGATTATGCTTAAATTTTAATTTTATTAACTTACATGGGCTATGAAGTATATTGCAAATATTGCTCCATTCTTCTTCCCTTTCTGTGCCCATGCCTTTTGTCACAAGTCTTCATGATGTTCCTTTTACTATGATTCAGGACTCAGCCATGTAAAATTGTTTGGTCAATGGAATAGTAACAAATTTGGTAAAAAGACCTATTATCTCAGCTACTCAGGAAGCTGAGGCAGGAAGATCACAAATTCAAGGCCAGCCTGGGTAATTTAGGAAGACCTTGTCTCAAACGTTTAAAAAGGGATGTGGGGAACGGGGGGACACGACTCTGTGGTAGAAAGTCAGAAAGTCCCTGGGTTCAATAGCTAATATCAAAAAGAAGAAAGAAGAAGAAGAAGAAAGAAGAAAGAAGAAAGAAGAAAGAAGAAAGAAGAAAGAAGAAGAAGAAGAAGAAGAAGAAGAAGAAGAGTAAGTTCTGCAGAGACCAGGGAACCAGTTAACCACTCCAATACACGAGCCACAAAACATAAGCAATTAACACAATTAAGTTCTAGCAACAAGACCACCTATAAATTAAATTCTCTACTAATTTGCAATTATATCCAAAGCTTATATAAAAGCGTAAAGTACCAGAAATGTGACTGCAGTATTAATAATGGTATTAATATAATCCCAATATGTTAAATAATGCCTATCAAGGGATTTTTTTCATTCATTTATACTTTAAAATATTTGCTTATATTTTATATATATTTATCAGGGAAAAGAGTTATAAAATCTTCTTGAGTTGATGTGTATTTTTGCAGAAAAATATCTTCTAGTATAGACTGGTGAAACTTGAAATAAAAGCATAATATTCCAAGTTTATGAATTGGAGTAATTTGCTGTCATCTTTCCATACCACAGTTCTCAAGAAGGGACACCTGTTAGCACTAAGAATGTAATCATTTTTATTATTAAATACAAAGGTACAATTAAATGCAGGCACAGGATGTGACCTGCATCATAATTCTGCCCGGCCTTTCTCTTCACAATATCCTTTTCATTATTGTGGGCCCTTTGTTCCTTCATGTTTCTTTTGTCTCACCCTAAGTTCTCAAATAAGCTATTTACAATCTGAATAATTAGCAATCAGGGTGGATCTGTGGTCTTTGGCCCTGTGTAAAGGAAACATTGTCAAATGCCTTAACATGACATACTTAAGTACATAAAGTTTCTATACCCTCAGGACTTTCCTTTCTTGAAAAAGTTTTAAATAAATCTAATGAGGAATAAGTTTTCTACTTCTCAGACACTTAGGAATCTAGCTAGAATTGAACAAAAATGAAACCACATTTAAACTGCAAACAACAGAATGCTTTGGGTATTCATTAGCTATTTCTGTACAAAAATGTTCTATACATTAGTTTACAATGAAGACTCCGAGTGCCTGCTCTAGGACAATCAATTCTCTCTCTAGCACAAGCCAAAAATAGTTTTTTTATATAGTTTTTAGGAGGAAAAAGGAAAAGGGAACAATGTGACAAAAATTGAAATGAAGTTGGAAAGTCAGACAGCAAGACATACTGTAGAAGACTCCTTTACAGACCGTACAATTATGTGGCCTAAAAACCCTGGGTAAGCTCCCTTGCTTATTTGTGAAATGCGCTAAATTCACTGGTAAGCCTTCTTGGAAGGTCAAGCTTTGTGGGTAAAGATCTCTCTATTGAGAGTTGCAGTCTAGACATCATGACATCTTAACTCAGGAAAACTGACTTGAGGATGCTTGAAATTCATTCCTTTTGCAAATATTTTTTGAACTCCTACTATGTACCAGGCACTGAGCTAAGTATCATTGTGGTGGGTAGAAAACAAAATTCAGATTCGTCAATTTGCCCCAGGATACTGAAAAATGTGAGCAAGTTTACAGTCTATCTTGGAAAAACCATTCCTATTTTCTTGCATACCTCCTTTATCTTTCTTCTGAGGTTTTCTTAAAATATCACCAAACCCAACATTCCCCCACACATCTTCTCTTCTCTTTTAATGTATAGGAAGATGTGCAAAGCTTTTCTCATAGGAGTGTGTGCTTAAGATGAAATCCAATCTCTACTAACTCATACGAATTCCCTTATCTAAGGGTCTGTTTTTTCTCCTATGTAAGGAGAATGATAATGGGATTGTATAGCATTATTGTGAGAAATAATCAGATAATGCATTCTACAACACAATAATTCCCAATATGTATAAATTATTATCATTATACTTACCTTTATTATTAAAAGGCTAAAAAAGATTACTAAAACTCCAAGACTACTTTATACCTTGGTTATATGTTATGGTTATTGCCTAAAAATACGTTTAAAAAAAGTCCCAAATATTTTCCAGTTCTAAATGGTTTTATTGCTCACCAATTTGGCAAACCTTCTCTAAAACATATAACAACCAATGTCTAATTTCCACACTTGCTGACTATTGTTTTCTCTTTCTGTTTGTTTCTCTCTCTCTTCATTTTTTAACCATTAACAAATAATGTTTTTTTTTTCATTTTGTTTTGTTTGTATGTCACAAAGGATAGGAAAACAAGAGAATGGTTTTAAATCTGGAGAAAAATGATGTTGTTTCAAAATATAAGAATTACCAAATTTTAATCCAAGGGACTTTGTTTTCTCTTAAAAACTAGGGAACCTCTGCCAGTTTTTAACAAAGGAAATCAACTCTAGCTATAAATTTGGTATCCTGGGAAAAATCAGAAAACTCAAATTCTAATCCTTTAAACAGCCACTAATGGGTATGTTTCCATGGCAGATAATTTTCTGGTGCTCTGTTTTAGTTTAGTTTGGGTTTGTTTCCCATCATTTAATCTCCTTCACCACCCTATAAGCCTTGAAGACCAGTAGTCTCTCCTCCAACAGGAGGGGAAGAGTGACCCACCATAACATGGCCTTTTACCCAGCTCCCAATCTAGACCTAATGAACCAAAGAACGTCCAATATGGAGGTGGGTGTGCTGATAATGGCAACAGCACCACCCCATTTCTGGGAGCTGTGATGACAGAGATATCAGCAGAGGTGGTAGAGTAACATGTGATGTGCAATCAGCAGCAGCAAAGTCTGGTGCACTGATTCTGGAACAGCAGTTTGCCTATGGCTCTAGTTGCTGCAAATCATTTTTCATCCATTAAATTTCATGCTAGATATTCTGCCTTCCCAGCATTTCTGCTGTTGCTCAACATCCTCTCAAGAAATTCCTTTTCTCCTAAAATCAGCCAGATTTTTATTTGTACTTATTTATTACCTACAACTAACATCCGAAAACAGGTGACAACTTCTGTACCTCAGTTTCCTCTAGGATGGAATCACAGACTGGAACCTGATGATTTCGCTGATATTTCCCATTTTTTACCTATTGCATAAACTGCAATCAAAATTTTCAAATAAGCCCATTGTGGAATCTAACTACATAAAATGTTACAAGAAGCCATTTTATTGTAGTTGCACCCTCTTTCTTCAAAGGACTGGCAAATGGAAGTGAATCCTCCACTTGCACAGAATCCTCCCGCAGCCTTCCCTCTCATTTGTGTGTGAGTACATGCACACAACTTTTCACAAAGGATGGCTCAATCTGCCCCAGGGGTGATTTTGAGTGTGAGACACATAATAAACACATGGAACCATGTGCTAAGGACCAGCTGGGGAATTCTAACTGGAAGCAACCTTTTGAGAACCTTTATCTGTTTCCGGGACAGTCTTGTATCCTATCAGATTTCTCTAATCATAGGAAGATTCCACATCTTATCAAATTGTTATCAAATCAGTCTGACCAGAGCCAGCATCCTGCTTGTCTGAAAGACTGCATACAAAACTGTTGACATCACTCTCTCCTGGGGGTTGGAGGGGAAACTCGGCTAGAAACTCAGCATGCCTGAATTCAGGACCCAGCCTGTCACCAAGAACTATAATCCTGGGCACAACCCTTTGCTCATTCTGTTTCTTCAACCATAAAGTAGGGATAATATCAATTTCTCTGCCAATCCCCCTGGGGCCACTGAAATGACAGATATGAGTGAAAGCATTATAGGAAAAAAACTCTTATTAACAAAGATTGCCTTCTACTAAACTGACCTTCCCTCTCCTCTGGTTAGAGGTAGGCTTTTATTTCATGTTCAAATCATAAGCAAACATTCAGACTCACATCTTGACAAATACAGTCTCCAGTAAGACTATTCATTTGCCTCGGCCTAAACTCACCATTACTAAGCAAAATTTTGATCTTAATTGGATCATTCAAATAAGTTTGCCCTACTGGACTTTTTTTTTTTTTTAACAGCAATCTGAGACATCTGATTTACATGGATGTTTCACTTCTCATAGGAATGAATAAATTAAAGGCAGGAACTTGGTTCTGTTCTCCATCATCACCTCCAGCAGTTTATCTGTAGCAAGGACAACAATGCCTAGCATGTAGGAAGGTATTAAATATTTTTTTGTCTAAAGTAATCAATTTATAATGGCTGTGAGTTGTGCTAATACCAATCAATTTACCACAGCTTGATCACCCTGAGAGAAATGATAGAACAACTAATCTGAACCTTTATAATCAAAGTCACATGCTGAGGCAAAAAAGCTGAGGTGCAAATACTGTGAGAGTCAGTTTAATTTCACAACCTAATAGCTAGCAGAATATCTGATTTATCTTCTAGATTAACGGAAATAAAAAGGAAGTTTGTATACTATATAGTTAACAATAAAACCATGTCAGTGTTGCCACCACATACATCAAATAGTATGCCAGATATCAAAGTTGGTTTTTTAAAACTAACAAATTTATTAATGTGAAACATATAAACACGTAAAACTGAACTCCCCCTTTGTGGGGAGTTTGGTGGTAGAAAACAATTACAGATAAAATCAATATGCCCTGTACTTAAGAAAGACATTTCCAATGTTCTACGGAGTTTGATATAATCTGCACTCAATAAACATAAAAGTTTATAAATAAAACAATTCAATAAATAAGCTTTACACTCATTTATGATAAACTATGATTAACTTAAATTAAAATTAAATAGTTCCATAAATACCTCTTCCAATAAAAAGGTTTCAATGAATGCCAAAAGTTTTACCTTTGTGTCTGAAATTCTAGAGCCTGGTAACATGAAGCAAGAGTCAAATGTAAAAAGCAATTAACCCATCACACTATCCTATTTCTAATTTCCTATGATTCAAAAAAAATGAATCACAAATTTAGACTTCAGACAATGCTACTCCAAATTGAAATGTATTCATTAGTTTTACTTTCAACTTTTAAAGGCAAAGCTGGGACATACCAAAAGTACTACTAAGGTTTTCACTTTTGTTTTATAATGAAAAGTAAAAAGAAATCAAATACTATGATTCAGTGAATAGAGCCTCTTACCCAGCAATTCTCAAGGTCTTCCTGGAAATGCTCGTTATTTCAAAGAAAACTCTTATTAGTTTCTGAGACAGTCAAGGTGCCCCAGCTCTGTTGTAATTACTGGAAGCCTTCCCTCCCCAGGCTCTGCCCCACAGAGTCCTGAGTCAATCCTGACTGCAACTGGCAGGGTCAAAGAAGTCCTTAACCCTCCAGAATCTATTATATGTCCACAAACTGATACCTGTCTTTAGGGAGCCCCTAGACAAGGGAATTCCTGGTACTCAACAGGCTGCAGTTCCTCTTCCCATATATTCCAAACATAAGACTCCCCACCCCAATATCTGGTTTGTCTTCTGTGTTCTTTTGGACCAGAACTCTACTTCCATCTAGCTTGCTTGTCCATATCTTTGGCATTCTTCTGAACCTTTCTACATAAGAAACTGGCCTATTTCTAAAGGTTGCCTGTGTCCTCAAAGTCCCTCCTTCTCACAAAGAAATTCCAAAATACTATCACACATTTGATTCCATGGATCACTGCAATAAGAAGACTGCTTCCCTGTTCAGAACCAAGATCAGATCCCCACACAGAATAGGAATGGAATGGGTATCATGACTGCCAACTCAGCTGGGACAGGTGGTTTACGTTGCCAGCCACTCCCCTTAGAAACCTGCTCAGAGCTGGCTACACCTAGTAGGCAATTGCTGGTTCACTTCTCTACCTCTATCTACCCTCAAAGTCCTGCCCCAACATGTTATTGAAAGATGCCCACATTTTAAGAATAAGAAGTCTTTTAAGAGACCTAGCCAAGCTTTAGTGTTGCCCCAGATCATCTATGTGAGTAGATTCTGTAAATGTCTTACCACCTATAGAAAATAAGAAAAAGAGTTCCTCATATCTGTTCTTTCTCAACATCTTAGATCAGGTTACAAATTCAAAGTCAATTTTACTTTGAGTTCTTAATTCATCTGGTTACAAATAAAAAATTTACATGTCAAAAATGTTGAATTCTAATTAAAACCTAAGCCTAAGAATCAAAGACTCAAGCAGACTATAACAGACTATTCACCTTAAGGAGAGGGCAAAATTATAATATATTACTCTATTAAAATACAACTTAAAATACAGCATATTAGTCTTCAACTTAACACACGTCTCCAAACTTCTGAGGAGCACTGAAAAAGACGCTTTTGTAAAACACCCTCACAGCACTTTGATGTGACCGTATGTTCATTAAAAGGAAGTATTACTACTTACATACATAAGGTACATAATGAATTCAGTATGTGTCTAGAGTTGGCTAATGCCATTAAAGCACATGCCAAAAGCACAGACTATAAATCAAAATGCGATTTGTCAAAGTAAGAACTTAATATGATACAGGTTAAAAATAAATAAATAAATTACCAATGTCCCAATACAGGATTGGTGAGGAGAGCTAAGCCCAAACTGAGACCAGGTTGCAGCTGACATGCCTTTGTTCTATCTATAGCTTTGGCTATTCCTCTTCTTCTTCCACCTGGATAAGTACAAAATTAGCATGCACCAGGCATTCTTCACTCTCCAGAGGGTTTACATCTCTAACACTGCTTAAAGACTGATATTCTTTCCAAAATGCTGACATAAACCAGTTGGGCAATCACAGATTTTTTAAAGCCCACATTCTAAAGTTTTGAAAGATCTAGATTGTTCTGAAAACAGAATTTGGAAACACTTGATTTAGTTTATTGACTTATTTCCAAATGGAAGACTTAACAAAAAACCTGAAAGGACAGACATACAAATAAAGAGTTAAACCACAAAGACAGCTACTAATATAATAAGAAAATCTAGGTAGTTTTGTAGAAGATGAAAGAAAAAACATGGATATTATTGCAGGTGGTACATCTCTTCTTTCCTATGTCTTTGCTTCTTCCTGGCCAGGGGTTCCTTCAAATCAGCATTCAATCTCACCCAAAACTCTCACACTCATCATTCAAACACATTTCCACATACTGAATTTCCTGTATCTAATATGTGCTTTTCATACACTGCATTCCCACTGCCTCCAGAATTCAAGATAAACTCCTAAGTGTGGAACAGCTGATCTTCCATGACCAAGGCTTTGTGTGTACTCTGTGTGCATCTACCCACCCTACACTCAAGTTCCATACAATTGCTTCCTGAAGTCCGTGTTCCTGCATTCCTCTGGCCACAATGCTCCGTTCCACATCCTCCCCCACTAACTTTACCTGGCTATATTACTATTCTTTACTAAATTCAGCAAAGTATTACTTAAGAAATCTTGTCTAGATTCCCTTGCATGCACCTTAGGTGTGCACCTTTCACTGAATGTCTCAAATGCAAATGTAAATCACTGGTTGACTTATCAATAGCCTCCAGTTGCCAAAAAGCTTTTCTAAGAAAGCAAATATTTTGGGCTGGGGTTGTGGCTCAGCGGCAGAGTACTCACCTAGCGCGTGCGAGGCCCTGGGTTCAATCCTCAACACCATGCAAAGGTGAATAAATAAAAACAAAGGTGTACAAGTAAAAGAAATATTTTTTTAAAAAGATGGCAAATTAAAAAAAAAAAGAAAGCAAATATTTTATGTTGTTCCATCCAGTACCTATGACATCGCCTGACATAGAGATGGTACTAATATGTTATTACTGAATATATATAAATAAATAAAATTGATAGTCATATAGAAAACTGAGAATTTTATCATCTGAAAATATATGAATCAACACATTGTTTCAACTTGTAATGCAAAATGTTGCTCTCTTTATAGTCATTCTAAGCATTTCAAGACTAACATAGTAAAGACATTCTTGACAGAGTACAAAATTACACAAAAGAACATTTTAGAAAGTATTGATATAGAAAGTATTGATATTCATTCTTAAGAGAGTACACAGATGTATCAATGATATAAAGTTAGCCTAGACCTAAAGCAGGCACATTTCAATTCAGAAATATCACATGTCAACATTTGGTCAACAACTTCCCTAAAATCACACATCAAAAAGTTGAGCAGTATTCACATGAAAACCATTTTTTCCCCATCCTGTGATCTCACAAACTATTGGTGGTAACATCCAAACCTGAGGCCCTGCTGACAGAATCAAATTTTTAACAGACAAAGAGGGTAAACAGTGAGATACAGGCTGGTTTAGAAGCCCTGCAACTTGGGTTGCCGCAGTTTCAGCAGCAAAATCATGAGACATATTCAAATACTGCTTTTAAGATGTACAATATTTCTCCAGAAAGATTCACAGCTCATGAGTTGATGAGGGAGAGAAAGACTGCTTAGCTTTTAAATTATTTTCCTTTAAGAGACTAAGCAAACATACACACAGAGATCACTGCAATCAAGCCAAGTGATCCTCAAGGATGCAATGGTACAGAATTTTCTACACATGGCTGTTTTATTCTGGACACAAAGAAAACTGAAAGCGATGAGAAAGGCCACATGCTGCTGAACAGGAGAGATGCTCTCCATGCTCAGTGGCTGCTGCTTCCTTCATTCTTTGGAAACTTCCATTTTTGTAGAGGGCAGGGATCAGTGTGAAGGTCTGGGGTAACATAATGCCCTGGAGGTCTTTCTAGCAAACAGACTCCTTCCTGATGAAAGCACTGCAGCTCTTTCTTAGCATGAGTTAGGAAAACCTTCATGGCAACTTGTTCCAATTTGTGGCTCCGTCCAATACTATACAAAATATGATTTCAAATATCAAATACAGGTCATAGAGGTGATAAACAGGAGATTTCTTTGTTCATAAGAACTCTAATGCTCAATGGCCTTCTAAGTTCCTGGTACTCTTGATTTATGCTCAGGATTACCGAATTGGTTTCTAAGGGTCACTGCTCTGAACAATATCTAGTTCAGCCAACAAAATAATTTAAATAAGAGCTGCTATGATCAGACATCCTGATATCTCTAAAATTACAAGTTCAGTATTTGTGAAACATGGCTAACCTGCCATCACTCAAAAGGAATTAAGAGAGGTAATAACTCAAAAAGTGCAGAGAGTGAGAAAAGAGGACCTTTCCAAAACCTGGAGGGTTGAGGAGCAGGTGGGTAGAAGAGGAGGAAAAACCCAATTACACACAACCACCAGGCACACAGAGGCCCTCCATTATACCTAGATGCAATTAAAGGCTGTTGAACTGAGATACATAATAACAAAAAAGGGAGAAGATAAGTCTAAATTAAAATTTATGGCCTGAATTAATTCTATGTACATTGTGGATGGAGTGGGGTATGAAGGGGAAAAGACAGGGTCCAAGGATAACAGCAAATATAGCAAATTAAATTAATTAGACTTTAGTGAGTGAGGTGTTTAACTGCATCTAGGTATTATATTACTTTAAAAATTACTCTCAATTGTATGTGTTTCATTACATTTGTGGTAGTAATGTTTATGCTTAGCTTTTTTAAAAATGAGGGCTTTTGCTACTTTAAAAAACTCAACATAATTAAGTAAAGAAGTATCTTTTTCTCTTATTTTTAGTTAAGGATCATGGCAATACAAATTTTACCCAAAGCTATTCTGAAAAAAAGAAATTCATAATAGAAAACAGAAGGAAAAGGTAAATATATATGTTGATCTGCTTCATGCAATATATCTATTTCTTACAACTAGTATACATATTATTTCCTATTTTTTGAATGCTATTAGAAAAGGCACCTACTGAAAAAGATAGGTTTGTTTTTCTTCTATCCGAGTGAGGGTAGTGAATTTATCCAATTGGTTAATACTAAGTGTATTCCAATTACTTTAAAAAAAATACATATATATTTTTAGTTGTAAATGGGCATAATATCTTTACTTATTTTTATTTGGTGCCAAGTATCCAACCCAGTGCGCCTCACAATTGTGAGGCAAGCACTCCACCACTGAGCTAGAGACTAAGTCCCCCAATTACTTTTTAATGATAATGTATTTATAACTCATCTTTTAATAAAATGGATTTGAGGTAACTATTGAGGTATAGTGCTTTTCACATAGCAAAAACACTCAGAGAATTATCTTTCAGTTAGATTTAACCTTCATAAGAGAAAGTAAAACATGAATCAAGTTCAGTCATTATAGTGCATCTCAGATTAAAAATTAAAATATTTAAAACTCTTGGAAAATAAAAGCTTCTGGTTTACTGCTAGTCTTTCTCATTACCTCTCCCTAGTTAATTCAGAATTATATATTAATCATCTTTGACATAAAGACATTATACAAGTTATTTGATTTTCATCTTAATCTGGTTGCTGCTTTCATCTAATTATTGTGTTCTTGTACCATTTTCTTCCCAAAGAATTACTCTTCTTAACAGGCCCCAGACTAGATATTAGTAATACTTTTCCAGTGATTAAGAGAATACATATAAGGTTTAGACAAAAAGGGAGTGGTAATTATATAGGTTGTATAAGAAATTATGTGTGCGTGTGTGTGTGTGTGTGTGTGTGTGTTTAATGAGCAGATCTGAGTTTAAAAAAATTAGGTGTAATGTGGTTCATATATTCTGTGGGTGGGTATTAACAGTCTAAGGAGGGTTTTACTAATATAAAGTGTGATATAAATAAGTATTAAGACTAATAATGAAACTAGTTTGAAAACTCACATTCTAAAATTGGAATCTGTTTTGCTCCAGAGAATGTATTCTACCAAGGTGTTAGTTATATTTATAAGGACTAAGTAACCAATGCCTTTTTTCACAACTTTTCTATTACATTTCAAAGGTCTTGGTTGTAATATTAGTAGTTGCAAGTAAAGTATGGGGCTTTTTAATTGAAGAATGTTGTTATTAGTGCTCTTTCTTGGGAGGTCAGATGTATAATATGAGGCTGGCTTCCCATCACACCAAGAGATCTACTGTGTGTGATCTGCAGAGTAACACCCAGATGGATTTGAGTAGAGTTCTTACTCTCTTTCTCCCTTTTTCTAAGAATTGCTGGGAAGACTCTTGTTTTCCATTGGATGGATGCTAGAACACATGTTAAATAGCTAGGACAGTGGGCACCTAAAGATCCTACCAACAGATAAGTCAGGCATTTTATTGCTGTGTAATAACATGGAAAAAAATCAGTTCCTAAAGACCAGTCCTTGTAGCTTCTTGATGACTAATCATTATAGCCTTTTACTTCCTATTTCCTCATATCCATTCTATCATATGGCCTAAAATAACAACTAATCAGTAGCAAGGAACATCCATAGGAAATAGGTTATGGTCTCTAGTGCTCATTTTTAAAGCACATATACATATATGGTACAGAGAAGTTTAGCATGGCCTATATGCAAGGATGACATGCAAATTCATGAAGCATTCCATATGAAAAAGAAAAAAAGATTAAGGTCTCTAATTACCATGTTCTACACAAGGGAAACAAGGTTTATTGGAGCGATGGCTGCTTCCAAGGCTTGAAACTTCCAAAGTTTCAAGATGAGTCCAAAATATCTTGTCATAGCAGACAGCAGAGAAGTCATCATAGGCTACTGACAGACAGTACAACAAAAGGGCCCAGGAACCACCTGGAGGAGGTGCCATTGCCAACTTGAACATCAGTAACTCCCATTTCAAACTACCTAAATTGTTGAGTTGATGTTAATAATACCTTCAAAATATCATTAAATTTGGAAGATGCTAGGGAAGAAAATGCATTTCTTTGGAAAACTGGTAAATATATGGAAAGAATTAAGCATTTTCCCAGATTTTCCTATATACAATGTATGCAAATAGTTGAAACAGAAAAATTATAAGTAATTCAATTAATAACTGAAAAATACAGAAAAGTACCAGTTTGCAACCCCTGAACTACTAATGAAATATTGTAATTACCTAGGTAATGATTCTAAAGACTGATTTAAAAAAAAAAAAAGGGTAACACAGAGCAAGGGGGGAAAAAAATTCATAATGGAAATTTTTATCACCACCTCTAAAGGGCTTTTGACACAACAAATAGACTTCCCTAAAGCTTGTTGTTAGGCTGTTCCATGTCTCCCAGATAAACTTCCTCCTGTTTTTCTTATTCTTATAAAGTCCTATCCCTTAAATCTCACTGCCTCCATAATTTATATAAATTAATAGAATGTGAAAATCACTATTAATTTCCAAGGAGAGGCAAAGAGATCTGCCTTTTATTTCTGCTTTGGTCTCTTGTACTCTCACTGGGGGAAAACAGCTACCAAGTAAAACACCTGATTAACTAGTGGAAAAGTTCACATAGAGAAGCCATGAGAGATGCCAGCCAGTCACAGGTACTCTAGCCTTTCCAGCCAAGACACCCCACAGGTGGGCAAAAAGATCTTTAGGCAACTCCAACCTCAGCTGCCATCTCAGTGCAACTGTATGAGGGCTTCCAACCACCCTGCTAAGCCCATCCATCCTCAGAACTATGAGAAACTATATATTGTTTTCCATTGGACTTGGGATATCGTTTCCTATGCAGCAACAGATGGACTATTCTAACTACCAACTACAGGAAATAACGGAGGACATGTTAAATCAAACCAGAAAGAAGCAAAAGAAGGTATGAAAAACGTATCAGGTTTTTTTTTTAATTAATTAACTTATAAAACCATAACTAAGATTTTGTCCATCTTATGAGTTGATTTCTTAATCAGGAACGTATTAAAGTTATGAGACTACAAGGGATGTCAACATGACCAGACTTTTCATATTAAAAAATATAATTTAATAATTTAGGTGTGGTATGGCTGTGTTAAAATAGAACCCTTCACTTTAAAGACACAGAACAAATATTCATGGATATTTGTGGATGAAATGCTTGTCATCTGGATGAGGGGGAGGAGCAAATAAGAGTACAGATGAAGTCTGGCCATGAGTGATAAAATTCATTTTATTAAACTCATCATTTTCACATATGTTCAAATTTACCATAGTAAAAATGGACTTACTTAGTTAACTATTTGGTTTTATTTATTTATTTATTTTTAACAAGAGTGACAGGCTCTGGATATAGTTCAGTGGTACAGCACTTGCCTAGCATGCATAAGACCCTGGGTTCAATCCTTATGAATCAGTGGTAGAGGGGTGGGGAGGGAGCATGGGGGCAAGAAAGATGGTAGAATGAGATAGACATCATTACCCTACGTACATGTATGACTGCACATGCATTGTAAAGCTACATTGTGTGCAGAAAAATGAGCAGTTGTGTCACAATGGTATACAATGAATCAAAATGCATTCTGCTGTCATTTATACCTAATTAAAATTAATTAATTATTTTTTAAAAAGAATCAGTGGTAGCTAAAAGAAACATATCATTATTACCTTCATTTACTAAAGTTCTCTTTTTTGAGTTAAAAAATACTTTAATATCTTCATGTATCTAAAATACTAATCCTGTTATTTAGTGACAGTTACTTTTCTTCCTATGAAATAGGGATCAAAATATCCTATCCCAGCACACACAGAGAGATGAGTTGACTAAGAAAACTTATGAAAAAAACATTTAGAAAGCCATTCTCTGCTACACAACTGCAAAATATCATTGGTAGTAGGAACTATGTATCACATCTTATAAAATGAACTCTCTCAAAATCTGCTAACTCGGGACTATCTTTTACGCATTTGGCCCTAATGCCAGGCACAATGCCGAGCAAATAATGAAGGCTTTGTAAATAATTTTTTGTATGAATGAACAAGTTGGAAGAAAAAAATGAACAGATCTGAACATAGCAGATTTCGACACTGATCCTACTACTTTAAAAAAGTGAGATGGGAAGGGATGGCAACTGAACCCAAAGAGGGAGAGGAAAAGAACCTACTGTGAACCCACCATCACTATTTGGCTCAAATAACCTTATACATATGCTTATACTGGTAGATTTTTGGCAGTTTTAAAGCTTTTATATTCAGAGTACAACACAGATGACCACTCGCTAAGTATGCTATCCCTGATCAAAATTACTTCTGTGTACTTTTGATTTTTAAAAAATAATTTTAAGAACATGAAAGCCTGGTATTTAATACATACTGGTCAAGTGAGCAATAAACAATTGTAAAGTTTCCTGAGGGCTCTCTTGCTCTGTCTCATCATCAGGAAGCTAAAGCATATGTTGGATGTTAGCCTGGGTGGACACAGTGTGTCCTATTTATTCAAGGTTTCTTTTGAAGCCACAATTTATAAGTTTTGTTTCTTAGGGGTACATGTCAAATTTCATTTAGCATTAGTTGGTATCCAGATACACTGAATAGCAAAAAGGCAGCAGTTGAGGGCAAAAAATTAAAAAAAAAAAAAAGCCTGCTATATGAGCAATAATGTCAGTTTCGTTTATGTAACGCACAGAGACCAAGACGAAAAATACAATGAGAAAGCTGACAGTAGGAAATCAAGATAAAAACTATCTGCTTAATTTAGAGGTGTAAAACTGCCCATGAAAAGGAGAAATACTAAAACAAATGTTTTTATATCAATAGCCAAAAGGATTTTAGAGGGAACTCTTTTAAATATTGTCTTTTAACCCTTAAAGTTCAATTACCTGGAGCATACTCATGTGAATGGTAGTTTTTACTTTTTCCATAAGAATGCTTAGCAAATTTTTCTGGAAGAAACTTCCCACTTTAAATACATAAAGGGATACTGATATGAATACAACACAGTGAAACCCACTGTTTTGTACAGTTAATCTGCATTAATTTAAAAAAAAGAAATAAAAATTATTATTATGCTTTCAATGTAGGTGTATATGTTTGTTCAAATAACTACTAGGTGTTACTAAATGCCTAGTAAGTTTTTTAAAAAAAAGAGGATACTTGAATAAACAATGCTTCACTTGAGTAGAAATTTACGTAAGTAGAAATCCAATGGATGACAGAGTATCTATAAAATTGGCGCAAATAAGACAATTAATTATTGAATAATGCTTTGTACCTATAAAGGTATTTTATATTTATTAGTTCATTTAAGTCCAAAACAGCCTGCGTGTTAGGTATCATAAGCCTAAGATTATAGATATGCAACATGTGGCTCAAAATGCAGTTAAGTTGTAAATTCAAGTCATCTACTTCCAAATGGATGTTTCAACTACAAGGCAGCAACCTTGGCAGGAAAGTATTATGGTTGTGATGCTTACAACTGTGAGACAGTGTATCATCCCATTGTAAATATCATTTCCCTAAGACTCATCCATGTTACTTGATTTAGTTATAGTTCATTCACACTCAATGCTGTTTTGCTCTATTACATGAATAGACCATAAGTTATTTATTCACTTGTCTATTGATGAATGTTTGTATTATTTCCATTTTTTAAATTACACCCAGTGCTTTGATAAACTTTTGTTTTTAGATGTCTCCTGGTGAACACACATAAGTGCTGGTCCTAATAACAGAATTACTGGATCATAAAGATGCATGCATGCTTGACTTCAGGGTGTCCAACTGTTCCCCGAAGTGTTTACAGTGATTTATAAAATACATCATATAATATTTTTACAAAGTTTAAAAAGAAAACTAAATAGCGGATCATTTTTAAATGTATGTATATGTGATACAATTTTAAAGCATGAGAGACAGAACCCAAATTATAAAATTCAGAATAGCAGTTAGTATTTAGCAAAGAGGGATGAAATTGGAGAATAGGGGCATACAGCTTCAAGGCATTGGTAATATTCTAGGTTTTAAGGCTGGTTTGGGATTCCAGGGTCTTTGTGATTAAGCTTTATATCCTACACATGTTATATGTATTCTTTTGTATGTACCAATATTTGCATATTTTTAAATCTTTGTTTGCACAATAATAAGGGCTTGAAAATGGTAGGAGCCATCGGAATTGTTCACAGAACTTAATAAATTTATTTTTTTCTTTTAACATGGAGATTAAAATAAAAAATAACACAAGTTTTTAATGTATTGTATCAAATTTTTATAATTTTGAGGTCCCCAAGATAATATCCCCTCTTATTCAATAGTTTTGCTTGTTTCTTCTTAGCCACCTCAATCAATGTTTATAAAAAATGGACCCTGGGAAATGAAGGAAGAGATTGAGTAACATTTACACTTCCAAAGGAATTTTTCCTCATGCTGAATACATCTATCTTGAAAATATTTAAATTAGCCAATTATCAAAGAAATAAAAGGATGGCAAATTACCAGCTCAGTGGTCCAAAAAAGAAATTAAAATTATCCTAAAAGTAAATGTCAGTATACATCCCCAGTAAGTATATCCATTTATAAGTTACATGTACCCTGTACCAAATGTTATGTACATTTGAACCATGCACAAAAGAAGACCTTACATGGAATTGAATAAAGATAATCTTAGTAGAAGATCTAATGTATTCTTCCTACAACCCAGTGGATGGTCTTGTGCTAATCAAGAACCTCTGCTTCAGAGAAACCATTCCAATTTTTAAGAATAGTGTTACACAAGTAGTCCAAACTTGCAAAATGGCACTGCTAGTTTGGTTACAGACACATAATGTTCAGTTCTCTATTTAAGCTACTTCTGCTATGAAGAAAATATGTCGGTCCAATTTAAAGTAGATAACACCAATTTGCTCAACAACTATGTTTATAAATACTGTAAATGAAGATCACAAGCACCATCTTAAGATATGATTATCTCCAGGAACTCAATGAAAAACACAAAAATGAAACCATGAGTGAAAAAAAAAAATCACTTTTGTGGAATGAAGTAATTGATTTTTTTTTTAAGTTTTTAAAGTTGATAGATCAACACCTTAAAAGACTTGTCTTTACCCAGGCTTTCTTTTATTAAAGTGCACAATCATCTAGGGTATATGCTTAAAGGAGTGATAGTTTGTTCCTAACAAAAGGATCTGAATTCCACAATTTGCCTTTTGCCAGAGGCATCGTTCCCCAAAGCACAGCTAACTGCATCTCCTGCTGTACCTGTAACAATTTAATTGTGTAAGTCAGCCTAGTCAAGCATCTCCAGCTCATGACTGGGAGACATGAAATTCATTGTCATTATTGTCCCTGTCATTTTGGATCATTATATCCTGCTGAAGAATTTTCCTCACTTCAATGCATTTTTACCTCCAGGATCCAGGGATTATAGCTGAGGTTGGGGTGGAGGCAGGACCGTGAACTACATTTACCTCAGGGGAGCCAGAGATTAAATTGGCTTTGCTCTCTCATGAGCTGAATTCATCTATTTGTATGCTGTGAGTTTTAGGCTGGAATAAAAATGAATATTCTAGTGAACACGGGGCTTTAATTTCCTCTTTGAAACATGGATGTAACCAACTTTTATTTACATTAGGAAAGCTGATGCAATTTCTTGTGGTTGCTATTTTCATATGTGCATGAGTAATACTTACAGGCATCGTCAGGTATGTAATAACAGACATTTCTCTCTGTCAACGTCTTGACTGGCACAAAGAAAGAATTTAAAGCTATAATTTTGTTCTACAGTTTCATTTTATAGAAGCTTAACGGGGGTATTTAATGGTTTTAAATATTTAATGATTTTTAATTATATCTCATTTTCTGTGCACTGGATTGGATGACTGAAGTCCAACTAGAATGGCACCAAAGATCCACACTGGGAACTAGAAAATTGAAATGGATAGAGAAAGATAAAGTAAATTCCTTAAGAAACTGGCTATCTCCCAGCAGCTGGTTCACATAATTTAAGAGCCCGCTAAGTTCACCCAAGGTGGCATGCCTTAAACACTTCTTGTTGAGGAAGAGTTGGCTTGGTCACCCTTTCATGATTGGAAATGACTGTGGCCAGGGCCAGCTGATGTGTCCCACTAAGAGAAAGCAAAGGGCTACATAGAAAACACTAGTACATGTCTCACTCAGAAAGCCAGACTTGACTGTTTAGAGAATACTTTCTCCAACTGAACATAAAAATAAAATACAACTAGAGGAAAGCCCGGTATGTCACTTTGTATCCCAACTTCCATTTCATGTGGATTTAACTGAGAAACTTGACATTTACTCTGTCTATACCGAAAAGATAGTAGTTATTCCTCCATGTGTCAGTTTGTTTTTAGCAGTTAATAATAAAATATGGCAATGGATCACAATGATGCCATATACAGAATAATCACCATCATTGCTGTATCAAAAGTGCAGAGAATTTACTCCATTAGCTTTATGAACTTTTGTGGGAAAGCTGATTTTGTCTTAATCATATGAAATAGCCATCAGAATTATTTAGGATAAACTGTGCTTATGAGTGATTAAGAAAACTCTTTGGACTTTTGTACATTTTAGATTTCAAATGGAATAGCCCTAATATGTCTATATTGACAAGATCTTAAAGGTTATCTCAGTTCTTGGACCAAGTTCATAAAAATATTTACTAGTCTTCCTCACTGCATTTTCACACTGTTATATTTCACTTTTCAATGGTGCTGAAGTAGCTGTATGATAATGTATCACCAATAACTTTTTAGTTAGCAAAACTTCATAGGATCACTTATAACACTTTTTCAACAGAATTAAAATTCTTCCTAGGTATGAGTTATAAAAATTATTATTTCTGTTCACTTTTAAATGGGTACTTATGTGAATTTAAGTATTTTAAAAGCAGTATTTCATGTAGCCTCAATTCATTTTGAAATCATTTAGGTGAACTATTATGGTTTGGATATGAATGATCCCCAAAAGCTCATGTGTTGAAAGTGTGATCCCCAATGCAGCAAAATTCAGAAGTGGAGTTTTGGGGGAATGGTTGGATCATGAAGCCTCTACCATTATCAGTGGATTTATCCATTTGAAGGATTAATAATTTGAAACTACAGGGAGGTGGTGGAAATTGTAGGCAGGTGGAGCATGGAAATAAGTAGATTCCTAGGCACATGCCTTTAAGGAATGTATCTTGTCCCTGGCCTTTTCCTCTCTACCTCTGTTTCTGCTTCTAGCTGTCTTGAGTTGAGCAGCTTTCCTCTGCTGCACCCTTCTGCCATAATATTGTGCCTCACCTCAGGCCCAAAGCAATAGAGCCTGTCAATTCTGATCTGAAACCATGAGTCAAAAGAAATCTTTCCTCGGGTCTGGGTCTGAGTTTTAGGCTGGAATAAAAATGAATAGTCTAGTGGTACAGTGCGCGAGGCCCTGGGTTCAATCCTCAACACCACATAAAACTAAATAAACAAAATGAATTTATTGTGTCTATCAAAAAAAATATATATATTAAAAAAAAGAAATCTTTCCTCCTTTTAATTGTTTGTGTCAGGTATTTCAGTATAGCAATGAAAAGCTGACTAACACACTGAGACTGTTATTATAGTCTCATAATAAACATTTATTAGGAAAAGTATGGGGTTTTTTCTTGTTAAGAAAGTTTTATCTTGGGTTTGTAATGGTTAATGTGCACAATGGTATTTTGTTCTCTTTGAATTAGTTTGAATTCTTCTTTTGGTCAAAGAATAAGGCATTTAACATTTTCTAAGCATGCATCTACTGCATTCAATTCTTTTACCTACAAGTTCCTCTGTAAGTTATTTCCATGCAGATTCTTAATTTGCCCATCACATTATATTAGATAAAACAGGAGTTGTCTCTATCTGTGAATACAGCTGTAAAACCAAAGGACCTTACTGTTGTATATTTTTGTTTTGCCTCACGTCAGGTATGACATAGTTAGGTCTATATCATTTCAGAACAAGGTGTAACAGCAAATAATGATCAGAATAGAATTATATAGAAAATAATTCTTGTTCAGTTCATTATTTAAGATTTTATAACCAATTTCCAAGTTAGCAATTTGAAATTATTTTCAATAACAATTTTAAAATTTTTCAATAATCTTTGCTCAACTTACAATTTTGTAACCTATAACAAGCTATAAAGATCAATTCTAGACTAAAGAAATTCTTCTTTCTCTTAATTCTAGTAGAATAATGTTTCCTCTTCATTATGTAACATAAATTTCCTTTGGTTTTTCCATGTAGAATCAATAAGAATCTATAATTCATAAGAATGCAAAAGTAACACATGACAGTCACAAATTCAGATATGATATCCAATAATATACCTCACGAGGTGATTCAGATATGCACAATCTAATAAATAAAATTAGTGGTTGCCCAATACAACACATGATATAGAAAATGAATAAAAATTTGAGAAGGTTTATAAGAAAAGGATGAGTAATAAAAGCAAAGGCAACAAACATTTCTATGTCAAGATGAGCAAGATGCTATTCACAGAATCCCTTCTTACTTCTCCTAAACCAAAAACCTCTTTACTGTAATCACTCAATAAACTACAATGGATGAACATTAAGGGTCTGATGCAGAGAAAGCAAATTCACAGTCAAGGTTGTCCTTTAACATGTAGGCTCAATCTAGGGCACCAAAAAAGTGGTTAAGTGGCCCCCTGTGGTGGTCAGATGTGGGAAGGCACTGCAAACTGTTAATTTTCTAGCTTTTATGTTTGTCTAAGACCCTTAACATTTTTTCTAATATTGTTGCTCCTGGGACATTTTCTTCAGTTTGGCCCCCGTGGCCCCCTTAGCATACACATTTTGCATTTATATATGAAAGACAGCTGAATTGATTCAGAAACATAACACTGGAAAGAAGAAGAAAAAAGGTAGGGTTGGCCTTGAGGACATCCCATAATATGAAGCATAGATATGAAAGTCTCTTTAAACAACAATAACAAAAAAATTCTACATGCTAAGAGTTTAAATATCTAACATCAAAGATAAAAGACAACATAATGTGGAAAGGGGAGAGTAACTGAGATACAAAGCCTAAGCTATGCTTTGTTCACAAAATTTCTAAGACCTTTTGAACAAGTATAATTATCTGTGTCCAGCTATTTCCTTGTAAATGGATATCCTTGGACCATTTTCCAGTCCCACACACCTTTTAAAACTACCAGTAAAATTTCACAAATGGCTTTGACTATTTTGTTTTGTGCCCCTTCTGTAGTTATATTAAGTGTTTAGAGTTCCTTTAAATAAAAGTGCACAAAAATATATTCTGTGTGTGCGCACACACACACACACACACACACAAAGAATTCATATTGAACACACAGCAAATGGACACTGGGTAATGTCACTGTTAGAAAACATCTAACATCAATAAAATAAGCAATAAAATCTTAGGGTTTGGTTTAACAGATGCAATGTTTATCTACCTTCATTACATAAATTATACTCTCAAGAATGTGTCCTATGCAAAATACAAATATGTCAATTTCAGCCCAAGGGGCATTTTTCTCTAGGTTTATAACCCCTTGAAAATAGAGGTTTCATCTAGAAAACCTAACAGATCCTCAGCTGCTTTCAACATTATAATATATTCATAAGGCAAGTATTCACTGGCAAACATATAACAAATTAAATGGCACGAGGGTGGGGTCCAAATCCATAACAATGAGAAATGGACCAAACCAACCATGAGACACATGTAGAAATTAGAGAAGAAAAGGAGTATGTAAAATAAACAACATTAGAAGCAAAAACATTATAGGTAGTTTTTCAGCCAGTGCTAAAGAAAATGGTGAACCAGTGCATGTACATGTGTGCATTTGTATGCTGTCTAAGATTAGCATTAAAAGTAAAACTGCAAAACTACCTCATTAAGAATTTACTGTAAGGGTCATAGTATGTTCTAAGGGGTCATAGTAAGAAAGAAAAATATCTTGCAAAAAAAATCAAAACATCACCTACCGTCATAGTAGACAATCGCTCCTACCAGTTTGTCCTTCTGAAGCATGGGGAAATGCTCAAGGGCTCTTGATTTGCTGAGGACATAACTGCTCTTCAGGCAATTACTTCCTGCAACCAGATCGTACAGCTTGATTCCTACCCAGTAGTAAGGTAACTGCCACCATCTACAGCATAAATAGGGAAAACGGTTTCTTTAAAAACAGAGTATAATGTAACAGAATGCCACCTTAAATTACAAGAAACTTTTCTCCTGTTTTTTGAGTTCTTGTCACACTAAGCTGCTAAAGCTGGCCTCAAACTTGCAATCTTCCTGACTTGGCCTCCAGTGTCACTGGGATTATAGACAAGCAACACTGCACCTGGCTAAGAGACTTTTCATATAAGAAAAACAAAGCATACCTACAAAAGGGACAGGAGCCCTATGTAACTATTTTTGACAACAATCTAGCTGAAGTATATAAGTAAATGAATCAGTGAGATTTCAAATGAATCTTCTCTAAGAATCTTATTCTGGCTATATATTACACCTCTTTGAGGAACATTAAAAATAAATACAAATGCCTGGCCCTCACATATCCAGAGACTGATGTAAATAGAGTAGGGTAGGGCCAGGCGACTATAACATGCACCCAGCAAAGAGAATCACTGATCTAAGAAATTCTCAGAAATCTAGAGCAAAAGATGGCCAAAACTGTAATATCTATTTCAAGCCCTCACTACATTAATGCAGCTAAATGAGCAGCACTATCCACTTTTTTTCATATTACTGAGCCTGAATACACAAACTTAGGCAACATCACAGATAGTTTCCACAACATTAGGAAACTGGATTTTCTAATTTATAACCTGATATTTCCTAGCAAAATTTCAGTTTTTGCTAGCTCAGACATTTAAAATGACCTCAAATAGTTGAGTTTTGAGTTGCTATGTTGTAGATTCAGATTTTGCAACACAGTACCATTTGGGTCTGTATTTTACACCCTGCACATGACTCTCTAATATTCCTTAGCACAGATGTAGTTTCTCATATACATACTCCCAGGAAATGGAATAAGATACTGCTAATTATAAAAACAGAACACAACCTCCATTGCTTTCAAGGTCTGGTCTGTAGAGATAAGTCTGCAGAGTATTTAGGAAAACCCACATTTTAAATACACCTAAGAAAATGTTTGAAAGGGACTCAAGATTAGGACTACTTAAAACCACATTAAGTAACACACATGGAGGGATTATTTCCATTAAAACTGTGTTGTTCTATTGACCTCAGACATGCAATAATATACAGGTGATACCAAAAGGCTTACTTGTAAATTGGAAGCATTATAGGTAATGGAGCTGATAAATGGGGAGCAATTTCTAGTAGGTTGGCACGCTCATGAAGGGCTTCTTTTACCATCCTATACTGAAAATCAAAACAGAGAAAATTAGTTTGGCAGTAACAGATCATAATATTTTCAAATGGCAAATAGACACCCTGCCAACTGATTGATACACAGAAACCTTCTACCTCTGAGCGAGGATAGCTCCCTCCTAATCAAATTTCTAATAATACATCATGCTGTCAACCTCAAAGATTTTTTAGAAACCTTAACTGTATTTGCATAGGAGAAAAACATGCTGTCAGAGTTCCCAGGTGTAAGATATTTTCCTGACTTGAGTTACAAGATTATTGTAACCATTTATCTTGCATTCTCTGTATTGTCCCCCTTTCTCAGTTCCCCATAATATTTTCTCCATGTTAGATAACAGATTGTTCAAATTCATGCTAAAAGTTTCCTTCTTGCCTTCACTAAATCCAGCAAAGATGCTATGCAGCAGTTGCACAGTACTTTACAGGTAGATTATTAAAAAAAGCTTTTAACTTAACTCCTGTGATTATCATTATGCCTCTCTAAAGAGCTAGCATTACTATTATAATACTAATTTCACAAATACAAAGATTAAGGTTCATAGATATTCAGCAAATAATGCAGAACACATCATCAGTTAGCTGACTCTATATCCATACTGGGTTTTTTTTTTTTCTTTCTTTCTTTCTTACTTTTTTGCATTCATCATATGCTGAAGAGAAACATAGGAAAAAGGGACAGATTCAAAACTAACTTGTCAAGGAAAAAAGGGGGACAGATTCAAAACTTGACAATGTCAAGTCAGTGCTTCTGTGTTTTTCATGTACGAAAAGCAGATAGGGAGTGCAGCTGATTTTTTTTTTTTTTACCCCTCTGGGAAATGTCATCTTCCACACTGCCTTGGCAGTTTTCAAATGGTGGCAGACTGGACACAATAAAGTGTGACATAGGAAAAGCATGACTCAGATCATCTTTTCCTTAAGAATATGTCAGTGACAATATAAGCGTATGATTGCAGTTGCAGTTAAGAGGATCAATTTGGCACTCCCTCTGCATTACAACACAGCTCCCCTGAAACAGCTTGCAAAGGAGCAATTTGGTGGCCACTGGCAAAAACCCAATCACAATTGTTAAAAGGCAACACATCCAAAAGTGATTTTGTAAATCTGCTACTTTGACATGCTTCTGAAGAAAAAGCTCTTGATTACCCATAAACATAATACTACAGGAAAGAACTGACACACCTCTCCTGAAAGATATTATGGCAGCACACACTAAATAGGTGTTTCCAACAGGAAGAAATGTTAAAAGCCATTAAAAAAAAAAAAAAGAGTCTGATTTAATTGGGTAGAAAAAGCATAGTCGCAATTTTTGTTTAACAACCAGCATACACAATTACCTGCTCAATATCCAACTTCATGATGGCCTTCTGAAGATATCTCACCCCACCATGGATCAATTTAGTGCTTCTGCTGCTGGTCCCTGATGAGAAATCATCTCTTTCTACAAGGGCTGTTTTTAGTCCTGTGTAACCAGAAAACCAAATTAACTTCTTAAATTACACAATTTGTATGTAATTCATTAAAGGCACTTCTCCAGGGTAGAGACAATCACAAGAAAAATTAGTCTGAACATGGATAAATTTGTATTCAAAGTGCAGTGCACTGTCTATATTATAATTAAGAGATTTTAGGCTCTTCCTGGGGGAAAAGTCAAGCCAGTACTAGAAGCATATTAAACTGGGAATGAATCACAGCTAGAAAATATTACAGTACAATTTCATGGCAGCAACACGCTCTGGTACATTTAGGGGGTCAAAGGAGAGCTTGCACCCTTCTTTATCCACATAGAGAAACTGCATGTTATAGCAAAGCCTTCTGGAACATACCTATCCTCCCTACAAGAGCCAAGACATCTTCCAGCTCCTTATCTCTGATCTATTCTAATACATCACCAATAAACCTGAGACTTCTGGTGTGTGCTTACTCCTACTTGAAAATGTGTCTGGGGTGTTTTTACGTGTTATAGTGGGTATAGAAAGGGGAAAGATATCACAACAGGATGAAAGAAGAGAATAAGTTCTAATATTGAGAGTTTATGGTCTAAAACATTTGAACATGATAATATTTTAGAGTTATAAGAAAATACCATCCAGGACAAATGAACACCATGTATCTATAAAGAAAATATTCTCTATGAGCTGAGGTTGAGCAAAAATGGGTAAATTCTAGAAGTCAGTCAGCCCCTTTATTTGAGGGTGCTCTTAGGGGAAAATATATATATGTTTTATTTTACAACAGAAACAAATATGCCTCTTCAGGATTGTAGAGGACCAGCAGTTCTACAAATGTTACAAATCTAGAGATGAAAACCAAACTTCACAAGACCCAGAGTCTACACCATCCCCAAGCAGGGAGGAACTTCCACGGGCAGGCACAATCTTAGGGGTGACAGAATGTCATGGAATCCAATTACAATGAGAATATGCAACTGGAGCAGTCTGGGCTCACAACGCTTGAACAGGAGAACCTGTGCATGTATTCAATGCAGAGCCATTTATTACAATGAATACCAAAGGGTCGTTTTTATAACTTTTAGCAGTTTAAATATCGTGCCCAAATGTCATCATAAAATCAGGGCAATTCCCTTGACTTCAAAGGACAAAATATTTGAAAAGTGTGGAGAAAAAAAGTAGAGAATTTTGATTCAAGGTCAAAAACTGCTACAGCCCTAACTAACTAGTAAAATAACACAGAAATTATAAGTATCATGGACCCAAGGCACTCTTTTTAATCATGAATGCCAAAGAAAGTTCTGTAGCATTCTGACCTATTAAACAATAGCAATGCACAGTAAATTTAGAATTTCATACTGGATACATTTGAGACACAAAAAAAGCAAGTTAGGACATATTTCATAAACTATATTGGAACCATATTGGAAGTGTTGATGCTAGATATGAATTAGGCATGGACCAGACTGTTGAGTAATTCCCAGCTAAAACAGAGGCAAGCAAACAAAGAGCCCCAGAGTTTTATAAGGGTCACATTAAAAAACACAGAAGACTCTCCTCTTACTCCAGTTTAGAAGTTGAATTCAGGACATAAATCCAAAATAGTCAGAATTACATTTGCAAATCTCTTAAGAAAGCACTGTCTCAGTAAGCTATATCACCTTTACTTAGTAAGTCCAACCCAGAGAGTTCTTCTTTCATCACTAAAATAAACCATTTTTTCTTCACTTGAAGATCAGACGAGGGAGTTGACTTTCAAATGGCATTTAGGAGCCAGATTATTTAAAATATTTAAAGATTGTGATTCTTTAAACCCTAGAATCACAATCACAGCTTCAAGATGCCCATACTAGAGAGGCAGAGAAGTGAAACTGAGAGGAAAAACAGCATCCATCCAATCACAACAACCTCACCTGGGTCTGCATAAAGATGTCCAAGAGCCTGCTGAGACTCCTTAGATAGTCCCCAGGCATCCAACTTCCCCCACTTAGTATGTAACCGATTGCTCTTGAATGTGGGCTAGACCTAGAACCTTTTTTCTAAAGAGCAGAACCTACCAACCATGAGGGCAAGTTACTTTGGTGATTCAGTTACAAAAAACTGGGACACATTCTCTCGTGGTACCACTCTCTCTTGCCCTCCCATTTGCTCTGGTGAAGCAAGCCTCATGCTGTGAGTCCAAAAACCAAAGAAAGGCCATACACAACAGGTCATGAGCAACAAAAGCCATTGGGAAGGGAACCCTCCCACACCTTCCCATAGGAGTCACAAGGAAGCACTGCAACCTGAGAGAGTCACAGAACCTGAAGACTCAGCTAAGGCTCACTCACATTTCCTGACCCTCTGAAACAAAGTGATATTGTTGTTTTAAGCCACTAAATTTGGGGCATAGTTTATGGATGACAAAATTACTTGTGTTAAGAATAATTGCAGCCAAGTTGGGAGTTTTCAACAGTCTCTGGGGATGGGTCTTCAGAAAAGTCTCAGTCTACAGAGTGGTTTTCAAGATGGGTAGAGCACAAGAAAGGAGTTATCATTGGCAAAGACCAGTTTAAGAAAAGGTAGTCAATGCTTGAAATGACCCAGCTTATTCAAGGACTGCTTATCACTCAAAGGCTGAGAGCTGGGTACAAGGGGACAATGTGAAGGAGATCAGTGGAAGAACTGACAAAGATCACAAATTTGACAAAGAATTAACAAATTCATCTACTTTGGAACATTTGAATCCTGTCCTACAGGCTATTGGTTCTCACAAGTAAGTAATTTCTGGATCTCTTCAAAAGGGAAATTTCTCTGAGAATGTGGCTCCAGGTTCTGGGTCATTTTTAGAAAGAAATACTTCATTAGAAAGTACAAGATTTGGCATCATTGTCACCCAACCATGAATATCAGTACTGTATTCAGTTATAGGGTATCCATTCTGAGGAACTAGAGTATGCTTGTTAATTATTTTTATTATAAAAAATGAATTAAATTTAATTGTTTTCTAGAATTTCTCAGCTATTGTTTTGAGAAATGCTATTATGTTGCATGTCAAGGGAACCACTAAAGTGTTTTAAGATGAGAAGTCTGATTGATGTTCCAGAAAGATTTTTCTGACTGGGTGGGTAGTAGGTGCAACTAAAGAAGGACTCCAGAGGGCTCAGTTCTCCTTGAGAGGACCAGGGCACACAGAAAGAGCAGAGCAGTGAGGATCCAGCCTCCCAAAGCGAAAGATGGTGCTGGAGGGTTATAAGAAGAGAGAATTTTATGGGCTGAGTTGTCAGGGTAGATTTTTTTTTTTCTTTCCCAAACTGATTCAGTGTGAGGCAGAGAACTACTTCAAGAATTAGCAAGCCATCTCAGGAGGATATTTCAAGAAATATAAGTGAGAGCTAACACTTTCAAGCTCTCCAAACTGCTTTTTCCAGTACTGGACATTTTAGAAGTTATTCACATGTATTTGTGTGAGAAGCCCTAGTGAATACCAACAAAAATTAAAATGAGCCCCTCAGTCAAACTGGACTGGTTTTGTTGTTGTTGTTTTGTACCATTATTTCCATGATTTCTGGGGAGAAATTAGACTATTCCTTTCAGGATAAAACCAAACATGTCTCCAAAATTACAACTCAATGGATATACTAAAGCACCATGTAACCTAAAAGTTACTAAACATTTCTCTATAAAACTATTATAAAAAAAAACCTAAAACAACCATAAAGCTATTTTTAAAAACTCTATAAAAGGAAAAGAGTTAAAATTTTTCAACTGCTACTGTATGTCAAATGTTCTGAGTTTCTTATTTTTGTTGGATGAGAATGTGGGAATCAGGAAGGTGGAAGGTAACACAGATTCAAGACATTACTAGAAGTTATAACAGCTTCTCATAACTTTTTTCCTTTACTGATTAACCAACTGCAGGAAAAACAACAAAATTTCTAAAAGTCTTTTGATGTTCTAGTGTGGCTTTGTTATCTAATGTGTTCTTTCCTATTTCCTCAAGAATTAATGATCTAAATTTAAAAGCTTGGTTTTATACTTTAAGTATAAGGTGAGGAAATTATTTTATCCTCTCAAACTAAGTAGTATTTTTTAATGAAATTCAATGCTCATAATTTTGTGTTCCTAGGTAAAATAATTAAGTTTAAAGAACATGAAAAATAAAGTATCCAGGATTCAAGTCACTGTTCATTACTATGGATCTGAAGAGTCTCAGCAAGATTGTCCTTCAGGGAAGAGTAAGTTCCCCTTACCCAGGCAGGGAAGGCTGGGCTCTCTGTGCATTTAAGGTAATTTGCTACTATTTCAAGATTTAATGAGAGGCTGAGGACATAGATCAGTGTTAGAGTACTTGCCTAGCATGCTCAAGGGCCTAGTGTCCATCCCCAGCACCACTAACAAAACAAAAAATTAAATAAAAAATATTTTATTAGTAATACTTTGTGGGTTCCTTCTTCCCTCCCCCCTTTCCTTCCTTCCTCCTTTCCATTCTTTCTTTTGTGTACTTTTTGTTAGCAATTACTTTCTATGGATAGCAATAAGGTACATTGACCTTATTATAGATGACCGATAAACCAGATCATTTGACAGTGATATTATTATTTTATTTTTTATTATTGATTACTTTTGATAAGAAGTCTCAGGAATTTCATAACAGTGATAAAATAATTTCTGGAGTAAAATTACTCTGAAATCTTAGGAGGGATAACAAGGTCAGTTACAGAGAAAGAATAAGATCGACTTGAAATCTCCCTTTCACTTATCTTCATCCTACATTCTTGCAAGATGGACTGGTATTTTCTGGACAGGGCAAGGAGTCTGGGCTGAGCACAGCTCTGGTTCAGCAAAGCTTTGTCTTTTCTGAGCTGATTGAGAGTGCCCTGCTACTTCCACCTAAACCCATTCGTGTTCAAGACAGTTGAGTGAATACAGAGGGATAATTACAATCTAAGGGGAGAAATGGTACGACATTTAACTTTCACAACATGGAATAGAACAGACGTACATTTTAATACCTTTTACTGATTATCTTATTATGCATGAAAACATGCTCAATATAATAAATGCAAAGAAGCAAAGAGAACAAAATAAAACTCTCCTGTAATTACACTACTCAGAGATAACCACAGTTGACATTTGGGTGTTTAAATGTTCACATTTTCTATGCATGTATATAATCACATATGTACATTTTTATAAAAATAGGATCATATACCATATTTAAGGTTTTTTAATTTAACACTGTTTATTGTAAACATTTATCCATGTCAATAAATATTTTTCTAGAATATTATTTTTAAAGCATGATGATATTATATTAAATGTTTACACTGATTTATTTATTCAATTCCTTATTTATGAATACTTATTTTCTTTTTTCATTATTACAGCCAGTACTTCAAGATTGTATTTTCATTTAAAATCCCTGTATAATTATTTCATTAGGATAAAATTTCAGAAATGTCATTATAAAGATGTTTTTAAATAGAAAGGCAAGAAGAAGAATCACTATGGAGTAACTGTCAAAGGCACCAAGGTAATAACACACAAATCAGAAAACTTAAGATACTTTGTACGTTAGAACCATAAGCATAGGTATTAAATTCACAGCTCCATGAAGAAAAACTGATATCGTTTAAAGAAAGGTTAGATAATCTTTCTTTAGAAAAGCTTTGGGCACTTAACTTTGGATTTCAGACAGCCACTGCCATTAATAAGAAAAAGGGACTAACCCAAAGGCTGAACATTTTATATGAAGGATCAATTTCTTTAAAAAATAATGCCACTGTACAGCTGCAAAGTCATTCTGGATTTGACTGGGATCCTGTGCTTTGCCTGGCATTTCCTGACAGTGAATGTGAGCATTTTATAGAAGCACAAATATACTCAATTGTTACTTTAATATCTATTTTTGTGTTTATATTAGAAAATGGATAAACTATCAATAAAAGATACTATGTTAAGTTAAATTATGTCATTAACATACTCTGTGTTCCTTAAATGCACATGTGATTTTAAAGTCACAAAACTGTATTAAGTTATAAAATTGTAATAATACTGTTCAGGAAAAAGAAAGTCTCTGGTGCTGTGGTTTCTCCTTTTACATTCTTCTTGTTAAAATAGCCAATGTTCAAAACAAGAATATCTCAACGACACAGGAGAAGAGAAAATAATAAAAATAATACATTGCTGGCTTCCTAGTTATAAAACACAGAAGCAACAAAGGTCAATTATGTTCTATGCTTATGCTTAAACAGGAATACAACCAGCCATGATGAGGAAAGGTAATAAAGCCAGATGAGCACTGAATGCTGGGACTGAAGAAGGGCTCTGCCTCTTGCACAAGGAGTTTGGCAAGCTACTCTTAACCACTGTTTGGGCCTGGGACATGGCCAGGATGCAGGATGACAGACGCATTCTAGACAGCAGCATAGCAAGGCATAAGCTGGTTCAGCATATGGTCTGAAGGGACCACAAGATCAACATGGGTCAGAAGGCTAAATCTGCTTTCAGGAAAAGTCCCTAAAGGGCATTGAGGATAGCAATAACTGCACAAGGGCATGGAAATAGAGCATGATACCAAGCTGATCTAATGTAATAGGCACAAAGGAACCAAAAAAAAAGCAAAGCAAAAAGATAGGTTAAAGAAATATAAAATTGATACAGAATCCAAATAAATATAACTGGATTAATTCATTTACTATCTACTAAGTATTTAAAAAATGCAAAAAATGGAATTCAGCTACATACTATTTACCAAAGACAAACTCAAACAAAAAGGTATGGAAAAATTAAAAACAGCTATAACAAACCCTGTCTGTTTGACATGTTATAAATATTTTCCAAATTTCACACTATTTTATTTTATTATTTTTTGCCATTGACAAATTATAATTTTTATGAAATCCAATTTAGGAGATTTTTTTCTTTATAGTTTATTGGTGTTGTGCTAAGAAAATATTTTCCTACTCCATTTTTTTTTAAAATTCATGTACACATTCTAATAATTTTTTGGAGTTTTGTTGTTAAATCCTTGATCCACATGGAGTATGATAAATACGACACATATACTTGTATACACATATACACACAAATTGGAGAGGTTGGATACTCCAACAAAATTTACTAAGTAACCAGTAATAACAGATTTGAAATGCTATCTTCACCATATTCTAAACTTTACATATTTACATTTATTTCTTGACTCTCACTTTAGTTCCAGTGATGTCTATATTCCCTTACCAAATTACTTTAATTGTGTAGCTTTAGGATACACTTTCATTTCTTATGGGTCTCTACTTTTCTTATCAGTATTTTTTTCAATATTAATCTAACAAATCTCACAGGTCTATTTCTCCAGATGAAGTTTAACACAGCTTTTCATTTCTTTCCTGAACCTGATCCCTACACCAAAGAAAAACTATATTAATCAAAATTATGTTAAATTTCCAGATTAATGTTAAGAGGGATTTGCAATTTAGTGTTATTAGCAGTGTCCGGCAAACAACAAACTTTTTGCAAGTCTACTTTGGGGGATTTTTCCCTAACCTCATGGCAAGGGGGTAGGGAAGAAGCTGAGTCAGGTAGGCCTCTAATTCCCAGAATGCACTCTTAACAAGGCTTTCCCTTCTCTGCATTTTTTCTGCAATGCACAAACCTTTACTTAAGGGGAAGAAAGTTATTATTATTCTCCATTATCCCTGAGAAACTTGAAGTTCTCTGTAAAGTTAAGTCCCTTCTGGAAGGTAATGGAGCTAATCAAAGGAAGCCAATGTTAGACCCCAGTTAATTCTACCTCCATAACTATGTCCTTAATCACTATGCAAAACTGCCTTAGAATCAGAATCACATCATTTGGGGTAAAAATGGGAGTTCATAACCCACTTGAATCGAATGTATGAAAAATGATATGTCAAGAGTTTTGTAATGTTTTGAATAACCAATAAAAAAAACTGCCTTAGATGTGGAAAAATTATGGTGATAGTCAGACACCATTATAAATTAAAAGTACATATGAATTTTTAAGAAAGAAAAACAATGTTTTCCTCCAGCAAGAGGCAGTCTTATCTGGAATGTGAAC
The DNA here is from genome assembly GCF_001458135.2 of Marmota marmota marmota. NCBI lineage: Eukaryota > Metazoa > Chordata > Mammalia > Rodentia > Sciuridae > Marmota > Marmota marmota. Next base: position 44,459,365 of record NW_026000037.1, on the reverse strand, counting down.
TGAAGCCATGAGAGTTAAAATGCACTGGGTGATCCCAGACACATAGAGATAAAGTCACATAAAAGAATATAAATAACTAATGAAAACACTTGGTAGAACCCTGAGGGAGTAAATATATTTATCAGATGCTCCTTATTCCTGCTTCCTTTAGGAGCAAAGTGCCCACAACTGGGCATCAGGGCTGTGCTTCTGCCCAGAAACTGGACACAGAGGTGTTAAATGGTGAAGAAATTTCTATTGATCCTAGAGACCTGCAGGAAAACGTGAGGAGAATTGTGCATATTATGTTTATAAAATAATATTCCCAAATGAAACAAATGAAAATTGATTCTCAAGAAAATGCCAATGATGAGAATGCAAACAAAGGTTCATTATGAAGACTCTACAGATTCTTCTCTTCCCTCCACAGCCTTCGCTTTTCCATCACCAAAATTGCATTTGGGCACAGTATTTTATCAAAAAGCTTGTGCAAACATTTTTATACAAGCCCTTTAACATCTAGTGGTTCCCCAAAAACTTTGATGTCCTGAAAAATCTAATTATTACTGGTAACTTTAAAAGATCACAGTAATTTATTTTTGTCAAATGTGACTAAAGATTAATGGATACAATCAGGAATAATTTGGTAAAAACATATCAAACGCAGAGAAAGCAAAATTTGTTGTTAAGTGAAGCATCAAATATAATAAAGGAGCAAATTCCATGAATGAACAGCAACAATGCACAATTCATTAACCAAATGCCCATGATTATTTCACACTTCAGAGGGCTACTGATATGATCAGAAATTGTAGTAAAAGGATAAATATAGATTACCTTCAGCATCTCTTTATACATTTTAATTATAAACACTACTCCCAGAAAGCCACCAGCATCTCTTCTGCAAATCACAATTCCATATACATATATATTTAAGACATTCTTCAGCAACTGTCTTAAGATAATAATCAATATATCAAGAGATGTTAAAAGTGCATTATTTTTTTTTATTAACTATAAGATTAAAAACCTGATCAATATTCAGGTTCTGAAACTCTTACCAAAATCATGATCATGATCATGATCACAATCATGATGATCATGATGACCATTCTCATCATCATCACCATCACCCCCACAATCATGAGATAATTCACTCATTAAACCGTGGTCACTACTGAATTCCCTTCATTATTCAAAGAAAACAATTATTTTATAACAAATATTAATAAACTAAGCTTCTTGCAGACAATGATGACTCTTTTTAAAAATACTATTATTTTATTTATTTATATTTTTTTATTAGTTACTCATTATTTTTTTAATGTGGTGCTGATGATCAAACCCAGTGGCTCGCGCATGCTAGGCAAGCACTCCACCACTGAGCTACAACCCAAGCACAAGGCTGACTCTTAAAATTATTTGTATTCTCAGAGCTTGTTCAATACTTGACTCATAAATATCATTATTTTAAATAGAAAAAAACCTAAGTTGGGGATGTAGCTCAGTGGTAGAGCACATGTTTGGCAGGATGAGGCTCTGGGTTCAATGCCTAGCATGAAAAAAAATTTTTTTTTTAAACTGCACTCATTAAGTGGAAAAAAATGGAATTTTTTCATTAAAAAATGAATACTATATACATGTAAATGATGACTACACTGCTATGGCAAAGAAACACTAGAAAAGAGTAATGCAATCTTATCTATGTTTTTGAAATGAAAAGGAGTAACAGGGATTTGGCGATCAACTTGTTGTCAGTTATTCAATCTATCCTAACTTTTCTACCAAAGTCTGCATTTCTAACTTCTCTTACGTCTTGCCCGCTTCAGCTTGTGGTCTACCTTTAAGCAATTTCCTCTGCTTCCATGGAATCTGTCCTCATTTTTTTTTCCTTTTACCTCTAATGCCCAGTCTATTCTCAGTTTGGGATTCTATCCTACTATTTTATCTGCCTTTACTTTCAGCAATACAGAACACACATACACACATTCACGTGTGCATGCATGCGCACACGCGTGCACACACACACACACAAAAAAAAATATCGTACTTGGAAAACAAGTCTACATTTTCTAATCTAAACAAAGAACCTCCAGAGCACTTTATTACCTTCTCCATAAGGTAGTTCATGCCTGCTCTACTCTCAAGTCCCTTCCTCCCACCCATAAGCAGAACATCTCACTTGGGTTTTGTTTATTTAGGAATACTTCACACACAAGCTCCCTGTTTTACATCTTAGAATCTTCACCTTTTGTTTCTGTCTCTGAGAAACAAATCTCATCCTCCTGCCAAAATTCAGACTCATCTTTGAAATTCCTCTCCTTGTTATTTCACATAGCCTTGCTCCATATGCTCCCCTTCTATTCCTTGCATTTAAAGCTTCTCCTCCTGCCTGGCTTTTTACTGAGTCTACAAGAATATTCACATAAGTCATATCTTAACAAGGAAAAAGAAAAAGGAAAAGGAAGAAATCTTGGGATATATTCCCTCCCTTCTATACATCCTAATGCACCATCAGGTTACGTCCATTCTATTTCAATTGTCTCCAGACCTCTTGAAAGCATGTGCCCATCTCTGTTCCTTCCATATCACCAAGTGATGTTCTCCAAACCTACAGTATCCCAAAGGCCTGTTCAGTAATGTCAAATCCCTCTCCTGGCACTACAAACCGAGTCCTGCCTTCCTATTATTCTCTCATATTATCCCCATTTATTTGGTTCATGCTCCAATTAAAGTGCTTCTGTCTCCTACACACACTGATTCTATGCTGCTCTTTCTGCATGTTCCTTCAGCTTGGAACACTCTTAACAAGCAATATTTGCCTATTAAAATTTCTACTATGCTAAACAGCAGCTTGTTGACTAACAATTCTCCATAGATATGACTACCTTTATGTTTACATGTTTATAATGTTGCCTGAGCCCTCTGAAAGACACATTCTCTTTAATGGAGACTGGTCTACATAATCACTATAGAATTGTGAGCACACTAAAGTTACTCGCATTTGTATTCTCCTGTAGTACCTTTCATTGCCAAGCATACAGTAGGTACTCAGTGAATAGCTGCAGAATTGATATAAAAACAATGGCTATGTATTTTAGTACAATTACGTGAAATAACTAGAGATGCCAAGAAACATATTTTCCTAAACCCTCCTGGAGAAATGATATTTTTGATACACACCCAGTATATTTTAATTTCTGGAATTAGTAGTCCCAAGAAAGACCTCACACTCCTGCCCAGGCCTCCAAGATAAAAAGCTAGGTTCAAAATTACCATATGAAGATAATAGGTGTTAACCTATCCACTTTAGAATGTTCCAGAATATTCTGGTTCAAATTATATTACATGACTGGAAACAGGAATTTATATGAAAATTGGGGTCTACATGGTAACTGAGTAGATTTCAGTGCCTATATTTTGAACTAACCATTATGAGGGTTAATTTAAAAAAAAAAGGACTGAGGCTGTGAGGTTTTCATGGACTAAAACCTAAGTGGCAGTCCTGTGAAATCACAGTAATCTAAGTAATATCTGTTTGTGTGAACTTCAATCTCCTTAAATTAATTTCATGAGTAAATTCTACAAGATATGTAAGATAACTAATTAAAACAGGATGATGGTGGTGGTAAATCAATATATTTGAGAAAAAATATCTGTATAATAAATTATCATCATTAAGTATAAAACAGTCATAAATATTGAGTTAAAATTCTTTGTAGCAATACCCATTCCAATTCAATACATTTGAGATACAGCATGTATTGTTCTTCCAGGACACTTGATTCCAAAAATCTCTTACCTTCACATTAATAATGGCAGCTATAGTACTTTCTATAATTTATTGAGTTTCTACTTTGTGTGAAAAGCACTGTTCAAATTCTCTTTGTAATTAGCACATTTAACACAATAGTCATACAAAGAAGGTATTTTTCCCCATTTGGAAGATGAAGAACACCAGAGGAATCAAGTAATTAGTCTAAATATGCAGATACACACACACACACACACCTGGTAACTGATGCCTGGTAAACTGAGTCAGAATATGTACCCGGATTTCATTGACATTATTTTATTACATATATCTTGCGTAAGAGCACTGGGGTTCCATACTAAAATGTCTTATTTTACATGTTATGTTTTCATTTTTAGGGATCTTCTCTTCCTGTCTTTTCTAATGCCAACCAGTAGTAGACAGGGTGACTGAGACAGGACTATGTTAGTCATAGTCTAACATATCTTTTCCATCATTTATGCACATAAACTGACTTTCACAAATTGAAGTGCATACCTCACTGAAAGAGAGAATTTTCATAGCTAGACAAATAAAAAGAATATTTATTTTAATAGATTACTTCATTTATGTGTGATTTCAGGTGATATACAAATATTTTAATTTCATACAAACGTATTTATTATGAATTAGGAAAAAAGTAGAATATCGAAGAATTTTTAGGAATATAATATGTACTTTTTAGATAAATCCACTGAAGTGAAAACAAGACATTTTTTTAAAAAATTGTGCAGTGCCTATATTTTACAAATTGTAAAGGTGCTTCACAAAGAAGGAAAATTAGGAAATACCAGCAGAAACGTGACTCCACTCCCATATAGTACATGCTGTCCATATTTATACTGGGGAGAAGGATGATAACTTTACCTCACATTCATCACAGCAGACTTACCTCTGGTGACGGCATCTAGTGCACAGCCACTGCCTGTTGCTCCTCCTCCGATAACAAGGATATCAAATTCAGGTGTGTTCTTCAAAGTTAGTATTTGAGCTTCCCTGGAAGGAGGTTCCCTGTTAACAGGTTCTGTAAAGTACTCTGCCGCTTCCACATAGGCCAGGTTCACCTGATGTAAAAGCAGACCATTTTCAGTTATTCATCTAGAAGGCCAATTTAATAAATCTTAAAGCATAATAGAAACAGAAATCTGCAATGGAGATAAGGAACACCGGAGTGAGAACACAATCCACAGTTCACACAGAATTACAAGACTAACTGCCTTGGGATGGGGGTGGGGGATGCTAGGTGTATTTCTTTTTATGAATCTCAACCATTTAGCCATAGAACACAGGGTTTAAAATTAAATATATTAATTTATAGTTTTAATTTTAAATACAGCCAAATTCTATTATTTCCACTATCAAATAGCAATTCCCAAATACTTTAGAGATAATTTATGAGGTAAGAGAGCAAATAATTTACCCAGTAACAACAATTCAGATAACATTTAAATGTGCTGACTCTACATGAAAGGAGAAAAAAAGAGCAGTTTATGTCTTTCCACAATTTCTTAAAAGTATATGTTCCTTATTCCTCAATTCTCATGACAAAATATATTCTAGAGATCAGTGTCTTTAGGTTTAAATTAGTACAATTAAAAAGAATCTATTTAGTTACTATCCAGTTTAAATAATCAGCTATGTTCAATGGGAATGATATTTTTCAAAGATTTTAATTATAGGTTTCCCCATTAAATATTTTAAGATAAATTTAATTTTCAAGTATTTATCATGCAATATTTCAGTTTTTGAAATAATATACCTAAAGTAGGCATAATCCTCTTCAATGGTAATAAATAAACTAGGTATCCCTAGTTCTCTTATAATAATGTAACTTATCATCATCCTAAATCAAAAATGATTCTGACATTAAAAAAAAAAAGTTGGCAAAGCCAGAATTCAGAATCAAAAATACAGAAAAATTGGTACCTATTTCTTCTTGTTTTTTTTTCTCCAAAATTGCTAACACTAGGTTAAAAACCTATATTGAATGGTGTGAGCCCGTTCATCTATTAGTAATCCAAGGATACATAATTTGTCTTCTCTTCAAACCATAGCATCAACACAACCTGCAACTGTGGTGTTTTCCCATTCTGCAGTAGGGGCCACACATCAGCCTCTGCATTACCAGAACAAAGCTTGTCGAAGCTTGTTGTGATCTTAGCTCTGACATAGAGGTTACTCTGATCACTCAGGATAAATAATTTTTTATTTGGTTAAATAAAATAAACATAACTACACCCCATATCTGGATTAAATTATCACCTGACCAATTGAACTTCTATGCAAGTAATCTAGAAGACATAGGTTTCATTGAGAACAACCTGGATTTGGGTGAGAGGGTCCCAATTTGGGCCTTTGCATCCCTGTTTATCAGCAATGAGACTTTTGACAAATCTCTTTGGGCCTCAGTTTCATTTGTAAAATGATGACAAAACTCCTGTGATGTACTATTTCTGCATCTCTGAGTTATCCTCAGTCTTAATGGAATAATGATATTAAAGTCCCTGTTAAATTACAGAGTACCATTGAATAGTCATTATTGTTACTATTATTATTTAATAACTTTACTATTTAGTAGCATATAACAGGGAACTTTCAAAATGTATCTTGCTAAGTATAATAAAAACAAAGGTTATAATTAGATATCATAAATTTTCAAGCTATTAATTCAGGTGCCAAGCCACAAAAATTCTATTCTGTAGATAACTCTTCCTAATTATCTGCTAATAACTACTTCCTCACATTTACCTTCACATACGATTAAGGTAACAAACTAAATAAATATAACTGCTAGTTGCTCTTTTAGCTATGATCTTTGCTTTCCATCATCTAATGATAAGTAGAAAAAGAAAAAAAAATACACATACCCAACTATACACAGAATATACATACATAACAAATATTTAGAAGGAACCAATGTCAAAATAGAGAAAAAAAGGAAAGAACAAAACAAATAAAAAAAAAAATACACCACCAGGCTATGACCATTCAGACAAGGGAGGGAAAGCCTTTCATTTGAGGGTTTCAACTGTGCCATGACAGATGGGTAGAACTTGAACATGAGACTGACAAGTGACTAAACCGCCAGAGCATTTTCACACATCAAAATAATTGCTGACATTTTCTGCTTGGTAACTTTTCTAGAAATACTCAAAAATAAGTTTAAAGACCATATTATGATACAGTTCATTAGAACCTGGTAACATTAACATCTCCTTATTCTCCAACTATGAATATTAAACTTGGGGGTTGGGGATTCTCCTTCAGCAGGCAGCTGATGAGCATTAGTCATGCCCACTGGCTACCCTGTTCCTCGTGTCTTCACTCCTGGGCCTCACCCTTCTCCCCAGCATATTCTAACCTCTCTTATCTTAAAAATTAAAACAATATATACCTTTCATATGTTTCTAATAGTCATCCTAATGATTTTTGAAAGATTTGTAAGCCCTTGTTTTTCTACTGCCTTACTCCTTGCTCAAGCCTCAACTCTAATCTATATTTCACATCATCATCATTGCCACCAAGACAAATGCTCACTACTCTTCTACAACCAATAGCACACAACTAATTGGTCACTCACAGTGGCATCTTTCTCTCCAATGTTCCTGATCCACTCCCTTTCAGCTTTCTTTGGATGTCACTCAACTGCGCAACATTAATCACTCATGCTCCTTTTTAGATGCCTTATAGTCACTCTTCTCATATCATTAGAAGCTCTCTCTAGAGATTCTCATCTACCCCATATCATCAAATATCCTTTATACCACAATGACTTCTAATTTTGTTCCCTCACTCTGGAACCCAGATATCAAACTGACCTGACTAGTTGGTACTTTCATTTGGAGGTTTCACATGTATTTCAAAATTGATCTGAGAACTTTATCTTTCCAAACTTCTTCTCAGCCAGTATCCTTCATCTCAGTAAGGGTGACATTATTCATGTGGCTGCATGTCCCAGAAATTCTGGCAGAATTCAGGAGAGCTTCCACTTTCTTGAATCCCATATCTGACCAATCACTGAGTCCTGTCAATTCTACCTCCTGAAAATTATCCCATATAGTCACTTCTTCCTCTACACTGTCACCTTTCAAGTCAAGGTATCTTCCCTCTCCCCTATACTAATGTAATACCCCTCCCAGAGGTCTTCACACATCCACCCTGCCTCCTTCCAAATCATTCTCTACACTGCAAATTGAGTAATCATTTAAAAACCCAAATAGTGTCATTTCCATGTGTAAAACCCTTCAATTAAGATAACATCTTCCATCTAGTGTCTTCAATCTAGTGTCTTTTCTAATGACTGAAATTTTTAAAAACAGAGGAAAATACCAAGAGCTGTTGAGAATGCCTCCCAATTGGAGCTTTCCCATCTTGCCTTCATAAATGCAAAATGGTGTAGCCATTATGGAAAACAGATTAGGAGATTCTTACAAAGGTGTATGCACATTTACCATTCAACCCAGCAAAAAGTGTCCTGGATAATTACCCAAAAAGAAATGAAAACCTGTGTCCACACACAAAAAAACTGCCAGCAAAAATTTACAATGACTTTAGTTATAATGCCCAAAACTGGGGGGAAAAAATCCTACAAATGTCCCTTACCTTGTGAATGACTAAACTGTAGTATATTGATGCAATGGAAAATAATTAGCAACAAAAAATAACTACTGATGCACACAATAAATAACATGAAGGAGCCTCAAAGGCATCATGCTAAATCAGGACCTGGCAAATTATGGTCTTCAACCCAAATCTGGATGCTGCTTGTTTTTGTAGGCAAATATTTGTAAAACACAGTATTGCCTGATCAATATGTTTAATTCTGTCCATGACTCTAATAGCAGAGTTGAGTAGTTACAGCACAGACTATATACCCTGCAAGCCTAAAACATGCACTATCTGTCTCTTTACCGAAAAATCTACCAATCCCCACACTGACTCAGAGATCTACATACTACATGACTCTGATGATTCTGTATAAATTTATTCTGTAAAAGCATAAGTATAGGGTCAGAAAATAGATCAGAGATTGTCAGGGTCTAGGGAAAAACGGACTACAAAGGCATGAGGGAACATGTCAGGATGACAGGTACAGTGTATGGCTTGAGTATTGTGGCTATTATATAAATATTTATCACTTTAAATTGTACCCTAATTATACCTCAATAAAGTTGCCTTTAAAAACAAATAAGCAAATGTGTACATAGCACTTAGGTGCTAGATACTTTTACAAGGTATTTGTTTTTTTTCCACTCATGTAATCCTCATAACAACATTGTGAGGCAGGTACGACGATAATCTCCATTTTATAGAAGAAGTAACTAGATGCAGAGAAGGTAACTCTCCCATAATTATACAGCCAGTTCATGGCAGAACTGGGAATTGAACCTACACAGCCTGGCACCAGAGACTAATAAGGCTTACACTATTCACACCATGCTGAGTCTACATATATTTGAGAGAAAGTTTTAAAAAGCAGCCTAAATAGTTAAAACATTATAAGATATAACCACTGCCAAATGCAGAAAGCTTTCTTTTTATTTACTGCTTTAAAAAAAATTTTTTTTTTGGTGTGCTTTTGTTGTAAAGGCTTTACTGAACAGTCCCTCCGATTTTTTTTTTAAATATACAACACTGTTGAGGGTAATTTATTTAATTTCTGACACTACTTTTAAAATAACATTTTATTTTTGTTTATTTCTTTCATAAAAGCTGGAAAGTGTTGCAACTGAGAAGCTAAGCACCACATTTATTTTAGAGGCAGTAAACACAGCCTAAGGCCCTACTTATAATTATGACAGGAGAAAGACTCATTTTGGCTTCATATGGCTTTGAGTCACAAAAACACATCTGCACTCTACCTTCTCTAGAATATGTTGATTTTGGGGGAATGAAGAAAAAGGCAACAGGAATACTAAAACAGTAGTGCTAATAACAGGACGCTCTAAGAAGTCTTTGGGGCCCAGATCTGCCCTTTCCTCCATCTCTTTGTTCTAAAGCAGTTGGATTAAATAGGAATCCTGGAGATCAGCTCCACTGAAGGATCGACCCAGAAGTTTTGGGAGAAGCCTGAGTCTCCTGAGAGAACAAAACCCTCATGTGGTCCAAGGAGAGATCCACTCACAGTCACCTGGAGGCCCTCAAGGATTCTACAGGCTAGAGGACAAAACCAAAAGATCAAGAAGCAATTATAATATCAATTACAAAGAACTGAAGATTGAGGAAAGGCTAAAACAGGCACAAGAGGCATCTCTTATCCAGACCTAAGGCTTCCTGGAAATGATAGCTAAAGCAATTCAAGACTAGGAGGCAGGAGCTAGGTGACCAAATCCAGGAATGGAGGTGGGAATGGCATGTGCTACAACCAGAAGTCATAGGAGCATACTTTCTCCCTTTGGCACCCTACTTACTCTCTCAAAAATTGTGTGATATAGCCAGTCAATCAGTATTTTTAAATTGCTCTATTTCATAGAAAAATCAGGATTTCTATCCAAGAATATTGTGCTGAAACCAAGTAGCAACTGTATCCCTAAGGTAGGGTTCTTGTTTGTCCAGGACTTCACACTTCTACCTCACAGGTCTGTCCCCTGAAGGCACATGAGTCTGCCAGCCCTGGCCTACACATGGGAACAACTCCACCATTGCCAGATTCATATCATTGCCTAATTCAGCCATTGAAACCAAAAGAAAGGTGAGTCTAAGACAAATCTGACTGGGTTTTTCCAAGCATAATTTCAACACCGGCTCCAAAACAGATCTTATCTTGGTGGAATGGGGAAAATATCTAAAATTTAATATAGCATCAATGCTATCTTGGGGGAGGAAATATGTAGGTTTTTCAACTTATAACTAATTTTCATCTACTTTAAGAAAGATAAAATTCCTCCAGTATTCTGAGCCTGGTGTAGTGGTGCACACCTGTAATCTCAGCTACTCCTGTGGCTGAGGCAAGAGGATCACAAGTTCAAAATCAGCCTGGGCAATTTAGCAAAAAATTGTCACAAAATTTAAAAAATAAAATAAAATAAAAGAGGATGTAGATCAGTAGTAGAGTACCCCAAGTTCAATCCCCAGTAATGCACCAAAAAAAAAAAAAAAGAAGAAATTTCCTCCAGTATTTTGATAACAAATATACAAATAACTCTTGTCAAGAGATTTGCATAAACATCTAAATAGAACAAAAGCCAAATCCTAATCTGAGAGTTTCCAACCCAGAGAACATTCACCCTGAACAGGATTCAGGATGAGATCAGTTTTACTAGTCTGTGCACCATTAGACTTGCAAATTAAAAAAAAAAAAAAAAAAAATCCTAGACATTTGCAACTTCGGGTGAGACCGAAAACAAGATCTAATAATTAGTGTCTATTTCTGAAAGAAGTGCATATTTAAAGACCACAGGCAATTAACAGCCAGGTTGTCCTGTAATCATGTACAGTAATAATTGGAGTATAAAGTAGGGTTTCATGCAAATCAATTCAGACTGCAGCTATCACTCTCACTGTCTCCTGTATTATGTGGTTCAATCAGTAAAATCAGTTAGATTTAAGAGAAATTGCTTCCTGTTTTGTTATCACTGAAAAAGAATAACCAGATTGTATATTCCTGGAAGGAAAATGCAACAAGCTCTTCCATACAGTGAATTTTGAGATGCTTTAATGACCTTCATTCACCTCTTGAATCGCTCTGTGATTCTAAACACTGATGGTTTTTCTTGTACTTACATGACAGCAAGCAACATTTTTCATTGTAAACATATTCAGTGAGGGATTCATATTATTCTGTAAATAATCAGTAATGGGTGGACTCTCATCTCCACTGAAAACCAAACTAGAAAAAACAAGACAAGCCTGTCTTTCTAGGTGGCTGAGAGCTCTAGTTTACCTTGAAACTGCTGTCCAGTTAATAAATAGCTATAACTCTTTCGAGAAGGCACACTCAGGCTCTTTTATCTATCATCAGAATATATCCAAACAATTAAGTTATCAAACTACTTGACAAGTGAAAAATGGGGAAAATTCTTGGCTCTGTCTGAATATACTTCAAATGAATTAACATCATAATTGACTATATGATCTGAGGTTTGGGGATATGTAGTATTTGTTTTTAAACAAATACTTTTAAAACACAAAAATAGGTTTTTGGAGATTTCTAAACTTGACATTGTTCTTTAATTCTAACCACTTCCTGAGAAGTTGAGGATCTAGACAGAAAGCCTGCGATTGGGGAGGACAGCAGGGAAGACAGAATCATTGTTTGCCTGGCAGCCTCCTAGCCCACACACATATAACAGGTTAGCTCCATGGGTGTCACAAATAACATGGAAGGAAGGATTGTTTTGACAGCGAGGAAACAAAATTTATTTTTCCTTGGGGGAATAATTAAGAGAATCAGAATTTATCCCTGTTCTGACTCCAAATCTCATGTCCTTAGCCATGCTAGGTCATCTTTGCCCCCATAGACAGCTTACTTGAGTCCCTAGATCCACCAACCACCTTGGCACCAGCAACAACACAGAATTATCCATGTAGTCAATGAAATTAGAAATTCTAGGGCATCTGCTAGTCTGCAGCCAGCCACACAAAGCAGTGGAGTTGACAACTGGGGATCTACAAAACAGCACTTTGTCTTAAAATTTTCCTTAAAGCATACACATGGATCCAGAACTGAAAGAGCACTCACTCATCCCCCATCCCTCTCAGTTGAGTAAAACACAGACCCTCTGAGTCAAATGACCAGCTTTATACTCCAGGTGGCCCTCAGCTACACTTTAACCTATGTTTGAAATAATGTGCAATCAAATCTGTGACACACACTCCATTTCTCTGTGATTTACTTCATGATACATAATTTATCTAGTTTGTACTGACCATCATATAGTTAGATCTCAAAGTCTTTATTAAAAAATCACAAATTGCAAAAAATAAAGTAAAATTGGTGTCACTTTTATTTAAAGCATCTATTTTCTTCTTAATTTACACAGCCACCTAGAAGAAGCTTTCCTAGCACACACATAATTTAACTATTAAGCCAGAAGATGGGGAAAGAGGGAAATGAAAGGACTCGCCCCAAAGCATTTATAGAAAGTTTTCTCGGTCCCACAATATCCCTAAAAAGTTTCTTAAAAAGGCCTTAAAGTGAATAAATAGTTGAAAATGAAATGCAAAGTCAAATCAAAATGAATGTCAATGTTGCTCAGTTAGCAACAGCCTAGCAGCTCACCAGCTGTCAATGCTAATCATAGCTTAGTCGTTGACTCACTGTGTGACCTATAGAAGTACAGTTAACCTCACTGATTTTGTATGCCAGCAACAAAATAGCATCACAAACTCCTCGAAGGCCTGATGTGAGCTATAACTCAAAGATATTGCCATGGCCCCACTTTGGGGGCTAAGTGTTAAATAAAAACTAAAATTAGAAGGAAGATGATAGGATGCTCTTCAGAGAACATTTCCAGCTCTGTCTGCATAATTTTAGTGCTTTGATGAAACATGCCTCTGAAGAAACAGTTAACCATATAGAGTGGTTAAGAATAGTTTCAACTGGCCTTATCTAAAATACAGAGTATTCAGAATCCTCATCAAGCTTTAGATATCAGGCACATTCCCAACACATTTAGTTGTATTTCTAGGAGAAAAACAGTCCTTCCAGGAATCTATGCACAGAGTTCTAAATAGGAGAAGCAAATGAATGATACTGTCTTTGGCATGATCCCTAACAATAAAACTCTCATCAAAAGAAATACAGCTCATTTGTCAACTAGATTAGAAACTAAATTCAGGACACATATATAATGGATGGATGCTTAACAAAACTGTTTCTCTTCTTCTAGAGAATACTGCTAGGTTGCATTGCACTGGAAATGACCCAATGGGGCAGGAAAGCGCTATAGCAAGGCAGAGTGGTGAGAATAAAGAAATATAGATCCCTGAATTATCACAATAGGTCCTTCACCTATCCACATTAAACTGAAAGATGAGCAAGAAATAATTTTTTTTTCATATTGGGGATGGAACCCATGGGCAGTGTTCCAATGAGTGACATCCCCAGCCCCTTTAATATTTTATTTTGGGGCAGATCTCACTTAATTGCTAAAGCTGGCATCAAACTTGCAATCCTCCTGCCTCGGCCTCCTGCGTCACTGGGATTACAAATGCCCCTGACTGAAATAAACCTTCTTTGTGATAAGCCACTGAGCTTTGAAGATTGCTTATGTCACTACTGAGCTTACTCCAATGAATACTATGAGATATGCTTGTCACTAAAACTCAAGATATACAATTCACCTACTTTGATACAGTTCATACATAGCTCTGTATCTTCTCCTAATGGGCAAGGTGTCGTCATTTACAGAAAAATAAGTCCATACAGACAAAACTTCAAAAGGATAGACCAAAAAAGCAGAAAATCCTGGTGCAGAGACATTTCTTCCTTCCTATTTGACATAATGTTGATGGTTGCTTAAGCAGGCAGGTAGAACAAGAAGCCTATTGCTCAACTGCTAGTTCTATCTCCCCATTACATTGCTTACATTCTTCAGGTGGTATCTAACACTACAGTTTCAATTCTGGTGTAGAACTAGTGTTGGATACCACAAGAAGATAATATTCACATTGTGTTCACATAGCCAAGATATGGAAACATATCTATATTAAATGTTCATCAATGTGTGAATGAATAAAGAAATGTGGCATCTGGTGGAATACACTGCACCCTAGAAAAGAAGTAAACTCTGGATGAACCTGAAGGATATTATGCTAAGGAAATAAAACAAATACAGAAAGGAAAATTCTGCCTGATCTCACTTTCATGTGGATTCTAAAACAGTCAAACCCAAAGAAAGAGAGAACAATAGTGGTTACCAATGGCCAGAGTTGGGGCATGGCGATAGTAGGGAGATGTTGGTCAAAGGGCACAAAGTTTCAGCTATGTTCAAAGAAAGAATTTTTTAAATTAACAAAAATAAAAACTATTTATTTACTCAGGGAGAACAAACAAGTCTGGTAGCCTAAATTGACATACAAAATAAAAGCAATCTGGTAAACAGCAAATGTATCACACGATAATTTCAGCTATATCAATGCTCAGAAAGATTTACATTGATTTCAAATAAACAGATATTCCTTAGCTTGGAAACCAGAAGAGTATTTCTAACTGAGATTAAATTCTTAAGGATGTCAAGGGTGTTCAAAAATCATTTACATTCAAATATATTGCTGAAAAGTGATACTTACTTGGAACTTTTGTTAAATTGTTTCTTAACTGATACCATGTACTAAATGTTCTGCTTTATGATTTTGATTTCTCTTCATGTGATACTCATTTGAACCTCAAATTTCTCTACCTCTACCAGTTTCTCTGTCCAGTCATTAATATAACCAAAATTATATCAACCCAAACCTCAGCTGTTAGAAGAAATCTGGTGCTACACCTTTCTTATTATACCCAATGGCTAAGTCTATTTCAAATGTTAATATCCCATATTGAGAGAAGGGAAGGAATATAACTGATACTAAAGACATGCTATGAGCCAGGCACTATGATCAGTGGGTAACTTGTATACCCTGACAGACTTAATGCTTGGTGGGGGGAAAAAAGCCTTGGAGCAAAGTGACCTTATCCTTGTTTTATGAAGAAATCAGAGTTCCAAAAACTTTTAGAACCTATGCACCATTTACAGAGTTGCCAAAAACAAGTCATATTCATATAGTGGGCATATTCAAGAAGCTAAATGTGTTTTCATTTGGGGGACCATTAAAAAAAAAATCCTGAAGTAGATCTTTCTTTGACTAGAGTTCATTTTTTTGCTTTTTACTTTTCATTCAATCTTCTGCCATTGACTTAAAACTTCAGTGGGGGAAAAAAAAAAACTTACGCGTCCTTGGTACTACCAATAAATCAGAGCACTACTAACAGTTAGACTTTCTTACAAAATAATATATTCAGAGAGAGAGAGAGAGAGACTGAAATACAAGTGAAAACAATTTTCTCAAAATCTCTGTGAATGAGCTGAGTATGGTGGCGCACAATTGCATTCCCAGGAGCTCCAAAGAGTCAGGCAGGAGGACCCTAATTTCAAGGACAGCCTCAGCACTTAGTGAGTCCCTGTTTCAAAATTTAAAAATTTTTTAAAAGCTGTGGGGGTGGGAGTGCTGAGTATGTGGATCAGTGGTTAAATGCCCCTGGATACAAAATGAAAACAAAAACAAAATCTCTATGAATGTTAATTATTCATGCACCCCCTTGCTCTTCAAAAAGTCTGAGCGCAAAAGCACTGTTTTCCATTTTGACAAAAGGGCTCAGAAAATGTCATAAAAGACTCAGAGAATGTTATAAAATTGCCTATAGTCATTAGGTACCTAAGAAGTTGAGCAAGGTTTTGGGTGCAGGCAGTCTTTGGCCAGCGATCATACTCTTGGCCTCTCTATCACGTTGCTCTTGAAGGGAGTGTCAGTAGGAATCTCTCAGTTTCTAGGTTCTAAAAAGATCACCTCTCACATTGAAAAAAGATAGTGATTTTCATATTCTGAAGCCCACTCCCTGTCTATGTCTGGTGCAGGAAAAGAAAAAGGAAAAAAAAAAAAAAAGTCTTTCACATCCGGGCTTTCTGAAAGTTTTCAGTGGTTCTCAGACTTTACCTCAGAGCCGGTTCACATAGCCCACTGCACCTCCAGAGTGGGTAATGGAAGAGTACAAACCTCACATGTGTTACATGAGAGGGCCCACCCTCAGACCTAAATAGAGCTTTGTTACATCAATCACACCACTGGGGTTAAAGAGAAGCCCACACTGTCACATCAGTTTTTCCAGAACCAAAAAGGTATGAATTAAATATTGAGTTTAAAAAGAAAAAAAATGTTTCAAAATGCCCTTGGTCTATAATGAAAAGAAAAGAAACCAGGGCAGTCTTAATCCTTGAACTCTCCCCCCTATTTTTACTTCATTCTCCCTTGCCATCCGGACCCTCCCCAGATCTGGAATCAATTTTAATGCACTTCACTTCTGCTCCTGGCGAAGTTTCACCTGCCGTGAAAGTACTCCAAGGCCCTCTCCTACTGCATATTTCCTTCTTCCTCTACTCCATTCTATCAGCTTGGAATTAGAAAAAGGAGATCCCTCCCCCACCACCAACAATGATACTTGTTTTCACCTGATATAAGACTGGATAAGAAGTCCATTCCACTAAAAGTTTATTATTTTATTAAACTAAACAGTATATCTTATTTAGTATATTTTATTTGTACTAAATAGTAAGTCATAATCAACTTGCTCTCCAAAATCTCCATACCACCATAGAGATGTCTGCCTGCTACATCCTAGGCAGGATTGAAGATAGCCTCCTGTCCCTTGGCATATGGCTGGTCTGGGGAGAAAAAGATAGAGATGCCTTTGTGGAAACAGTCAGCTACTTATAGGTGAGAAAAGACTCAGTCTTAGATGCCTAAGGAAAGAGAACCTGGATTGTGGACACCATTTGTGACCACCATCCTATTCCATGTGAGTGGACACAGTCAAAAGAAATCAGTCAACATTCATATCCTTTCCTTCATCAACTTCCTCAATGAAATTCAAGATTTGGGTTTTCTACTGTACAAGAAAAATAACAATAGTAATAGTCCTTTCCTTGTGCTGTGATGACCCTGGCACTCCCCCATTTCTTTTATTCTTTATTTTTATATTTTTATTTTTATACTAAGGACTCAGTCCAGGGGTGCTTTACCACTGAGTCACATCCCCAGCTCTTTTTATTTTGAGACAGCGTCTCACTTAGTGAGCCTTAGGGCTTAGGACCTCACTAAGTTGCTGAGGCTGGCTTTGAACTTGTGATCCTCCTTCCTGAGCCTCCTGAATCACTGGGATTACAGGCATGCACCACCATACCACGCCCCTATCTCTTTTAAAACTGACCTATTTGATTCAAAAGAAAAAAAAAATCTTAGGTTTCACTTGGGTCAATAGTGGGCACTATTCATCAATGATAAACACAAGATAAATGTTAACAATGTATTTGAGTGAAGAAAAGCCACACTGTGGAATGAAGGAGAGAGCCAATCACCAACTACTTCCAACCTATGCCCCACTCCCAGAAATACCAGTTGCTTCAAAGGTCTTTGATTCCTCACCTTAGTTGTGTTGATTCAGATGGTTGGGTTAAAGTTAGATAACAACCACACTTTTTTCAATTCATCGTGTCGTCCATTTAACTTTTTTAAAAGTATACATAACTTGGGATGCAGTTTGCCTATCATGCACAAGACACTAGGTTTAGTACCCCCCCCCCAAAAAAAAAAACAGAAAACTTTCATTTTTCTTTCCCCTAAAACAAAAGCTACAACTGAAGAATTGACTAAAAAGGTTGTTTTGTGAGCTGGACTGCTGCCTAAACACTGCTGTAGCACTGTCTTATCACCAAACATGTTTTAACAATGTACTAAATTTTAGAATCTACCTATTAGTATTTGGAATGGAACCCCTGCCTACATTTTAAGAAGGAAGCCTTGTATAGGAATACCAATCACACAAAAGCCAGGAGTCAAGGAGACAGAACCCAGGAATGCAGAAAAGTGTTCAGAAACTTGAAGTCTATGGACAGTTTTCTAGGACATAGTATCCTGGAATTTTAACACCAATGCATAATTGAAAAAGAGGGAAGCTTATCAGTTGGAACCATTTTAGAAAATTAGAAAAACACGCTAGGCAGAGTGGCATATACCTGTAATCCCTGCTACTCTGGAGACTGAGGCAGGAGGATCACAAGTGTGAGGTTAGCTTGGAAAACTTAGTGAAACCTGTGTCAAAATAAAATATAAAAATGTTTGGGGATGTAGCCTAGTGGTAGAGAGACTCTAAGTTCAATCCCTAGTGCAGGAAAATCAAAGAGAGAGAGGGAAGAGAAAGAAGGAAAATAAATTAGAAAATCCAAAAACTATATATATATCACTGTATAAAAATGAAAAATACCTAGTAACATTTAGGGACCCAGTTTGCAAAAACAAAAATGTAACCAATTAATATATTTTAAGGGACAGATTTTCTGAACTACTTAAGTCAGGAAAATTCCTCCTCTAGAATGACTCTGATTGGCAGATCCTTTCTGAAAGAAGACAGCTGAATTGAGGGAGGCCTGTGGTCATTTTATGTCACTGGCTAAATTTTTGTTTGTTTGTTTGTTTGTTTGTTTGTTTGAATTCTTTCTTCCCTTTTTTGTTTTAACCAATCTCTATGCTACATGCAACTGGATAACACCAAAATATATACTGATGGTAGTATCTTAAAGGGGCAGGAATCACCATAAAATAAATGCATACTATTAAATTCTTACACAAGTCATTGATTGAATATGCCTGTAGTATTTTTTTTTTCAACAGAATTTGACAGCTTAAACTTCTAAATGACTTGAAGCTGCTGGTATCTATTTCATTTGGCTACTAGGGTAGTCAGGATGTCTAACTTAGGAAGGATAAAATGACAAAATGTTCTAGGAATCAATAGGCCCTTATTTTGCCTTTAAAATCACCCCAACTTGGTTGTTGGAAGGTGGTATCTTCTGTAAAATCAATTATTAAAAAGAAATAAAACAAAAAATAGAACAGTACTGCTAAGGTACAAAGTTAAATCATGACTCTGTAGTAGAACATGCTTACTATGGTTTAAAGACAGACACCACATACAAATTTAGCAACAACTATTAGATATCGTGACCTTTGGCACTGGCATTTTCCAGTATCATTTCAGATAACATGGATAAAGATGGCAGAAGTAATGTAATCCCTAGTGCCCATGTTCCAAACTTCTGAAATAGCCTCAGCAGAATAAACATCTTTTCACTTACTTTTAAAGAACCAAGGCAATATTTAAAAAGAAAAAAATCATCAAACATGATCAATAAATAAGGAAGAAATCCAACTGCAAGTTAATCATACTTGCAATATAAACACCTGGGGAAACCTAAGGGTACTGTGGTCATATTTCAGAATGAAAAAGAAAGATGAATGACCTCTTCAGTACCATCCATCTCTAGAAGGAAGCACCTAAATACAAACTTGTATTTTTTAAATATTTTTTAGTTGTAGATGGACACAATATCTTTATTAACTTTTATGTGTTGCTGAAGAACAAACCAGTGCCTCACAGTGTGAGGCAAGCACTCTACCACTGAGCTATACAGCCCCAGCTCCCAAAGTTGTATTTTTTTAACTATAAACTTGACGTTGATTCTTCCTAATGTGTTTTTAAAGTTCTCTTTCCCATTCAGGATATGGACTTCTAAGCATATGGTTCCACCCCTTGCAGCACACAAAAAAAAGGAAGAACAAATAAGACAATCCCTATCTTAAAGGCACTCATAATAATGTAGAAAACAGTAGCTTCTAGATCATCCAATTACAAACAGTTTACCACATTCCTTCACCTGCATTTTTGAAACAGGAATGTGACACCCAATCTGTAACACAAAGTGCCCTAATGACATGGGGCAATGGAAATGGGAAACCAAAGGTAACCCCGGGAGGTAGCAACCAGCATTTCAAGCCCGAAAAGATAAAAAACTCTCAACAAAACTGTCCTCTGGAATCCTTTAGAATTATAGGAAGGCAATGCAAAGGAAAAAAAAGTGGGAAAAAAACCCTGAACATTAAATTATTTGGAAATTTCAGACCAATCTTATTGTCATGGCTTTCCTCCTCCATTAAATTGTTTACCTAATATAAGGTAAATACTACAAAAGGACTAAACCTTTAAGAAATAAAAGCAGGATTCAAAGTCGGGCCCTTTCTTTTCTACTTCCTTTCTCAGCCCCCTGCCTTCTAATAATACAAACTTTTGGCAGGGACATATAAGGTATCCAGACATTTTGATGAGTTAGACAAGGAAAGTCTAAATGAACAAACCCTGGCACTTCTGAATGAAGCAGTCTTTTAAAACACAAAAAGCCAAAACAGAGGCTAAATAAACAATGCTCCTTGAAAAGGAAATCCACATTACAAAAGAGAGAGAAATACACACAGTTCTCAAGTACCATTAAGGCAGCATTCACAATTAGTAGCTTTCAACTCAAACTGAGAAATTTCAACAGTATTTCCTTAAAAAGTTAATGTGCACATGTCCCATATAGAGTTTCTCAGCAGCTTCAGGTTGCATAGCATCAATACATGCAGTTACTTACTTGTTTCCTTCTGTAATGACTGAACTGAGAAAGTCCTAAGATGGTAGCAAGTGCACCCCCTCCAACAAGAACAGTCCCTTTCACCGCCTTTTGAAATGCCATTTCTTAACCTACAAAGGAAAACAAAAAAAGAAAGAAAAGAAACAAAAAGGAGTTAATTGAGATTTTTGTCACATAACAATCCCAATAATAAAAAGAGACTGAGTAGAATATGGAAAACCAGAAAAGGAAATGTACAATATGGAAGGTACTAACATGCCAACTTGTATACAACTCAAAACTAATAACCAAAAAAACAAGGGAATTGATTATGTAAAAGTTACATTCAGATCCAACAGGAACTAAAGAAAGAAAACATATTAAAAGACAACTGAGGATATTTAAACAGTAAGAAGTCAAGAGAGCTATGAAAAGAAATGTCATTGTGTATTTGACAAAACTGCATGCTGTACTTGCAAATTTTGTTCAAAAGCTAATCCCCTCCACGAGGAGAATTGGAGAAATCTTGGGTCATTCAACATGACAATAAACCTCAGGCCTACTTCAGGTTGTCTGGCAAGTGTTTAATTCAAAGTATGGTACAACTCCCTTCTTGAATTTTTCCTTCTTAAAGCAGTTCTCATTAATGCCAAAGGCCAACAAACTTATATTTCTATCACTAGAAAGAGTCCATTTTGCAGATAGAAAGTTAATAATACAATGTCACGTCCTTTCAAACACTGATAAATTTAGCCTGCTCTAATTTCTTTCATTAGGGTAACTTAAAAAAAAAAAAAGGTGTGTGGGAGGGATGTTCTATTAGCCAGGGCTGACTGACATCACAATTTCAAAGGGCACCTCCAGATCAAGCACTGTTACCTACTCACTCTAAGTATTCCTCTTAACAAGGTTATGTATTGTGTTAGCTCTTCCTTCTTCCTTGTTCTCCATTATTGGACCGAATCAATTAAAGTTTTGTTGAGGATTTAAAATTATTTTTTAATTTTTTCAGAAACCAAAATAATAATTTCATAGAAATAAAAATTCCACCCCGAATCCTCTTATCTGCTTTTATTCTTCCAAACAAAAAATAACACCATGTAGTCACCTAAAAATAATCTGATTTAGAATTGAGTAATTTGACCTGCCTAAGACTTCCATTCACAAAAGCAGCTGGCACACCCACCTCTCACAGGAAGCCACCAATCTATATTCCTGTATGGGTGGAGATGAGTCCTGTCTGAACAACACACCTCACACTCCACTGCTATCTATCTCATAACTCAAGAATGTTCTAATTCCAAAGGCAGTTTTAACTTACAACATTAAAAATCATATAACATCTCAACATACATTATGACAATTACTTGTTCATATTGGATGTGTATCTATTAATCATACTATCCTGGATTAAGGAATGCTAGTATAGTTGGTAACTATGCTTCTACAGAAAATTCATTTTGGATTATAAATCATGTACAGAAATAAAAGTTGTTAATTATTAAAATTTTATTTTTTCCTCTGATCTCATTCTTCCTAACAAACTCTGAAATTTTAACATGGCCTTTTAATTAAGAGTCTTACAAGAATAATAGTTCTCATTCATACTCTGCTGCCCAAGACTTCTTCTTTCCTACGCCTTCTTTACATAATCTCTTTGCCAATTGTGCAAGACTCTGGTATAGGCTGACTAGGGATTTCACTCATCATACAGTGAATCATAGGCAAAACTTTATATCCTAAGCTGCTTTGAGGGAAAAACCACAATTTAGCAGACACCGTTTGTCATAGCCATCACCACTACTTAAGACACTGCTATGAACATTCACATGGGTGCCTATCACACAACAAAGGAGACACTAACAGCCCTGCCAGCATACTATCTCCAGGATAACTGGGATCCTCTATCCATTGGGTAGAGAAAATAGAGTACTAGCTCTATTTACCTAAACAATGCACTTGCCTACCCCATCTCAACAGCAGCCAGGTGGTCCATTAGATGTGAATGTTGTGGCTGATTAAACTTAGCTTAGTATCATTGCTTCTGTCTTGTTGATAATGTCACTGATGATCTCACAAAGGATACCACACATCAACATGAACACCTGAGGGATGTTATATATAACACAGTCAATAAAAATGTCTCAAAAATCAAAGTTGCTCATTCAGCCAGACAAGTTTGGAGCTAAGTCCTTCCATAAATGTGAGTTCCCTACCCACTTAATTGTATTGTTTCAATTTGATTTGTCTGAGAACAACACTTGCAAAAGGTGATATTTTCATGTATTTTTTTCAATGAGCCACTAACACTAGTGAAAAACTGCATTCACATATTGCCAGAATTAGCAATAATGTTGACTATAATCAATAAAGAGTTTCCTTTTTAGATAACTTCATAAAATTACTTATGCTTAAGGGATCATTATTTCTACTCTGATCAAATCCTTCTATAAGATCATCTAGCTAATTATAATTTAAAAAACCATGCTTGCAAGTATTTTAAAAACAAAAACACAGAATCAATCAGTTTGATCTGGCTCTTCTAAGATAATCATTATTTTTGTTAGTGCTTTGAATGTTACAATGACAATAGTTGCCATTTATTGAATGTGTACTAGATAATTGCTATCAAGCTTTTAAATTTTTGCACATATCAGCTCATTTCACCCTCACTACAACTAATTTGATAGCACTGGGCTATAGTTCAGTGGTAACATGTATTCCTGGCACATTCAAGATCCTGGGTTGGATCAGTAGCACTGCAAAATAATAATAATAGTAATTTCATAAAAGAGGCAGCTGTGGTTCAGAAGAATGAGGGGGTTTTCCTGAAGTCACTCCATAGTGAGAGAAAACCATGACTGAGTCCAGGCCTCAAATACTGGGTGGTTCTTTCTGCCCTACTTTTGGTCTCATAAAGTAACTCCCCCCAAGTACTACAACCATAATTTGCTGTCACTCCCCCAAAAAAGGCCAAATCTCAATTATCCAAGGTGTACAGACCATCAGTATTCAGGTTTCTAAAGCCAGGAAGAAACCTGTAGAAAAGTATTCATCAGTAACTTTCTGCCAGATACTTAAGAACCTTTAAGAAATTTAAAATAAGATAAACATGAATTATACACTGTGGATAGGAACCCGTTTGCATTCCCTTGTAAGGAGAAAAGTGTTCAAAATGATTACAGCATTTCCTTCTAAGTAAAAGCCATGAAGGGAAGTTAGAAAAGAGTGGGGCCAAAAAATTGACACATCTTCACCTTTTGCAATTTAAAGTATAAGAAAACCACAGGGAAAGAATGATCCAAAATTAAAATGAACTTAGTTGTCATACCTCGGTGTCCATATTTTGTAGCCTATTAATTAAAACACATAATACATTGTCTCCAATTTGGCTCTCACTTAGGCACAAACCAGCCCTCTAATTCTTACAAGGAAAACAAAAATCGGCTCAATTGGCAAAACCTAAACAAAATGCTCCTCCTCTAAATACATTTATTAGTTGCCTCAAGGAGTTCACAATCTATCTGTACAATGAAATAGCAAATCCGGTCTTGTAAGTATGTCTTAAAACTACTCTGCTTATATTGAAAGTTATAAATACTCTTGTAGAAAAGAAGTAAGGTGCTATATGATTGTAGTGGAGCAAGTTGATGATTCTGACTCAAAGAATTTAAGAAGATTTCAAAAAAGACAGGATATCTGAGAAGGAGCTTGAAGAAAGGAAAAGGTTTGGAGGAAAATGAGTAGAGAAAGGGCTGCCTAGAGAAAGACTACTTGAGGAGAGGGAGTACTATTGCAGCAATATCGCAGAGGCATACAGGGGTCATGCAGTTTGACTGGAAACGAGGTTTTTGTTTTTCGCTTTTTAACTTTTTTATTTATTTTTATGTGATGCTGAGAATCGAACCCAGGGCCTCATACCTACGAGGCAAGGGCTCTACCACTGAGCTACAGCCCCAGCCCTGGAAATGAGGTTTTAAGCACCATCCCAGAGCACAAGAGAGGACAACTCTACCTATGTTAAGTAGGGTATTTTGAGAATAATCTGTTGGCAAGTTGAGGTTGTAGATCAAAGAAGCAAGATGTTTTGTTCCATTTTTCATATTTATAAACAGTGTTCAAGTAGACTTTCATGTTGAAGTAGAGAGCAATAAAATAGTCCCTATGGGAAAGGACAAGAGCCTGGTTTAAAGGAACATCTAAAAGTATAAATGCAAAGATCAAGGATTTGCAGACATCTTTAATGAAAGTTCCCAAGTTAAGACCATGACAGGACCAGACAAGTGACTACATAAAGAAATGGGAAGAAACTGAATATGATAAGGGATATGAGCCTAGGTAGCTGGAAATTAGCCCCCATGTTTCAATATTAACATCTAGAAAAAGAGGCAGGTTTAAAGGAAGAAAAGGAGCTTAGTTTGAAATTAAGGAAATTTGAGACGCTTATAGAACACCTACTCAAAGAAAACAACAAACAGTGGGCTCTGTGGGTTTAACAGTCACAAAAGTAGTCAGAGTGAAAGGTGGGACGCAGGAAACTTCTGCCTAGAAACAAAAACTAGATTTGCCGCTTCTCAAGATCCACTGACCCATGTTTCCTACTGACTACTGTAACTCTTCCAGCTCAACTGAACTCTTTACTGTCCTTTTTTTTCCTCTCTCTTTTTTTTTCATTGATACCTTTTAGTTCCTTTTAGTTATACAAGACAGTAGAATCTATTTTGATACATTTATATAAGCATGTATCTTGTTCTAATTAGGATCCTAGTCCTGTGGATATACATGATGGTAAGATTCACTGTGGTATATTCATATGTGTACATAAGAAAGTGTCCTTTGGGGACTTTCATTGTGGACAGAGTGACTTCAACAATGAGTCCAATTGATCTCATCAATTTCATACACATAGTTGCCCCACGCATGCCTCCTTCCATTTGGAGACAAGGCTGCTATCTGAGCTCTATCACATATCTAAAGGACTTTACCACATATTTTAATCTTTTAAAGGCAAGTAATAACCACCAATTGAAAAGTACAGAAGTTGTCAACAACATGCCACAAGCAAACTGACTGCAGCACATGTCATGGTTCCTGAATTCTGTGAAGAGCCTACTCAAGTTCCTCTTCCCATCTTCCTACCCTATATTCTCTCTCCCAGCAGCCTTACTCTTTGGGATGGAAATTTAGCATAAACAAGAATACATGCATATGGATTTATCATTCATCTGTGGAAGAAGTCCTGGGTACCTTCAATTTACAAAACCCTCCTATTTGGGCTCTTGTGTAGAAATCAGCATGATCCTTCTGGTCTCCATGACTTTTCTGACCTCCATTAATTAAAGAAAAAAAATGAGAACTTCTCAGTAGTTTGATTCTTTTGCCAGCCATGAGTAAGCACATTTGTTACCATCTTATTATAAGTGTGATCAGTGGGAGGGAAAAATAGAGCTTGATGATCATTTTCAGATTAGTAATTCAACCAGCCTTGCAGTCCTTGGGACATGGGTTCCTAGCAAGATATAAAGACATTCCATGCTTTTCTGACTCCCTACACTGAAAAACCCAGACATATGAGGCATTTCACATATAAAATAAAATCCCAGGATATAACCTAGAGGTACCAATATGCTACATCACTGTGCCTTTTACAAACTAAGCATATAAGCAGATCCAACGTAGCAATAGGTCCTTACACATCAGTGGCACAGCCATCCTCACCTTGTAAATGGGCATGGAAAATTGCCCCTTCATCTACTTTGAGTCATGCACACTGTCACATCATGAGGGGGGACAAGCCTCATGGTCCACCCACATATAAATCCTATAAGAGGAAAGTACATGAAATTATAAAATAAAAGTGCAGGACCCCATTAGAGAAAATCCTACTCAATAAGTTTATAATCATGAACCCTGACAGCAAGTCCACAGCACAATGGAAGATGACAAAGTGAACTCAAAAAAACATCTTCCCATCTTCCCACCCAGCAGCCCATCTGTAAATGGAAAAGCCAAGATTTTTCTTAGTAGTCTGAACTAGATATGTTTTAACAAAGCAAACTCTCTATTATTCCAGTTAATATGGTGTCAGATGCTTTGTACAATTCTCCTTGAAGAAGTATCTCAGGGTTCAGACACATTAAACAAATACTGATCAAGTGCTCACACAGACCAATAGCAATCAAAACACACCATGAACTAAGTATAGAAGAGGTCCTTCTCTTTCCCCAAAGTTCACCCTACAGCAGAGAAAAGGGTTAGCTCTGCCTGTGATGCTTCCCAGACAGGCACTTTCACCACGTACATCTTACCTAACACTTCCTACAGAAACACACAGAGAGCCCTCCAGCACACTGTTTTTTAAATATATATTTTTAGTTGTAGGTGGACACAATACCTTTATTTTATTTTTATGTGGTGCTGAGGATCGAACCTAGTGCCTCATGCATGCTAGGGAGTGCTCTACCACTGAGCCATAACCTCAGCCCTCCAGCATGCTTTTGAAAGTTGTCAGACATAGATGAATGAAATAGACGATATTAGAGACATATCAGCCTTTTCTTAAGAAACACAAAAGTCCTAGACCATAAACTGAAAATGAATCATCTATTTTTGTTGATCTTTGTTTGGTTACTTTAAACATCTTTTTTTAAAAAAAATTTAGGCCAGGAGTTGGTAGGAAATGGATGGAAGAGTTATTCACCAGAGATAACCCCAATGGGAAAAAGTGAGAAACAGCAGACACCTACCTTCAATCACCCTCAGTTATAAAGAAAACACACCCTGAGCAGGACATTAAATGACAAACAAAAATGCTTTTCAGAGGTCCCTGAGAAAAGCATTTCACTGACAACAAAAGACAAAGGAAAGAACCAAGGAAAAGTCAGAGGAAAGTTAGAAATATAATGAATCTTCAGATTCTGGATGTACAGATTATTGGTGTATGAGTGATCAAAAAGCTAAAAAAACGTATTCACGGTGCTGGTACAGTGTCAAACCCTGCCTTTGTCCCCAGGGTTTGAAACTGCACCAGTACTGTGAATAGTACATACACAACCAGAAGACCTTCAGGGAAGGGCATATTCCTCTAGTTCCAACTCATTTCCTTAGGGAATCCTGTGCCAGAAGGGCACAACCCAAGCAATGGGAAGCAGGGGGGTGGCAGGAGCTGGGGAACAGGGGTCTTAACAAAAGGAGATAATTTTAATAAAGAAAAAAAAAGTGACCAAAATCATAAAACAAAGAGAAAGTGAAAGAAAACAAACACTCTTTATATCAATTCATACAATTTCAAGACAGAAAGTACATTTGGAAAAAAGTTTCCTACTAAGTCTCTCTAGGGCGCCTAAATTTAGGTCAGTTATATACCCACAGCTGTGGATGACTGAGAAAGAGGTCAGCCCAGGACCACTCCTTGGCCTCAAAAGAGGGCAGAAGTCTGGGAGCTCGACAGGAGGGTTGGCCAAAAGAAGCTGAGCTGGTTTCAGGCACTCAATCAGAGTTCAAACAGTATAAGTAAAAGGAACAAAAATAAAAGGAGAAAATAAGGTCAATATCCATTTATAGTGAGCTAATCGAAAGTCTCTTTCTGAAGAATTTGTCTCAAACATTATTATAGCTTTTTGATATGCAATTTTTCTTTTAATGTAATACACAATATCACAATCATTAACCAAGCATTTATTTTGAAGTCCTCCAAAATGAAAATATACCAAAATGAAGGGGCCTTAGAGGAACACACTCACATTCCAATTGTCATTTATTATTTAAGATCCAATATTTTACAAAATATATGCTGTTTCCAAGGCCAAATTATTTACTTACATTTTCTACCAATTCTAAAATATTCTCTGGAATTACAGAGTCATAAATTTGACCCTTTTTCCTTATTTTCATGAAGTTTCCCATAGGATTACAAGAAATCAATGAAGCCCATCTCAGCTAATAATAAATGTATATTCATTAAGTACAAATGATCATAATCTAATTCATAACAGAATGGTTTCTATTGTATTTGCATTCCATAGAATTACTATAAAAATTATAATGATAGTTATATGAGTAAACTTTTTTCCCATTTCAAATTCATTTTAAAATCAAAATTAATATGTCTTTTGTCATTCTAGATAAATTCATAGATTTTTTTCTTAAAGCTATAGAATCCTATTTTTAATCTCCATTAAAATATGTTTCTGCCTTCTTTGTTTATCATATATATAATTTAGGGTAACCCCAAGAAGCCTAAAATAAAAATGACCCTTAAAAATAAAAACCAGGAACATTCCATGCTGAAAATGCCCACCCTTTATAAAAACATAAGACAGGTTGAGAACTGAATATACAGTGTGCATAGTATGAAAAGAAACAAACTTGCTACCTATATATCAACTAACAGGAAATGCCTGACTTAGCATTAAAAAGAGTCCTGTGGGTATAAAAAAACACTTTTTGATTCAACCCTGAGGAAAAAATAATGTCATCAATGGATCACACTAAAATGTTCATTAGTCAGACTAATCGCACTAGTCCTGTACTGTTTTTTTCAGTCTTCCTACCTTTTTATTAACCCTACTACTGGGTTAGGAAAACAGGTGCCATTCCTATGGTGCCATTCCTATGGCACCTCAAACTCTTTTTCAGATTTTACACGCAAGCAATTATAAAATCAACTTCAATAATATTTTGTGATTTATTTTGTCATAGAAGATACTGCATACTAAACAATAGGCTACAAAAACTCGGCACAGTGGCACACCCCTATAATGCCAGTTACTCATGAGAATGAGAATCCCAAGTTTGAAGCCAGCATTGGCAAGTTTGAGATTAGCCTGGGTAATTTACTAAGACCCTGTCTCAAAAAAAAAAAAAAAAGAAGAAGAAGAAGAAGAAGAAGAAGGTCAGGGGTTGCAGCTCAGTGGTAAAGCCACCTTGGTTCAATCCCCAGCCCAACCAAAGAAGAAGAAATCTGACCCCTTTACCTTATAAACTTTTGTGGTTTTGAAAAGCTTAGATGATACAGAATTTATTCAGAGAAAGGGGTACCTCAGATAATGAAATTCTAGTTACCTAAATCTTGATCAGATCTTACCTAGATCTTAATCTTTTATAGATTTCAAATATCTTCTGTTTATTAAACAGCACTATGAATTTGGAAAGATTAGTTACTAAATATAAACATTTTTCTTTGAAGACAAAAAACTCAAAGGAACTTCAAAATACTGGTCTGAAACCTTCTAAAATAGCTTCAATGTAGAAGGTGTAAGAATTATGTTTCATATATAATAACTACAAACAAAACTTTGAAACTTTGCCTTTTCTTTTAACCACAAAAGCCAATGTCAATTGACTTTCTGAGTTTTTATTCATTATTTTTATCACTGATGACTAAGAAAGTTTTGGGAAATATTTATTGACTATAACTGATAAAATTCTGAGTTCATTTTTTAAAAATATGAGTTTTATGATACTTAATTATAACACAATATTTTCAATTAATTTATGTACTTTGTAAAAAATTACTTATAAGTTTAAATACAGCTCTATTACAAATATTATTGCACAAATAATTAATGTTCAAGTCAAGAACAGTCAAGAAATGTAGCAGAGCACAAGAAGTGTGTTGAGGTGGGGAGACTAGTTTCTGTTTCCTTGAGATTGAGAATATCCCCAGGAAACAAAGCTAACCACATTTTACATCCTGCATTCTTTTTCCCCTGTGGTCTACTGAAATTTACACTTAAATTCATTGCTCTACATAGCTAATTATATATATATATATATATATATATATATATATATATATATATAAATTGTACACACATTATACACTTGCAAAAAAAAATCTGAAATGTACAAGGGCCAAAACAATTATGTTTTGTATTATTTTGCTAAGTGATTGCATTCCCTAAAAATGTTGGACTCTAGGAAATAAGTATCAGAAAATAGGAGATAGCAATTGAATTAATTCATACAGCAAAAAAATCGCATCAAAAATATATGCAAACAATATAACACTCTCTAAATGCTCCACCCCCCTCACCACCACCCATTACCAATAAGTGAAGAAATATTCTATGTTTGTTTCACCTCTGCAAAAATAATGAACATATTTTTATGACATCTGGCCTGAATCATCTTAATCACAAAATCTTATTCTCCCCTCTTAACCAAGCATCCTCTCCAACCCTCTCCTTTTCAAATTTTTTTTTTCTTCTGTAGAAGGCCTGGCATATACCCTAAGTGGAAAGCATTCAAGTACTAGTCTATAAACAAGCCCGGGCACTGTGCATGAGATACTATGTACCAAGGTGACACAGCAGGTACAGTCTAAAATTTTCATACCATAAGGGGAAGACAAAAAGTTCTACTCAATATTCTCCCTACAGCTGTCATTGATTTTAAAAGATGAAAAGAACTCTGTGTTCTTTCAGTTCCCAAAATACCAGATTAAAAGATAAAATCACCAGGGGGCATTCTGGAAGGACCCATTAGGAAGACTTCCCTTGTCATTCTTTCTCTTTTCACTAACTTCTTTTGTGACTTCAAGCAAATTATTCAAATTTGCTGATTCTCATTTAACCATAAATGAGGTATCCCTGAAAATGTCTGAAGCTACTTTACCTTAATATCTTAACATTTAATGATTTTATGATTTTTCTTCACTCATTCTGTGTGTTGGGAGGTGAGGATCCCCATGCATAAAAGGTAGTGTTATTAAGGTTTGGGTCTTAATGTCCCTCAAGACCTATGTGCTAAAGCCTTCATCAGCTTCCTTGGTGCTACTGGGAGATGATAGAAGCTTTAGGAGGTAGGGCCTAGTCTAAGGAAGTTTGATCCCTGGTCTTGTGCCCTGGAAAGAAATATTAGGTCCCCATACCTTTCCTGTACCCCTGCCCCCCTCTCTCTTTCTCTTTCTTTCTCTTTCACTTCTTGGCAGCTATGACAATAGTTGTCCTCTGTCATGAACTTCAACCATGATGTACTTCCTCATTACTGGCAAGTGGCCATACACTGAAACCACGAGCCAAAATAAATCTTTCCTCCTTTAAGTTGATTTTCTCAGGTATTTTGTCACAGTGACAAAAAGCTAACTAACACAGGTGGCATTGTCTTACTGTCCTCTTTATTTAGCACTGTTGCATAATTAAGGCTTACATTCATTCTTTCATTCAATAATTATTTTCTGACCATCTATCACATGCCAGGCACTGAACATACAACTGAGAACAAACACAGAACTCCTGTCTTCCAAGAGGTTATATTTGAGTGGAGCTTGGTTTTGATTAAAAAAAAAAAAAAAAAAAATCCTAAAGTATTTTGCACTAAAGTATTTTAAAAAAATGCACATCCCACCACTTTCCCACTTTTTCTTCTTGAATAAAAAATATTAACCCTAAATTTAATTACTGATGACCTAAAAATCATCCATACTACATGCTATGGTAGAGTGATACCCTCAGGAACAGTTTAAAAGAAAACACTATTAACCCCTTCATTATGCAGCCCCAACTCAGACTGCTCTCATCTGAATTTTCTCTCTACCTGCTTTATGATATTTCTTCACTGTGGTTTAAAAAAAAAAATGAGAAACAAATTATCTAAAACTGTACTTCAAATACAAATAAATATCCCCAAATAATGCAAAAGGAGCTACTTATCTGCATTTGGATTTTCAACATTCTGACTCTAACTATTCAAGGGACTTTCTCCCCCTTCTTGCTTGTGTTGGAAGCTAGAGGAATTTACCAGATAACTTATGGGTTTTGCTATACATGCTATGGACAAAACAAATTATCCATGACTCTTACAAATATTAGAAATTTCAAACCAGATACATGTGCCCATCCGGGCATTAAAAAGCAAATTCATATTTCAAATTCTGCCTCATCTATATAAACCCACATGATCTTAGGCAAAAAATGTAGCAAGACTATCTGCTTCTGTTCTAGAAATAATTAGAACATTTTCCCCATGCTTTCTAGGATTTAAAGAAAATTTTTAAAATATATGAATTTAAAAAAATCTATCTGCCACTCCTAAAAAAACACAATTCCTTATTGGAAGTTACCTTATAGAAAACACACCTATCATGAGCAATAAAATGATTTAAAAAATTATATCTTGTTGGAAATTAACCAAAGCACAAGTTCCATCACATACTGAGGAAAGCATCACTGAAGGACCTTCCCAAGGAAAGAAGCTGGAAGGAGGAATGCTGATTCTGGGGGCATGCATTCACCTAGGAGGAATGGATAACTGTTGTATCCCCTGCCCAGCTCCAGGGACTGAAGAATAGAATCCTGTTCTCATGGATTGGGGAAGACAAAAATTAAAAGTTAATATCTTCAAAAAAGACAAGTGCAATGAAAAAATAATATAAATAACAAGTGAGAGAGTAATGGGAGCTGAGGAAACTGCTTCACATAAAATGTTCACAGGAAAATGTAATTACAAAGGAGAGAGCAGCACACAGGCCTCTGACAGAAGGGTCTCCTGAGAGGCAACAGGCACACAAAGATACCTGGCATGCACATGTTGGGCCTCTTGGGAAACTGAAAGGCCACCATGACTGCAACAGAGTAAATGATGTGGGCAGTATGTTCCAGGAAAGTCAGAAAGCCAGACAGGTGCCAAATCACATACGAACTCCTCCCAGCAAGATTTTTATTCTGACAGGATATAGATAAGAAGTCAATGGAAAGTTTTAATCATCCAATGATCCAAAGGAATTCATGAGAGAGCATAGGGGGAGAGGAGGAGGGAGGGAAGGAGGAAGGAAGGAATGAGAAAACAAAGAGGAGAAAGTGGATGGGTCAGGGAGAAAGAGGGAGGGAAAGAAAGAAGAAAACACTTCAGCTGTATTGTAGAGGACAGCTTTTAGAATAACAAGTAAAAGCAGTTGATTTTTCCTTAAGGACACTGTTAGCCATCTTCATGATTAAACAAACGTATGAAAAAAAAAAGGACATAATGAGGAGAGATAAAGAGTGAACAAATTAGATGAGAAAATAGTCAAAAAGGCAAACCACAATCAAAAACAGGATCTACAGTAGGAAAACATACACTTCAGAGGTAATCTTGAACATACATATCTATTCAACTCAGATACTTGAAAGATCGTTCCATTTCATTCAGACTGACAAGCCAGGAACAAGGAAGTGTCAACTGAAAGAGGTTCTCAAATACAAACAGGCAAAGTGATTTCTATTTCCTCTTGGGCTGGGGCTGTATACAGGTGACTCTCCACACACATACACATACACATTCAATATAACCTGAACTGATTTTAAACCCATTTTGGAAAAGAATCCTGAGTCACAATTCAACAGGCAAAGGCACCTAGGACATTTCCCACCAGCAGCAAGCTAGGAAGCTAAGGATAGGAGTGAAACGGATTGACCCAGCTGAGTAGAGAATTAGTGGGCAAGAGAGACTGCATATGATTAGTTACTTCTATTTATGGGTTTGAATCTTAAGGAGAATGCCTGGTCTATCCCCATTTTATTTCATAATTTTCCCCCTGTTGGAGACTGAAGAGCACGAGTCAATTGCCTGAGTGTTGGCATCACACTGGAAACTAAAGGGCCGTGCATTTCAATTCCAGCTCAAGAAACACTCTGGCAGAGCGGATGCAATTCACCAGACCCCAGCGGGCTAGGTTCACACTGTTGTCAGTCAAATCACACAGCTGATGGAAATCAGCAGAGCACATTAGCAATTTATACTCAACAGCCTCTCCTCAATGAGAAATTTCAAGATAATGTTAAGGGAAACTCAAAGTTAATCCAAAATATTTATCTCATAGCTTGGGCCCTTGGGCTTACCATGAGGCAGTTAGCGGGCAAGTGACACAAAAACTGGCATTTCTAATAAGACTCCGGTCGAAACTCCAGGTTCCAATATTCACATGGCCACCTTCAAGCCTGACCTGACCCAGTGCACTTCTGCAGACTCCCTTGGCCATTAGTTTGGCAGCTGCTGGCAACATGATTTGTTTATCAGACTATGTTCTGAGGCAGCTGAGTACTCTGCAGAGATTACTACCACCAGAGATGTCACCCTACTTTATGACAGTCTCGGCTTCAACAAAGCCTCCTAGCTGACTTCTCTGGACTTTAGCTTCCTCACATGAAAGGTCAAGATCATCTGTACACACCCTTCTTTGTGGCACTGCTGGACACCACAGCCCTCGCCTTCTGTTTTCTGGGGCCTCCTCCCATTTTCCCACCCAAACTAGAGAGTAAGTTCATTCACCATGCCAAAAAGACTACCCTCAGTATATCCCTATCCCATTCTGATTGACATATTATTTAATAATATCCACATATTTCTAAAACTTTTTTCACTTATTATAATAAAGTGAAAAAAGTTCTAGAAATATGTGGATATTATTAAATAAGTTAGAAATTCTAAAAATATCTTTATTGTTTAGGAATTAATTCTTTATGAGTAGGGATGGGATAATTGGCAAATGAAGAGAACAAAAGTAGATAAAAAGGTACCTGTGTGTGTGTGTGTGTGTGTATGTGTTTCTGTTTAAAGTACACGTGCATATCCACACAAACACATATGTGAAAACTAGAAGGATATAACCCCCAAAATGTTTAAAATTTCATCTTTGAAAAGTAGGGTTGTAAGTAATTTTTATTTTTCTCCTTATATGCATCATATTCTAGATTTCTAAAATGAACATGTATTATTCTTATAATAAGGGAAAACTATATATGCATATATGAGAGAAAAGTAGGAAAAAAAAGTAGGAACTCTAAAGAGCAGCATGCAGATGGATAACTGACATTTGACTAAATCTCATATCTTCTGACCATTACTTGAGTGATTTTTCTGTTGCACAACTTTTCTTGTCTTTAATGAATAAAAGACCCACATAGAAAAAGAAAAAAGATATGTTGCCTTTGCAATTTATTAGGAATCTTGAAGCAAGAACTAGAAAATGTCACAGAATTATCTGCCTTATTCTGAAGAACAGTCTCCACCCTTAGAATGAATCTGCCTTGAGTATCAGACATAATAACCATTTAAACCTGAGTTAAACTTCACCTCAACTAGCCCTACATTTTTAGATATTGTACATTACGTCCTCTGGGAGATTTAACGTTTATCACAACAAATCAAATCATTGCAAATCTCATCAAACTTCCTGGATGTGGTTATTCTCCAACATTCAACTATGTACAGAATCTCTTCTATCAATCAGCAACACACCCAAGGGAACCCTGCACTGAGCCAGGCCCTAAAAGAAGCCCACAGATACACAGAGAAAGGAGATCATACCTCCAAAAGGGGCCTACCTTCCTTCTCCCCTCTCAGTGACAATGCAATACTCATTTGCAGGACACAGCCACTCCTCTAGGTACAGTCAGCATGCTGCCAGTCAGTCACAGGCGCTGTCCTGACATATTTGAATGATATCACTGTCATGTTCAGGAGAACATTCACTGTTTGTGCATCAGATACCAACATCCCTAGGCTGACCTGCAACTTAGCCACTTATGAATTATGCGACTATGAGCTTTGGTTTCATCATCTATACAATCTCATCAATGTCAAAAGTTAAACAGAATTTAAGAGAATGTAAATGCAGTGTAAATGCACCTGCCATCACAGACTCCCATTGCTAAGATTACTGAGCACCTACAATGAGCTCTAAATCTGGCAAATGGTCTACATTTGCAGTGCAGAATTGGCCATCATGGACGACAGTAGTTAAACATGGAAGACAGCAGTTAGAGCAGGAAACAAAAACAGCCCAGTCTCAGAGAGCAACAAACCTGCATTGGCCTCTGTCTGCACTTGCTGGACTACAAGTGCACTTAATGCTCCCAGGATGTGGTAACAATCCTCTTGGGCATTTTTTAGCATCTCTCTCCAAAACAAACATTCTCTCAAACAGAACAGATACCCTTATTTGTGGAGTGTTCTACTAAAATAAATCCCTATGAAGTCTAGTATGTAATGCAGATCTGGGCCATGGGTTACCTCTTACAGAGGTCAGAGGGAGATATTCAACTTTCACTTTGGGTCAGGCTCCTATCACGTGGAGTCCAGTGTTTATATCTTTACTGCTCGTCATTCAGTTAGTTGGCGGATTTTTAAAAATTCCCTGTAACAAGCCTGACCAAAGGTTTGTGGCCTGAGTTCACCCAAGTTTCTGGGACAACTGTGTCCCACAAGAGTGGTTTTTCATGCTCTATTCCAAATGATATCTCTTGGTATTTATTTTTAGCTCACAGAAGCTGGAGTGTTGCTGATTCTATCACAAATTCTGCATACCACCTCCCTTAGAAAAAAATATTAATATAAAATCAAAAGGCCACGAAAGTAGTCAACTATGTTATGTGTGTGTGTGTGTGTGTATATATATATATATATATATATATAAAGAAATCAAGTGATTTTTTTTCCAAGAATGTGCCCCTTCGAGAGTGATGGGCTGATCTTGGGATATAAAAATGTACACCACAGCTTTGGTTAACTTTATAGCACAAACCTGGGAACAAAGGTCAACGACTTCATCTTAAAGTGCCAAAAACGGGTCTTGCTTGGTCACTTATTCAGAGCATGCCAACCACAGGCCAGTCATGTACTGTGTCCTCCAAGCCACTATCACCTGTGTCACGTGATCCTCTACATTCCTCAGACTCCTCAGCCACCTGCTGTCCACCCTTGCCCTCCCTCCCCTTCCCACCAATCTCCAACCATCTGCAACAAGTGAGTCATTCCTGCCCTCGTTTCCAGTTTGCCCATCCCATCTTACTAAATTCATATTGTTGATATCTCATTTATATTCTTTAGTTCTTTATTACATGGAATTACTTACCGTGGGATCAAGGAAATCGACATTTGGGGAAAAAAAGAAAAAAAAAAAACAAGAACTGGACTTTTAACCAAAATATCACCAATCCCTGCTGTCCACACCAACCCTTCAAATTGTAAGTGGGCACTGGCAAAAATCCCTGTCAATTATATTTCAGTACACTAGAAAACCACATTTGTTTGATATTTATATTTCTTTGGATATATCACTGAAAAAGTTAATGATTAAAACTCACCATAAAGCAGCGACAAGAGTGAACAAAATCCCTCAAACAATAAAAGTCACTCAGTAAAAGAACACAAGTTGGCATTCCATCCTAATTAAGGACAGCCACATGGACACCAAATATTTCCTGCATTTAGCCTCTACCTCATCAGGACATTTACCTCTATTGTTAAAAAAGGAAGTTGAAAAAGGACATACAAAATACACTTTAGATTGCACAAAAGGCAATATGTAAATGCAAATATGTACTGTATTTTCATCCATTTTACAAAATTTATTAAGCAACTACTACGTTAAATCTGTAAATGAATAATTAATGGTTTCTGCCCTGAAGGAACTCATAGTTTAGAAAAGGAGATTCTAAAATACATAAAAATGATTAAGGTCTGGGCAAGGTGTTCAGGAGGTAATTATCCCCGAAGGGAAAAGGAGGTAGAAACATCATCAGGACAGGTGTGTAGAGAAAGCAGTATTTAATTCTGATAGTGAAGATCCACGAGGTCCAAATTGCCTCTGAGCAAAAAAGCAATGATATGAGTGAACACAGCATGTTCAAGAACAAGGGGTGTGGTATGTGGGATGACTAAAGCTCAACGTGATAAAGGCAGTCATAAGTGAGGAGGAGATGAAAATAAAAGAGTAGGGTGGGGTAATTGCTGCATATCTCATATGATCCACATGAGAATTCAAAGCAATTTGGACTTTGACCAGTAGACAACAGATTGCCAAGAGAAGTTTGCACACCTATTTGTTGGCTACAGATTAGTGATGAGGACAGTTACAGTTGATGTGTATGTTCTACTAATCCTCACAATATTCCTAGTAGGACTGGACAGAATCATGTTTGAATTGATGCTCCATTCTCTACAGCAGTGCTGTGAGATTAACTCAAAGGGCATGAATCTGGGAGCAAGAAAACAAGGAGACTAGACTACATCCAGATTCAAACTCCCAAGGGTCTTAAGACAATGCTAATGACAGTGGAATAGAGAACACTTCGAATGCCATTTGGAGGGAGGATTGCTAAAATACCTGCCCTGAAAGCAGCAGTCCTTTGCTAATGCCAACCAGAAGGCCACTCCCCAAGGGGTTACCCACTCTCCTGGCTGAGAAAAGGCCCTAGGTGCTACTAGCCACACAAGAACAGTCCCCCAAGGAGCCCTTTATCCTACAATTGGCCCAATCTTCTGGACCTGGAACTAGGACATACAAAATACACTTTAGATTGCACAGAAGGTACTCTGAGACAGCTTTTGCTCGTCTTGGCCATGTCACCCAGAGTTGCCTGCCACGTGGTCCCCACTCAGACCCTCTCAAGACATCACCTGGTCTAACCCAGCTTCCTCAACAATCCTCTTCACATGGGTCCACCGAAAGCCCAACCCATTTCTCACCTGCCTACCCTTCCATTCTTCCCTTTTCACTCCCTCAAACTCAAAATCTATGCCTAGTAAATTCAATTACCTTGTCTCAATGTTCCTTTTGACAGGATGAGAAAGGTAAGAGCCTGAATTTTGAAAGCTGAACCCTTATAACACTGTTTGCTCACCATCCCTTCAAGGAAATGGTATTTTTATTCTCACTTTTAAGTCTAAAGTCAGTGTAAATAAAGATTCTGTACCAACAACTAAAATATCAAATTATCTGAGCTGGTTCATAACTAGCCTTTTTCTCACACCTTCCTATGATCAAATGATTAAAAAGTTAATGCCTAGCTTTGCAAAAGGCTCCAAGGCTCTGCTCCTGTGATTTCCCCTTTCATTGGGTTGTGAAATACTTTTAGTAACAACTCTGTTCCTATCTCCAAAATCCCCCAACCTGCAGGTGGATTAAGTTTCTCTCCAGTTCACTTTTCAATTTTTTCCTCTAACATCTTTCAAAAATCTTACCCATTTTGACATTCATGCCATTAGACTTTACTACCCATTACCCTTTCTTGCTGTCATCTACCCATCTGCTAGGTGTTCCCTCATTCACTATGACATTAACACCTGGCTATTCCCCTTTCCAGTTTCATCTCTGTCTTCATTCTATTTTCTGTATTTACAGGGAGACTCCAATTCCTCAACCTCTTCAGCTATGATGAACTATTCCTGAATCTATCTCAGTCACCTACTGTCATTATCATAACCTCTGATTTGGGCATGATTGTTTGCACCAGCTTGAGATTTCAGCTTCAAGAACCCCATGCTGTGAATGTCACCTTCTCTTTTTTCAACTCATCTACTCTACTCTGGTATTTCCATTCCAACATCTTGGATTATCTGGTTCTTCAATCCATTCACTACTATTTGTTTCACTCTCAGTCACCCCCTCTCTGACAGGTTAGGTAAAGATCCAAAATTGTAATCTCTCTCTTTATATCTTTAATGCTTTCCCTGCTCTCTTCCTGATTCTCTCTTACCTCGAAGATCCCCAAACTGGTTAAACCAACTATCTGCCTTTTCCACATCCTCAACCAAACACCTGAAAATAATACCTGGAGAAAAATAGACAACCACAACTGGTCTCAAGTTAAACTCCTGGCTGCAATTCTTTAATGGGAAATCCATATTGACTAGCAATCCTGTTACATTTCACATCCTTCTTCCCAAACCTGTTTCACCGTCCCATATTTCAACATCACCCTAATTCACCGGGAAAACAGAAGAAATCAGGTAAAGCCTCCAACTTCCCACCAGTCAAACTACATCCTATAACTCCTGTACCCATTCTCTCTGCAGTCCTTTCTATTATTAAAAATAAACATTCCTGGGCTGAAATTGTAGCTCATTGGTAGAGTGCTTGCCTAGCACATGTGAAGCACTGGGTTTGATCCTCAGCATCACATAAAAATAGATAAATTTTATGTCCATCTACAACTAAAATCATACATACATACATACATACATACATAAAAATGTTCCTGTTCATAATAAAGACTTACCCCTCCATTTGTGCCCTGGATCTCCTCTCTTTCTGGCTCTTTATGAATTTTACTCCTACAAGTATCCATCATTCTCTCCTGTTTCTCTTGTCTACTTAATCATTCTGTCAGGCTAGAAATTCATTCTAAAACCCTCGGTTCCTAACAAACACTCCCTTGACCAATATCCCCACCAAGAATTATTCAATTTCTCTGCTTTCCTTCACAATGAAACTTCTTGAAAGAGTTTTAAGTATTGTCTCCACTTCCACAACTTAATCCAATAAGCTTCTGTCCCAGTCTGTCCACTAAGAACTATGTCAGATTGCCCAAATCACAAATGACCTCATTTCACCAAATGCTACCTGCATCACTGACACAGTAGAACTATCTCCCTTTTAAAACATTCTGAACTATTGGTTCAGAGACATCACACTCCCCTGCTTTCTTTCCTACTCCCTGGTCACTGCTCCTTCTCCTATGTATAATATTTGTTCCAAAGGTCCCCTTCTCAATACATTCTCTATAGGAACTCCCTCCAGTATCAAATTCAAGCTACATGAAAATAACTTCTGTGTAACCTCAGCTAAAATCCCTCTCCCAATCTCCAAACTGAATTCATCCAGTTGTATGACATCTTCAGAAAATTGTCTAATAAGTACCTGAAACTTATTATTGCCAAAACAACACATTTCTTTCATTAAGTCTGCTTCTCTCCCAATTCTCCATTTCCCAGTAATCGACTCAGTTGCTCAAGTAGCAAATAAAAACCTTTATTTTGATTCTTCTTTCCTCCCTCCAAATTATTATTTATTTATTGAGGGGTAACCAAGGATTGAAACCAGGGGTGCTCAACCACTGAGCCATATTCCCCAGTCCTTTTTTATTTTATTTTATTTTTTTTATTTTGAGACAGGATCTTATAAAGTTGCTTAGGGCCTACCTCACAAAGTTGCTAAGGCTGGCTTTGAACTTCTAATTCTCCTGCCTCACCTCCTGAACTGCTGAGACTACAAGCATGTACCACAACAGTGAGAACAATCACATAACTCTATCTCAAAAAAAATCCTAAATCTATCCACTTCTTTCCATTTTTAATATAATGCCTGCCCACACAATGATTACTCTCAGTTGAGCAAGTAAAATAGCCCTCAACTGAAGTTCTGCCTCTAATCTTTTACCCCCACCTCCCATAATCCTGTATGTTTTTAGCAGCCAGAGAAATTTGTAATAACATGTATTCTCAATAGAAGCAATGCCACTAACAGTGGTTCTTGGCAGATAAAAATTATCATATAGTATAATTACTTCTGGTCTTGTATAGTTCAACTCTACACCACAACAACAAAAACCTTCATATCTTAGTATTTAAGGAATACTATAATATTAAGGAAAAATCACTTCAAGCTTTTAATTAATTTTAATTATAATTTTCCTCTCAGAGGGTAATAATAAAAAGTTTAAGAGACACTATTTTATAGCAAAACCACATCATTTCATTCACCTTCATATGATCCTCCAAAGGCTTCTGTTACCCAAAAACAAAATCCAAACATCCTACCTTGGATTACAAAACCTTACAAAACCTTATCCTTGCTTACTTTAAAGTTTTCTTGGACACTGTATCAAATTCAATAATGGCACCCAAAATATATCCACATCCTTATCCCCAGAACCTGTTAGTCTTATCTTATTTAAACAAAAACAAAAAGACTTTGCAAACATGATTACATCAGGATATTGAGATGGAGAGATTATATTTCATTACTAAGTGGGCCTTGTATGCAATAACTTGATATCTTTTAAGAGGGAGGTAGATGGTGATTTGTAAAACAGGAGAGAAATTTTGACCATAGCAGGGGAAAAATGAAGTAATGCAGCTACAAGCCAGTGAGGGTCAGAAGTCACCAAAGCTAGAAGAGGTGAGGGATTCTGCCCTAGAGCCTCAGAAGAGAGCTCAGTAGCGCTTAAGATTGGGAACAGTGAAAGTGGCTTCAGATTTCTGGTCTCCTGAAACATGAGAAAATAAATTTCTGTTCATTTAAACAACAAAGTTTGTGGTAATTTTCAACAGCAACCACCGGAAACTTAATAGATCTCAATCTACCACCAAGTTTAAAGTTTATTTTCCTTGAACTCATATGTCTCCCATGTCTCTCTTTTATTTAATCACCAATTACTTCTTTTCCTTCCAGTAGAATCAAAACTCTTTAACAAGAACAGTTGCTCTTTTGTAAACCACTAGTCTTAATTTGTGGGGAAATGACCAGTATATATTAGGTAATTGATAAACAACAAATTAATGGATGATGTAGAAGGTGAGAGAAAAGGCTATTTTGCTCTTCAAGGAGAAGAGAAACAGCATGGAGAGTAAGAAGGGAAAAATCATAATGTCCTATCAAGACTATGGGACAGCCAAGTGAAAATGTCCACTGACTCTGAGCTCAGGAATCTCTAAGTCTGGTTGGGGATGCAGATTTGGGAAATCACCAGAATCAGGAATATAGAGAGACTTGGTGCAGAATCATCAACTGAGAGAAAAACAGAGAACTAAGGACAGAGTCTGGGAACTTCAGTACCCAGGGAAAGAACTTGCAAAGAGCCATGAGAAGCACACATTAATTTCAAGATTGTGCATTTAGAAAGTGGACATGCTTCTCACCTTCAATTAGCTGGATACAGTTGAAAACAGAGCCCTAAGGATTATCTAAATCACAAAATAGAAGGATCCAGGCTACCCCAATCTTAAGACAAGAAAAGCCATCCACCAACCCAAACTATGGCATAAACAAGAAATAAATTTTCATTTAAGCTTGTATATATTTTCAGTTCTTTCTGTTTAAAAAAGTTTAGTATGCCTTAACCACTAACAGTCATCTTCTGATAAATGCACAGGTAGAGAAGAAGACTCAAAGAAAA
This sequence comes from Marmota marmota marmota, assembly GCF_001458135.2. NCBI lineage: Eukaryota > Metazoa > Chordata > Mammalia > Rodentia > Sciuridae > Marmota > Marmota marmota. The sequence goes on along the minus strand of NW_026000037.1, from coordinate 44,415,572 downwards.
TGACCCAAGTTTGGAAAAAGTGTGGCAAGAAATGGAAAAAACTCCCGTGTAAACACAAGTAAAAAAACTGCCTCATGGATAAAGATGAACAACATGAATTTGTATGTACCCATAATCTGCATGATTTTTTTTTAATTTTCCCAGAAGCCTTCACAAACCCAGGAGTGGAAAATGAAGATTGATACCAAGTTGCAGGTTGTTTCCATGTCCATTAAGACTGAGAAGCTTTTACTAATGTCAAGGGCTTCCAGAACTCAAATCAAAAGGAGTATTATTTTAGGCAAGCATGCCATGTTGTATATTCAACTGTTTCAAAAACTTCAGCATCATCCACGGTGATGTATTAGGAAGTTAAATGTTAAATTGTTCAATGAGTGGAGCAATAGAATCCGAAGTAGCAAAAATCAGAAAATACATAATAGTCATGGGAATAGAATTATCATTTCATTTTGTTATTTCTTTACACAGGTTTCATGAAGTTTCTGTCATAACACCAAATAGCTTATGTGTCTTTGAGTGAGGCACTTAATTTCTCTGGACCACCATTTGCTCCTTGATATGACAGGGCTCATTGTTGATAAATAAAATGATGTATAATAATGAAATAATGCAAAGTGCTCAGTACAGTGCCCAGAAAATAGCAATTGGTCCATAGGTACTTATCATTTTTTATCATTATTAATAAAAGGAGACTATTGGGTTAAATCTCCAAAGTTCCTTCTATTTTAAAGTTTTATGAATCTGTTTTTTTTTTTCCAGGTAAGTATCCCAGCTAGTTAATGATGAGCTAGGATGCGAAATGGGTTAATACTAGTAAACCTAATTTTAAAAAAAAAACAAAAATATACTTGCTATGATTAGTCCTGTGAACATAAAGAGGCAGATGTAAGGAACACAGCATTCTTTGGGTGTGTATGCCACATCTAGAAAGGCTGAGAAAGAAACCTCAACTTCCAGGAAGGAAGAGGAAAGTCAGACCAAAGTCCAGAGGGGAATAGACGACATTGGCCAAGATGAGCTTCCTCTTAGGAAGGACCAGAATCAGAATAGAACAATCCTTGTTTTTTATGGACTTTAAATTCATTTTATTCAGCCATCTCATTTTATAGAATAGGAAACTAGAAGGTACAAAGACACCAAAGTCATACTGAAGTGCCTATAATGTGACTTCGGGAAGGCTTAGAAGTAAATGCTGCTCCCCAAAGTCTCCTTCAACCTGGCATTCGCAAATGGTCCCCAAAGTTTTGCTTCCTTAGAATTCAGAAATCTTTGTATGAGTAGGTCGATAACATAATTCATCAATCATCTTATTATAAATTAATCATACAAATCCTTTCTTAACAGATTGGATTAGTTGGTAGGTGGAGAAAAAGGGAGAAATTGGCAAGAGCAGTGAGTCCTAAAAACCCCGACAGAAATGGACACCAAGTAGGTTTCTCTACCTTTCTTCTGGAATTGTTTTTATAACACTGGTTCACCCGCAGTGATTTCCTTTCCTCTTCCTAATACCCTTTAAATATTGAAACTGCCAAACACATAGGGAGAAAATGAAGACCAAAGAAGAAATAGACCTTAGAGGCCCAGTTTAACTGATTATCTTCAAATACATCTGTTCCATGTTATCTGCAGGACAATCACAACAAATCCATGCCTATCACTAATTTCTTGAAAAATTAAGGAATGTTTAAATTAGCATAGAATCACCTATTTACTAGATATATCTCATGCTCAAGGAGCTTGGGTTAGGCAACAGGTTTGTAAAACGTGTAGAACACAGCCTATGCTCTGCAGGATCTTCCACAGAAAGGAAATGTTTCATGTTTTCAAGTAATTACAGTACAAAGGAGTATACAGACTTCAGAGTGGCACCAAAAGAGTACTTGAAGAGTTTAAGGAGTGTACAAAACAATTCTGACCCCAACTGGGAGGAAAACTCAAGAAATTAGAAGCTAGGGGTAAGGCCTTCAAAAGACAAAATAAAAGGAAGAGCATTAGCATAGGGTAGCTATAAAAATAAAGTAGATTTAGGGAAGTTCAATTAATCCTATTTGGCTGGATGTTAGAGAAGATAAGGGTAGAACCCTGAGGCATAGAGAAGTCCTTGAATTCCAAACAAATACTTGGAACTAGATTTCACAGGGTGGAATGGCCCCCAGAAGGGTGCAGCACAGAGGGATATGATCAAAGCAGCTTTGACATTAACACAATGAAACAAAACATCCTTTCTTTCTTCAGGTTAAATAAAAGGGAAACAACTTTGGTGAAGCTAGGACTCTGAAGTGTATTGTTTTAATCAATTTTGAAATACATTTATAAGCTTGTTGTGTTATATTGAAGTTATATAATGGCATAAAATCATGACCAATTTTTTCCCCAAACTGGTCACCTTGACCATAAATATTTTTCTTATAATATGTACAAAAACATCTAAAGTTTTCTCCTGGTCTTAGTAGTCACCAGCAGATAGATAATTAAACTCTCTTAGCAAGTCACTCTGCCATCACCAAGCCATTCTCCTCGATTCCATTTGATATTAGCGGCTTCTAAAAACCTCATTTTCATAAAATGTTTTCTGTGTTATGGTTTCTAGAGTTTGCTTTCCCTCTATATTAAAATTTTTTATAAAAAATATATATGCATAATCAAATATGAAATTCTACAAAAGCCATATTGCTATTTGAAGAACATAATGCTTGAAAAATCTAAATTAAATGGTCATTGTTCAAAAAGTATCCACATTGCAACGGCATTTCACTATTGAAAAGTTTTTACTTTTTACAGCACATGATTTCATTTTGTCTGAATAATTTAAAAGGTGCTCCCAAATTGTATTCATATATATATATATATATATATATATATATATATATATTCAAAAAACCTACACCTACATTTACAACACGTTCGACACAAAATGTGTGGATTTTCCAAACCAAAGAATTCTCCAATTCTCTGAGGACACCAACTTAGTACCCTGTGATTTAATTCAATTTTGATATCAACTGCTCAAGTGAGGGCAGAACACCTGGTTAAGGACTCACACCCACAAAAATGCCTCCCCCTACCCCCAATTTCAGACAGCCATCACAACTGACTTAAGTCCCCAGGTTATCCTTAGTTTTGTCCAACTTGACCATAAATTGAGGGTTCCCACAACTTTCTCAGGTTCACAAAACTGCTATAACAGCTCACAAAACTCAGGAAAATACTTACCTTTACAGCTTATCATAAAGGATAGTATAAGGATAGAAAGAAGCAGCCAAATGTTACGCCGTGTAAGCACAGGAGCAATGGTGTGGTGATTCGTGCCTTCTCTGGACAGCACTTCCAGGTATTCACAAACCTGCAAGCTTTCCACACCACATAACCTTGGATTTTAAATATGTAGATGTGATTAAACAACTGGCCATTAGTGATTGGCTCAGTCTACCCAGAAGTCAAGGGTAGGGCTGGAATTTCAACTCCCTGATCACATCACTGGTGGCTACAGGAACCAGGTCCCACCCAGAAGCAATCCAGGAGCTCAAGAGAGTCACCAGTAATCCTATTAATATGCAAAAAGACACTGGATCACTCCCGAAATTCCAAGGATCTTGGAAATTCTTGTATCAGGAACAGGATGAAGTTATATTTCTAATAATATCACAATATGTGACAGTAAATTTTTAGTTGAAGAGGAGATATCTCTTATTAAATGGTTCTTCCCATAAATGTTGATGAACTAATAGAATCAAGCTTGACCTACTTAAAATCAGAAATATATATATTGTTTGATAGCCTCAATGACATAGAATAAGGTATCCATTCCGAGAAATCCCTCATTTGTTGAGCTCATCGTTATGGAAACATCATAGAGGGTACTTACACACTAGGTAATATAATCTTTTGGTCCATCATGTATGTGGTCCATTTTTTAATCAAAACAAAGATGTGCAGCACATGACTATATGTGTGCTGTATTATTAAACTCTAAGCTTCTCAAAAAGAGTATAACTGTACTTTTTTATCCAGCATTTATTCCTCCATAATGCTGCACAAGACTATAGAATACTTAAGATGAGTGTAACAATGTGATATGTAGTGCTTCTTTCTGAAGCAGTTTCTGTACTTAGGGCAATCCCATGAGTCCAAGTATTGACAAGTAGAATCAAGTTTTGGAAAACCGACCTGAAAGCATCAACATATTCCCAAAGTAAAGAGAAAAATAATGATCTCAAAATTGCTTCCCTTCTCTAATACCCAAAGCTGCAATTAGGCAAACCTCCCACTACCCTAAGACACATACACATATTAAAGTTAAGAAAGAGAGGATAATTTATGGACGACACACAAGAAGTGACTTGTTGGGTTAATTGTATTTTTTTGGGGGGGGGGGCTTTTTTTTTTTCAGGGCTGAGGATCAAATTTGCCTTTATGAAAATAAAAAGAAAACGTAAGGAAAAAGCAGTTAACTGCCTTCTAGTATTTTGAAGTTTACTGCCTGCCTGATACATCACTGACAATTTTACACATGTTATATATTATTATACCTATTTTCCAGTGACACAATTGAGGCTTAGTGAATTTAATTAGGCCACTTAAGGCCAAAATCTTTGGTTTTTTCGACTTAGCTAGTTTGTTCCAGTTTAGTCATTGGAGAAATATTTATTAAATGCTTATTACAAGGTAGTCATCACAATAAACAGAGATCTGCAAGAGTGCAAGATAAACCAAGCCCTACTCTCACAGAACTTCAATTCTGGAGCTAAAACAGAAACAAATAACTACATGGATAATTTCAGAGTTATTATAGTTTGCCAATGAAAATGATACAGCTTTTAAGAGCTATAAATGATATTAAACAATTTCAAAAACTAAATGGGGAGGGAATTAAACCTACTGACAGTTGGTATATTTGTGACCCTCTTTTTAATTATGGACCAGCCAAACAACTTTATATTTTAATAAATCAAAAGGAGGTTAAGGCAGAGCTTCAATGATGCTTAGTATCTCTATAATGCACCCATTGAAAAATATATATTTCATTTGGTCTTTTTAAAAAATTCTTTATAACATAAAGTGACAGCTATCAAAGTGCATAGATCTAACAATGTGGATTCTCAAAACTAAAATTTCATCCTTATGTGTTATTCACTAAGGTATTGCTACATTATTTTGAAAGAGCTGAATTGCTAAAATCCAGGAAGTATTATAACTTGACATAATGTTCCTGTGAGAAACACCAGGTTTCAAGACCCACATCAGCAAGGTTCCGCAGGCTGCACGTGGTATCCCTTGGGCAATAACATCCAGTTCTCATATGATGGTCACCAAGAACTGTGGGACTTAGAGACTTGGAATAGTCAGTAGTTAGGACAAAGTGCTTGGTTCCAATGTGAGGCTTACCATTACCCTCCACACTCCAAAAGAAAAAAGAAAAAAAAAATCACATCTCTTAAATTTGGAATGTATGCAAAATATTAACAATTTTAAGCAATAAAAACTCAGTGTAACTTACTAACTTCCTTCCCTCACCTATTTATACAAGTAGACTAAATTAGCTGTTAGCTATTTCTATAGTTGCCTCCTATGATATTTATAATGTGTTGTGTAATTTGGGTTGTCCCTGTCACTGAGACTTGGTGCGAATATGTGTTTGTAAATTACTTTGGAATTTTTGAGGAAGGCTTTCCTAGAGTGAATGTTCCTCTGAACAAGGTGGAAGACAGTCTAGAGACCATCTGGAGAAGCAGCACTTCATTCACCCAGATGCACCTTCTTGCCAAAGCACTTTGCAAATCTATTTTTGCTGATCAAAGTTACTACGTGGAAAGTGGAGGCTGTTTTAAGTTCATCAGTGTATACCTTCCGTTTCCTCTAAAGACGGTCACACCCCGGTAAGCTGAGTTTCTCAAAGAAGCTTCTGTCCCCTTCGAGAATGGTTCCCACCCTTGCCTCAGAAAGAAGCAACAATCCTTCTTATCAGATTAGTCACATTCACAAGCTAAAAGTTTGCATATACTTTCACAGAGATACCAAACCCCGCCCTAAAGCCCTGCCACTTTTCTAAGTGTTACAAATGCAATAAACCCTAGTTCCCCTCCAAAACGTAAACAGTTAAACCCCAAATGAGAACGAGTCTTCCGTGGATGGGGAGAAATTCTAAATCCTTCTCCAGTTTCCCGCCACCACCACCTACCGCAACACCAGAGCCCCACAAGAATCGCCGGGATCAGAAAGGGACCACTCCCCCCTAGAACCCCAGGGACCAGGAGGGGGATCGCCCAGGAAACACACACCTGAGATTAATCTTCACGCGCGAAGGGGCAGCGGGCAGGAGCACCTAGTTCCTCCAGCCAGGGCGGAGTCAGCCTCCCCCCGAGGATCTGAGGCTCGGCCCTGTGCTCGCAGCGAGGCGCGCGGGGATGTCACTCGGGTCAGGCTGGGCGAGTGTAACCCGACGCGCCCTGCACGGCCGGCCCGCCTCCCGGGCGACTCCCGTCCTCCCCGTCCAGC
>NW_026000037.1:44332331-44408421 GCF_001458135.2 Marmota marmota marmota | reverse complement strand
AGGCCGGCAGAGCTGGCTTACCTGATTTCTCGTCGCCCGCCCCCAGATCTGGCTTCCCCTACTCAGCACCGCTGGGTAGGCAGGCTTCCCTGGGCCTAGAGACGCGTCTAGGAGGCAAGCGGACCCCTGGGACCCCGCCGTAAGAGCCCAAGTCCCTCACCCCGGCTGCCCCCAGCCGCGCGCACTGGAGGCGCGCCAGGCCCCCTGACCCCCTGCCAGAATGTCAGCGTTGGGACCCGCAGAGAAGACCAAGCCCAGTCACCAGGGGGTGGGATGCTGAGCACAGGCTCCTTGGGCCCAGCCTCGTACAGGTGGGGGGAGGAGGCAAGCCACTGCAGTTGAGTAACAGGCTTCCCACTTGCACCCCGCAAACCCGACCCTGCCCACTGAGCATGCCCACTCCAGCTCACTTATTGGAACTTTGAGGGCTAGACAAGTCCAAGGAAGGCTTAGATGGGGTTCTAATGGACCCTGCTTCTTTGAAGATTTTTCCACAGAAGACCCCTAAAATGTTTTTAAGGTGGCATTGGAAAGTACCCAGGTATAGTCTGAAAGACTCTACAAATTAAGGCAGCCAAATTAGTTTGAACAACAATCTCAGAGTTGTTTTTGTTGTCTTGCTTTTTAAATCAAATATTGTCATTTATTTAAGATGATTAAACAGCAGAATTCCTACAAATTGAACTATAGGAATGTGTAGATTCATTGAGTCCCAAACTCAGCAACTTCAGCGAGTCAACCATTCTCTATACAATGGAACACTGGTTCTCAGCCTTAGACCTACATTAAAATTGAGGAACCAAAAATGAACAATACCAGATTTCCATCCTTACACCCATTGGATGAGTCTGAAGGCAAGACCTGAAAATCCTTATAATTAAAAACAGTGGCTATCAGAAGTATAGCTTTGGGACCACTCAGCATCAGCATCACCTAAGAACTTGATAGCAATGCAAATTCTTTTTCACTCTAGACTACCTGATTCATAAACTCTGGGACGGGCTTAGTAATCAGATTTAACCAGATACTCTTGCGCACTAAAGTTTGAAAACCATTGTTTAAAAGCTACCATAGGAGATTATAATGAGCAGCCAAAGTTGAGAACGCTTGTAATATACCAATGCTTTTCACATTTGTTTTTTTCAAATCTCTAACTTTTATCTATTTCAGTAAATTACTCAACAAAGAAATATAATCTGGTGCCAGTCCTGGATTTCCTTCCCACTAATTCTCCCAGAAAAGTTCAGTGCTTGGAAAATGGAGACCATCTCTTATACCACTTTTTACTATGGTGCCTATCATAGTTCCTATAGTAGATGTTTTAAGTGTTTACTGATTGAAATGAATGCTTATGTGAATTATTGGTTCCAGGCCCTCCTGTGTCTGCTTTCCCCCAAGTCCTCATCACCTTGCTAGCTACAAAGCCCACAGGGATCTTTTCATCAATAACCCATGGCCATCTGTCAGACCTCCATCTGACTTGGATATGGGAGAAGGTAGAGTAAAAAGCATTGGACATGATTTTACTTGCCAAAGTAAGGGCCTGAAGAAACAACAGAAAGCAGAAGGAGGGTAAACATCCAGTGGGAATCCAGAAGACTACAGAAGAAAAAAGATTTGTATAGAGAACTGGTAAAGGAGAAGAGTCAAGGTTGTTAATCTGATCAGCCTGCAACTGAGATTGAAATTCTTTTCCAAAATTACACATCTCTGCTGTGCATTTCCCGGCTCTCCATATACACATCTCATCTCAATTGTTGCCTTGAATAAAATAAATTAAATAAGAAATTGTTATATAGGAGATTATTTCATTTACTGGATAAAAACATTGCTGGCTAGTAATTATCCTGAGCATAATTTGTTTAGAGCATATAAAAATGTTAATGTTTTAGAAATGAAATACTAGATAATTTTAAATTGTGTAGATTTATAATTCTGCTTTAAGATCCCACAGAAACTTATAAAAATAGTATTCTCTATTTACTCCATCAAAGTTTTCTAATTGGAATAAAACATAAAAACACATTTTCCTTGTAGTCTAATACTTAATGCTTTAAAAGGCTTTTAAAGATACCGTTTATGAATACCTGAAGCAGCTTTCAGCCTTCTTGTCTCTGCCCCTATCTCTCACCCTTATTGTGACAAGAATTTCAGTCAAAGAGTTTGGTTGGTGATTGGAATACCTAACAGGAACACAATTTCCCATGTGTCTAAGCAATTTCTTTTCATTATTAAAATAATTTCAAAGGGAAAAGGGGTATAATTATGAATTTAGGAGTTGTTCTTCAGAATTATTATTCCATAAACCATATTTAAAACAAAAACACTTCTCCCTAAACACTACTGCTTCTTTTTACTCAAGGAATTAAAGCAAGCCAAATGAAAACAGGTTTAGGGATTACAAAGAGAAAACAGGGGGCAGGGAATGGAAACATTGATCATAACCACATTGAGAAGCATAAATTAATCATTTCAGCAGGAACAATCTTGAAGACCAAGACTTCAGGGAAGTTAAGAGTCTCAAATATTTCTCCTTGCCATCATAAGCATGACTAAGCACTTGGAAGGAAACTATGTTTACTGTTTTTCAGATTGCCAGTATCAGATAACTTTGGTGCCACCTAACTCTTTTCTTATGTACCCAAGAAAACTTCAGGACAGTCATGGGTTTCCACTTTCACATAACTACAAAACCTGAAGTTTTCTCCTTTTCCTTCCTTCCTGTCTTACCAAAGACTTGAGTGCCTTCCATTCACTTATTTCATCTTTCTAGTACTTTCAAGTGAATTTAAATCATTGCTTATACTACAGCATAACAAAATGAGCAAGAAGTTCTTCCTTTCCCAAGCCTGAAGTGTTGACCACCTGCTACTAAGACATCTGAAACCCAGCTGCTACCGGTGAAACTTACCGAACACAGAGAACCCACTGATGTTACTGAACCAAGCCTGTTGTGTCCACATTGCAGTATGTCAATCTCTGAAATAAGAAGCTTTGCAAAAAAGTTTCTTCATGGAGTGGGGAGACCCAACATTTAAATACACCTACCCAAGTGCTTGGGGAGGTGCATCAGATAAAGAAGCAGGACTGGCTGGGCATAGTGGCAAATGTCTATAATCCTAGAAACCAGGGAGGCTAAGGTAGGAGGATCACAAGTTCAAGGCCCTCCTCAGCAATTCAGCAAGATCCTGTCCCACAATTAAAAATTAAAAAATAAAAAGTGCTAGGGATGTAGCTCAGTGGATATATCTCAGATGTCCCTGATTTCTATTCTAAGAAAACACACACACACACACACAGGACGATGAAGAGGCAGGTGGCCTGAAGCATGGGAAAAGGTGATTGGAGATGAAGTAATCAATGGTTTGTGCTTACATAAAATTCTTGAGTCTTCTATGTGTTTAGGGTAGATTAGTTCAAAAATGTGTATTTCCTCGTGTAAAGTTATTCCTTTTAGGTCTGCTTATCTCTTGTAATAGATTTCTTTTCATGTTGTTCTCATTACATTATATATTTTTTGTTTGGTTGGTTTTTTTCTCTCAGAATCTTAGTGCATTGAAGACAGAAACTGCCATGTTTTATGGAACTCTTCAGTTCTTTGCACAGTGCATGATAATTAATAGATGTTCAACAAAGATATGATGAATTTATTTATATATTTAGAATGGCTGTTTTCAGGATATTTCATTTCCCAAAAAACCAGTCATTCTATATTCTCATCTTGATGCCTGCTTAGAATCTGCACTTCTGTACAAACTGTATGGTGAAAACTCTGCTTCATCTTTCTAAAATATTATATAAATTCTGTAAGCCAGGAGCTGGGGTTGTGGCTCAGTGGTATAGCACTTGCTTGCCATGTGTGGACCTGGGTTTGATCCTCAGCACCACATAAAACTAAATAAGCAAAATAAAGGCATTGTCCATCTATAACTAAAAATATATTTTTAAAAAATTCTGTAAGCCAAAACAGACAGACAAAAACTAGAAAACTTCATGGATCTTCATGGGATGCATTTCAGAAAATGGGGGCATTAGGGTGGGCTTTTCAGTCTTCTGAAGTCAAAAGTCACCACCCCTCAGACACCTGTGCAGGCATAAGTGAAGTCAGATATTTCAACAAAAGCAGCTTCATGTCCCTGAAAAGTAACCTAGGCAACCATTATCATCATGACCCATAAATCAGAGGGTATAAAGCTAATAGGAAACTAGTAATATACTGTTTAGTCGCATGACCTTCAAAACTAGTGATTTTTTTTAAATTCAACTAAAGGCAAGTAACCAAAAGTAAATAGAACTAAAGGGATCAGACAAGCTTTCTGTCAGTTTCATTGATGATTCTACCATGCCCTTTTAATAGCCATTTACCACAGACCTGCTGTCAAATATTTTAATCCCAGATCATTTCTAAAGATATGCAAAATTTCCCCAAAGTCAAATAAATTCACTGGTCACTGAAGATCATAATTAAAAATATATAATATTAGAAGAGAAAGGGGCCATAAATGTTATTAACCTCCACGCTTCTGTTTTACAAATGGTGAAACCAAGGCTTACCTAAGATTACAAGGTTAGCTAAACATAGAACCAATACTACAAAGAGAAATGGCTTGTTATCAAGAACTCTGTATGAGCTTCACATGCATCCTCTTATTCATTCACCAACGACAATCTGGTTCTCTATCCTCCCAGAGCCTCAATATCCTCATCAATGAGGGATGTTAGTAGTAAACATTCACAAAGTGTTTACCTTGTGTCAGGTTACATATCCTAACAAAATATGTAAGGTTTTTTTTTGGGGGGGGGATTTTGAAAACTAAGGAAACTGAGGTACAAAACTGTGAGCAATATGCCCAAGTCAACATAGCTAGCAAATAGCCAAACTAAAATTGAAAGGGATAATATGTGTAAAATACCTGGTATATAGGTGGTCAATAAAAATATCACCAGTCAGTTCGCTTCCCTAAACCATGGTCATTCTGGTTCTTGATCTAATTTCCTGCCAAGACACTTTGTTCTGAACTTTAAATTTTCACTTTCTTTTCTATTTTATTCTTTAAGTTTGGTGTATTTTAAGTAGTTTACAGGAATTAAGAAGTACTAAATATACCTGTAATCTTATCCATTGTTAACAGTAGTTGCAAACACTAAGAAGCTAACCAAGAACTAAATACAGTAGTTCTCCATCAATTCATTACTTGAATTCCTTTTTGTTTATTTAGTTTTGGGGATACTGGGAATTTAACCAAGGACTTCACACTTGCTAAGCAAGTACACTACCACTGTGCTACATCTGCAGCCATTACTTTGTAAATTCTTAACAGCAGAGTTATAGATAGCTAAAAATATCCAACAGAAAGTCTTCCCATGTCAGTGATTCTCAGAGTTAAGATCAGGAATGAGGTGAAAATATATGATCCTTGAAAAGATGAAATAAAAATACTAAATATATTTTAAATGGGTACTTTAAGTTTTATTCCTGGTTTATAAGAATCTGGGAAAGTATTCTTAAAATAAACGTTTAAAGCATCAATATAAAGTGGCACTGAGAAACTTAGATTTAAATGTCTTGAGGGTAAAAGAAATCTGTACTTCTTTCCTAGACTGTCACCCACTTTTTCCTAGGATAGGATAGAACTGAAAACAAGCTTTTGCAAATGTTGGTGGAGTAAACTCAAAAATATTGTCTCTGGAACACAGCCTCCTATTTAACAGCAACAGGAAAGTTTTGGGTAAGCAGAAATGTCCTAAGAAACACATTCAGAGAACATGAATAAGTATTAGGTTCTGATGTGGGAGCTGAAACGAAATGGAGAACTGGATTCAAAAGAAAGTCAGTTATCATCTCTGTGTAAGAGGTAACTGAGCCCAGGACAAACAGCCCAAGAAACTGGATCTTTGCTTAGTTCTGCATTGGAGTAGCTGTTATATAACTTGGAGGTGGTTTAAATCTCAGCAGTAAATGCTTAAAATAAACTTGACCACCAGTTTTAATGTTACAAGACCATTTAAAATAATTAATGAATCTGAACAGCAAAAAATAGAACAATAACAAAATTAATATTTGTCTCTGTACAATGATCAACTTTACAATGAGGGTGTTGTTTCTTAATTCAGCAGCCTTGACCTATGCATTAACCTAGTTTCTGCCAGGCCAAGAAAAAGACTTTTATATCCAGAGAGAAAGGCTAGTGGTAACAGGAGCTGTTTCCTCAGCAAATACTTTGGCCTCAAAACCAAATCCCCCTCTATCAATAAAATCATCATACAAAGCCTAAAGAAGAACAGTACAGCATCTTTCTTCCGTTTTCCTTGGGTTACAAACTGCAGTTCATTTTTGAAAGAACTCTATAGGAGGGTATAAAACAGAAGTGAATGGCTCAATGTGACATCCGTTAAGGAGAAATTTTTAAAATGTAATAGAAAAAAATCCATCTTAAAATTCTCTAGACCACACTGAAAATAAATGATTTTATTCATTTTGTGCCTACCTTTTAACCCTCTCCAAGTTTCTGAGAATTGAAATGACTTGACATATCATTAAAAGCTCGAAATCGGTGTCATGGCACCTAAAATTTTTTTTCTGGCAAATTTAGAGTAACGTGTGTTCTAAAAATATTTCAATAACCAAATGTGGAGCAAGACAATTTTTCTTAAGCATATGCTCTTCACTATCAACCTGATTCTCTCATAATTTTGAAGTGGAACAAAAGTCCTGCCTTCCCAAAGGCCTTCCTAAAGTGGGTCTCAAAATAATGCAGACTAAAATTGTACTTTTTCCCTAGACACAATTTTGCACCTAATCTTGTGTCAAGGGAAAGCACAGACTAATAAAAGTTAAATCAAAGATTAAAAACTACAGTGTAATAGACTGAATTATGGCCTCCCAAAAGATAGTCATATCCTAAATCCTGGAACCTAGCAATGTTAACTTACATGAGGGGAAATGGATTTTGCAGATGTGATTAAGTATCTTGAGATGGAAAGATTATCCTGAATTTTCAGTGTGGGCCCTGAATATAGTCATATATATTATTTTAAAAGTATTAAGGAGATTACAAATATCTCCATTCTATATAGACAGAGTGTAAAAGACAGTGTGAACATGGATGCAGAGATTAGAGAAATGCAAACACAATCAGAAAATGAATGCCAGAAGCCACCAGAAGCAAACTGAAACACAAAATAGATCCTCCCTTAGGACCCCCAAGAGGAGTGTAGCCCTACCAAACCCGTGATTTCAGCTCAGTGATACTGATTTTGGACTTCTGGCCTTCACAACTGTGAGCCAATAAATTGTTATTGTTTATGCCACTAAGTTTGTGTCAATTTTGTTATAGCAGCAACAGAAAACTAATACAGCTTGTTAGAGTCTGTAAACAAGTCAAAATAACACCTGGCATTTTGCCAGGGGAATGTTAGAGTTCGTAAACAAGTCTGGATGGTGCCTGGCAAAATGCCAGAGGGAGTGGTTTGAGAAGTAACAAAAGCAAGCCATTAAGTGTGGAGATTCCTGATTGGTTGACTGCTGTATCTAGTTTATGTTAATTAGATAAGTTGTGTGGAATGTATAAATACCGCTCCTGTCCTACAATAAACGGCTCCCACTCCTGCTGTATCAGTCTACACAAGTTGTTCATCACCCCCCGGCTAGTTTGCTGCAGCCGGACTGCGGCAACAGCTACCTCTATTTGTTTTCCTTTGGCAGTGATTCTCATCTTCCATTCTAAAGCTAGGCCTTTTATACATCACTGACATTTTTGGTGTGTTTTATATTCAGAATGACAAAGCAATTCACAACCATGCAAATAGATCAAGTTTTTACCTTGTGGGACATCCAAGCAACACCAGTCTTGTAAAATTTGAAAGATGCCTGGCTGTGTGTGTATGTGTAAAGAAATGCTAAAAGAAGGTTGAAAAAAATCATAATATAATTTGAATGTTAATAATTAGCAGATATTTATCAGAAGGAATGCTTCAACAGCTCTCCCAATATATATATATATATTGCCGCAGTCTGGCTGGGCACAAAATCACGAGCCACCACACAGCTTGTAGATTCAAACAGCAACTCTTTATTCCCGAACTCACACCAGCCGTCTACAAACACGTTCTGGGGAAATCCACGTTCTCTGCCCAAAATCCACGTTCTCTGTCCAAATCCACCTCCACTGGGCTTCTGTCTCCCAAAAAATACTGTCTGAATCCCGTGAGAACTCAAGGGGAACTCAGGCAGCAGGATACGCCCTATTCCCAGCAGGAATAATCTTAAACCTGGAACGCCCTAAACTGGAATGCCCTAAACCCAATTATCCTAAACCGGGAACACCCTAATCCGCCCTGGTCCTTGAGCAAGGTCACCTACATGCAATGTCACTGCAAAATGTCCTATTTCCACGAGTCCTTCCACTAAGCAACATGGGGTACGCTGGCAAGGAAATTGTCATACCTACTTGGCTAATGGCTCCCAGCAATATATATATATATATATATACACACACACACACACACACACACACACACACACACATATATAAACTTAAATGTATGGTCTGTAGTAAACAGATTGGTATATCACTCCAATCCTCCTTCACACAGGACTTATTCTTCACCTGCTAGAAGCATCTTCAGCCAACTCCTTCAGAATTCACCTAGAGTACAGAGAGCTTCCTCATTTATAGTCCCTCCTTTGCTGGGCCAGTCCTCATCCCATGATAGAATGAGACTGGGGTAGAAAGACTGAGCTAGATAATTGGGAAATAACTCTGATGGCATGTGTGTGTTCTAAAACTCCCTTAGGGGTTGATCAAGGCTTTTTTGAGACTCCATCACAATCCTACTTCTCCCTCTGCCCAATCCCATTTCTGCCCTCTTTCTTGCATAAGTATTAGCCCTAATTAGTAACCTGTCATTCCCTGTCTCAATATCTGCCTGCGAAAAAAACAGTCTGCATAGGGCCCTTTGTGGATACAAGGCCTAGATGACAAAAAACCTTGACTT
Organism: Marmota marmota marmota; assembly: GCF_001458135.2. Taxonomy (NCBI): domain Eukaryota; kingdom Metazoa; phylum Chordata; class Mammalia; order Rodentia; family Sciuridae; genus Marmota; species Marmota marmota. Next base: position 44,399,424 of record NW_026000037.1, on the reverse strand, counting down.
TGCAGAATTTTAAATTCATTCTTACCTCCTTGTTCTAACTTCTCCTTTGGGACTACATATTTTTGTCCAGTTCAAATAGCAAACCAATTCCTGGAGCTGTACACTGTGTTCTGCACATGGAAGGATACAAGACTAACGTGAATTACCAAATTCTCCTCATAGACTACTTCCTTTAAGGTGTTTCTAACCTCAGTCATTCAGGGAATATTTGCTGAGTGTACATATGTGCCAGACACTGTAATTCTCCTCAAGGGCATATGCTCTCATTACTCAGCCCACACTGAAGCATGTGCTGCAAGTCAAGGTTCATATATGCCTCCAGAGTGGGATAAAATGAGTTTATTAAGCAAGTATAAAAAAAAAGGGGGGTGGTGGGGTCTGTAGAAAATTGGGGAAACATGCCACTTTTGACAGGGTTGGCCCGCTACCTTCACCTGGGGATCAAACTGAGGAGGACCAGTTAGCTGGGACAACCAAACATTATGTGCCTCCTGTCATCACTACTGAATTGTTTTTGCCATGATATTAGACCTGGATTAATGGAGTCTTTAGATTTCAGTTTCAGTCCAGAAGACAATGGACTCCTTCCCTTTGATAAGACAATGTTACAGAAGAATAAAAAGGGAGGGGGGCTGATCTAGAGTAAAAGTGATATACGTGGCATAACTGGTTATGATTGTTTTAATTGAAGGCCAGCTTGAAAAGAAAATGAATGTAAAAGACATGTTGGGGAATGCTATGAGTTAAATGTGCTTTTTCCCCCAAGGTTCACCTTTTGTGAGCTTCTACCCCAGGATGGCAGTACTGGGAGAGAGAGTGACACTTTAAGAGGTGGGACCTACTGTGTCTTAGCTCAATTAAAGACATGTCTTCTGAAGGGATTAAGATATTTCTCCTGGAACCCTGGAGAAAGCCTTGTTACAGAAGCCTGAGTCTGACCCACCCAATCTCTCTGGCTTCCTGTTTTGAGATATAACTGCTTCCTCTCACATCTCCATCCACAATGAGGTGACATAGTTAAGAGGAGGCCCTCACCAGAGCCTGCACCTGTTGTTTGGACTTTCAGCAACTAAAACTATGAGCTAAATAAACATCTTTTCAAAGTTTGTCTGCTTCAGATGTTTTGTTATAGTAATGAATGAATGGAGTGACAGTGTGATAATTTGAGTATTAACTGAGTAAAACTGACATAAGGGAAGTACAATTAATTTTTTCCAATGTGAAAATAATATTCCAGTTATATAGGAAATTGTCCTTAGCTTTAAGGATCAAGTAACATCTCCACTTTAATATGGTTCAGCAAAAGTATAAATGCATAGATACAAGTATTTAATCTTATAAGAAATATGGCAAAATATTAGCAATTTTTGCTAGAGTTAGATTAATATACATTTATTTTTCTTTCCAAGTTTTAGGAAGCTTTTAAGATTTTCTTAATCAAAATTTTAGCATAAATTAAGGGGCAGCCTCTACAAAGCCCTTGTCCATTGTTGTCATGAGAGGATTAGGCTCAATGTTCTTAAATCCTCTGAATTTTCAAAATAAACTGGAAATCCAGAGTTTTCACGTAAAGCAATTTTGACCTTAAGAAAAAAATTAGCATCTTAAAAACAAAAATCTTAAAAATAAAAAGCAATAACTAAAATCCCTGTGCAGTTCTGATAAAATACATTTGGATGCTGAATCTTACCTCTAGGTTTCAAATTTCCATCTCTGATTTAGATTAAGATCTTTTTCCTTTTTTCCACTTTAATCTGTTCTCTTATGCCTTAGCTCTCTGAACCTCTACTCCTGATTCTCTTCCTCTCTCAAAGTGATAATCTGGATAACTTTCTCTCCCGGCAACTGGCCTCTGCCACTTTTCTATGTCATTGAGCAGTTGCAGGATAATATGAGAACAACTCAGGCTATGGATTTGTCTGAATCAGATGATTTAACAGATTGAAAATTGTTTAATAATTATCCTGGGGCACTAAACATTATCCTAATGATCTAAAATAGTTATTAAACTTGACCACTTAAGATTATTAAATCACAACATCTGTGTCTTCAGGAAGCATTTCTAGTCCATGTAATATTTGCAAAACATTTACAACTGCTTTTAGTTATATCTCACACCCTATGATTGGTTTATAGTTTTTTCCTTATTTAATGGCTGAAAACACTAGGTGTGGAGTCCTGAAGTTAAGCCCTTCGTGTGAGAAGGTATTAGACCTAGGCAAGCTTCCTGGATGACAGGCCACTACTTATCCAACTGCGCCACCTTCTCTCCAGCCCTTGTTTGTTTTATTAGCTAATTACCAGGCTGCATATTCAACCCAGGTTCCAACTATATTAAGGGCTATTTACTAGCTAAAATCAATATCCTTTCGATTAGCCACCTGGCGGGGCTTTTGGTAACTAAGCATTATTTGGGCTTCACTGCTCTCACTCCACTGGGGAGACTGGAAAGTGCTTTGTTTTGATTTTTTACACTTAGTGGCTACTGCTCTTAACAGTAGGGGATAAAGGGCAGTAGAGACTGACTCTTCCATGGCAGAACCTAGGAACAAACACACATATCCACTCCACAGGAAGAGAAGCAAAGAAAAATGGAAAGACAAGCTGATTTTTAAGATTCTAGTTCATTAGATGAATCTCTTCGGATGTATGTCTGATGCTCTAAATACTGTTTAACTCTGAAAATATAAAAATGAATAAAATATAGTCTCCAACTTTTCAAGTTTGAAAAAACAACATTGAAACAATCTTTACTATAAAAGAAGGAAAAGAACGAACAGTAGAGGTGGGACAGGTTTTTGAGATAGTAAGACAAAGGGAATGATTCATTACTTACAAAAAAAAAAAAAAAAGCCATAAAGGCTTTTTTGTCAATAGAGATGGTGACAAGTAAATGCAACCAAAAGGAGCATTTTCATTGCAGGTATTTTATTAAAGAAAAAAATTGTGTTTACGTTGGAAACATGAAAATATATAGATTTTTAAAAAGGAAAAAAAATTATAATACTACTAGTTGAATGACATTTAACCATGGTAATAGCTTACTATAAACATTGTGAAAATATTTTCTATGACATATATGTACAGCTTAAAAAATATATATATGCAGGGATGGTACTCTGAATCATACTCCTAAACCAAGTCTTGCCACTTAATGACTTTTCACGACTTTGGGCAAACTGCTTAGTTTCTCTGAGCATCAGTATCTTCATCTATAATATATTCCTGCCTCATTGAAATGCTGTAAAGATAAATGAAATGAAAGAAGTACAATTCTTAGAACAATCCCTGGCACATATTAAGCACTCAACATGTTCAGTCATCCAAGAAGTCATCCATTCTAAGTACTTAGATCACATCAATGAAGTAAATATGATATAGATTGAGTAACCCTTTTTCACAATGCTTGGGACCAGAAGTGTTTCAGATTTCAAATGTTTTCAGATTTTAGAATATTTGCATATGCCTAAATGAGATATCCTGTGGATAGGCCCTAAGTCTAAATATGAGATTGATTTTTATTTCATATATAATTTATACATATAGACCGAAGGTAATTTATATAATATTTTTAGTACATCTGTGCTTTGACTGAAACTTGTCACATTAGGTCAGGTGCACAATTTTCCATTTTATTTATTTATTTTAATTTTTTATTTGTTTTAATTAGTTATACATGACAATAGAATGCACTTATATACTTTGATGTATTATACATAGATGGGATATAATTTTTCATTTTTCTGAGTATACATATTGTACAATCACATTGGTCATACAGTCACATACATACATACAGTTATAATGTCTGTTTCATTCTATTATCTTTCACAATTTTCCATTTTTGTCATTATGTTGGTGCTTAAATAAGATTTTAGATTTCAGATTTGCTGATAAGGGATGCTCATTTTTAATATTATTGCTATTATTAATGTAATAGTCTGAAAATAGTCTTTCTTTTAAAAAATATTGAGAACATCATTCTACGACAATACATGTGGATCAAAGTCATCATTGTATGCTACATGGTGCTTTAATGGAAATATATACCCTCATTTACTCAGCCAAAGCCTATTCAAGGACTTACAAACACAGATTCCAGCCTATATCATGGATGACATTGCTTCACGTATCTTTGTATCCTTGTCAAATAGATTATTCATGCTATATGCTTTAAGTGGAATTGTTGGTTTAAAGATGGTGAAGATTTTTAAAAACTTTTTAACACTTATTACTATCTTGCCCAAGGAAAGATTTCAGGAGGGGGAAATATTAGAGCTGGGTATTGAAGGATAAATAGAAAAGAGGTAGGAAGAAAAGTCGGGGAAAGACATTAAAAGGAAGGAGTTCATTGCCTTCAAGTAATGTCTAGTCCACATTCTAAAAGGATTTCTGGGATAAATAGATTTATAAGGATTAGTAGTTTCAAAAGAGAACTCTGGAGGTAATTGAAGACAAAGGACACAAAAGAGTTGAGGTGATATTTCTTTCAACTCTCTAGCGATTGTGATGAGTTTGGGATCTAGAGTGATAGCATGCATATTTTCACAATCCATACACCAAATCAAATTTCCAAGTAAGGAAAACCACTGTGATCTACTGGTCTATTCTTCCAAAATTACTCAACATTTTCTCTGTTTCTAGGAAAAGTGCATAACTACAGGCTAACTAAGGCCCTTTTTGTTTGTATTTTTAGTGTATTGTATATCAAAAAGATACAGGAGTGATTGATTGTATAAAAATATTTATTCTGGAGTTGAGGGTATAGCTCAGTGGTAGAAAATGTGCCTGGCATGCATAAGGTCTTGGGTTCAATTGCCAGCACGGTAAAAAAATATTTTTTAAAGGAAGGAAGAAAAGAAGAAAGGGAGGGAGGAAACGGGGGGATGGGAAAAAAAGGAGGCCTATTCTTAACAGAAAATGGTACCTACAAGATTCTGATTTGCTCTAGACCCTTGATACTCAAAGGGAATGGTCTCTGTATAAGAAACAAAAGCATCACCTGGGAGCTTATAAGAATCTCAAACCTCACCAGAGCAGGTGTGGTAGTGCCATCTTGTAATGACAGCAATTCAGGGAAACTGAGTCAGGAGGGTCACAAGTTTGAGGCCAGCCTAAGCAACTTCTCGAACCCTAAGTAATGTAGCAAGATCCTGTCAAAAAAATTTAAAAAATAAAAAGGACTGAATGTGGCTCAGTGGTAAAGCACCTTTGGGTTCAATCCCTGAGTACCTAATAATAATACCTAATAATTCCCTGAGTACCTAATAACATATATCAACATTGTAAAAGCTATATATGCTAAACAAAAGGCCCACATCATTCTAAATGGAGAAAAACTGAAAACATTATCTCTAAAAACTGGAATAAGATAGGAAACCCTCTTTCACCACTTCTATTCAACATATTGAAACACTAGATGAGCAATCATACAAAAGAAAGAAATTAAAAGGATGCAAATAGGAAAAGAAGAACTCAAACTCTCTTTATTTGCCAATGACATGATTCTATATTTAGAAGACCCAAAAAACTCCACCAGAAAACTTCTAGAACTCATAAATAAATTCAGCAAAGGAGCAGGATATAAAATTAATACCCACAAATCAATTGCATTTCCATACAACAATAGCAAATCAGCTGTAGAAATCAGGAAAACTATCCCATTCACAATAGCTTCAAAAAATAAAATACTTGAGAATCAACCTAACAAAAGAGGTGAAAGATCTCTACAATGAAAACTACAGAATGCTAAATAAAGAAATTAAAGAAGACCTTAGGAGATGGAAAGATCTCCCTTGTTCTTGGATAGACAGAATTAATATTGTCAAAATGACCTTACTACCAATAGTACATACAGATTCAATGCAATCCCAATCAAAATCCCAATGACATTCCTTATAGAAATAGAAAAAGTAATCATGAAATTCATCTGGAAAAATAAGAGACCCAAAATAGCCAAAACAATCCTTAGCAAGAAGAGTGAAGCAGATGGCATCACTATACCAGACCTTAAACTATACTACAGAGTAATTGTAACAAAGTGGCATGGTATTGGTACCACAATATACCTGTAGACCAATGGTACAGAAAGAGGACACAGAGACAAACCCACATAAATACAGTTATCTCATACTAGACAAAGGAGCCAAAAACATATATTCGAGAAAAGATAGCCTCTTCAACAAATGGTACTGGGAAAATTGGAAATCTATATACAACAAAATGAAATTAAGCCGCTATCTCTCACCATGTACAAAAGTCAACTCAAAGCAGATCAAGGACCTAGGAATTAGACCAGATAGAAGAAAAAGCCCAATCTTCATCATGTCAGATTAGGCCCCGGCTTCCTAAACAAGACTCTGTAGCACAAGAAATAAAATCAAGAATTAACAAATGGGATGGATTGAAACTGAAAAGCTTCTTCTCAGCCAAGGAAACAATCAGTGAGGTGAAGAGAGAGCCTATAGAATGGAAGCAAATTTTTACCACATGCACATCACATAGAGTACTGATCTCTAGGATATATAAAGAACTCAAAAACTTAACACCAAAAAAACAAATAACCTAATCAATAAATAGGATAAGGAACTGAACAGACACTTCTCAGAAGATGATACACAATCAATCAACAAATATATGAAAAAATGTTCAACATCTCTGGCAAGTAGAAAAATGCAAATCAAAACTACTCTAGATTTCATTTCACTTCAGTCAGAATGGCAACTATTAAGGATACAAACATCAATAAGTGTTGGCAAGGATATGGGGGAAAAGGCATACTCATATGTTGCTGGTGGGACTGCAAACTGATGCAACCATATGAAAAACAGTATGGAGATTCCTCGGAAAACGTGGAATGGAACCACGTTTGGAACTGTTTGACCCATGTATCCCACTCTTCTGCTTATACCCAAAGGACTTAAAAACATCATACTAAAGGAACACAGCCACATCAACGTTTATAGCAGCACAATTCACAATAGCTAAATTGTGGAACCAACCTAGATGCCCTTCAATATATTAATGGATAAAGGAACTGTGGTATATATACACAATGGAATATTACTCAGCATTAAAAGAGAATAAAATCATGGGATTTGCAGGCAAATGGGTGGAGTTGGAGAAGATCATGCTAAGTGAAGTAAGCCAATCCCAAAAAACCAAAGGCTGAATATTTTCTCAGATATGTGGATGTTGATCCATAATGGGGGTGGGAGAGAAGCATGAGAGGAATGGAGGAACTTTAGATAGGGCAAAGGGGAAGGAGGGGAAGAGAGAAGGCATGGGGGTAGAAAAGAATGAGATGGACATCATTACCCTAAGTACATGTATGAAGAGTCATACAAATGGTATGACTCTACTTTGTGTACAACCAAAGACATGAAAAATTTTGCTCTATATGTGTAGTATGAATTGAAATGCTGTCATGTATAACAAATTAGAATAAATTTAAAATAAAATAATAATTATTATTACTAATATTATTAATATAATTATTAATCAATGCAACTATTATTACCTACATTATTATTATTATAAACAAAAAAATCCAGTCCTCATCAAACCTCACCAGAGATCTGCTATCTGAATCCACCATTAAAGAAATTTCCTGGATGACTACATACACATTAAATTTGAATAAACACTATTCTACAGGCTCTCTGTCAATAAATAGTCTGTGAGTAAATGCATCACAGAAAAAATTACCATGATAAGAAAATAAATTATCCATTTGTTTTTTGGAGGTCTTAGAAGCCCACAGTACTAGATACTGAGAATATCCAGCAAAAAACCTTGTATCTCAAATTCTTTCCAGCATCACTTCAGAAATACAGATGGAAAATTCCCCAAAGGATAGACCTGTGGCATATAAGACTCTTTCGCCAACATTCTGGGAAATATAATGAGGAAAAATGAGATCTATATGATCTATTAATAGTTCTCTAGTTATCTTCTTCTGCTTATATATCAATTTCTAATTCTTTTCTAAGTATAAATGCCTTCATGGAGGTTGCAGCAAGAAAGATTTAAACAGTTCAAAATATGATCAATAGATGCTAAATGAATAAAACTAGTTTCAGTTTTATATCTCATGCCACTTTTTATTGATTAACCTTTTAAATTGTAAAATTATGCAGCTAAAACTAAAAACAAATAGGGGAAACCATGGGACTTTTATTTAGCATTACTAGTTGACATTTTAACATACAAAACTGGTAAAAATACATTTTATTGAGTAACAAATTTCATTATGTTAGTCTCTTAGAGAAATACTTAAATAAAAATTTAAGGAGGGGCTGGGATTGTGGTTCAGTGGTGGAGTGTTTGCCTAGCATGGGCAGGACCCGGGGTTTGATCCTCAGCACAAAAACATTAAAAAAAAAAAAAAAAAAAAAAAAGGCATGGTGGTGTGTCCATCTACACTTAAAAAATAAATATTAAAAAAATAATAAAATAAAATTTAAGAAGATTTCTGGGCACAGTGGTAAATACCTGTAGTCTATAGTCCCATCTACTGCAGAGGCAGGAAAAAGGAAAATAATTTGAGCCCAGGGGTTTGAGATTAGAAACATAGCAAGAGCTCATTTCAAAACCAAATAAAATGGACAAATAGGGAAAAAAAATATTTAAAGGAAAAATAGCAACAGCAACAAAAGTGTATCAAAATTTTAAGGATATTGGAATGTTGCTAGTTAAGAGCTAAAATTATCTTGGGATAACTTAGGCCCCTTAATGGCCATTTACTTTCAATCTTTGCATCTGACCTAACATCCTCATGACTATCTCAGAATGTATTACTAAACTTAGCAGGTCTCTAGCCTTCACCAGCCCTAAAGCGAAAATGCTATAACATCTAAAACCTACAGGAAAGATTTACCCGCTTTGCTATGCCCCGCCTGCCTAATGTCACCAATGTGTTTGGTGAATGTATTGATTTATGAGATTTGTTGCATGACTATAAAATACCTGTAACATCTTCTACAGAGGAGCATGTCATTCAGGATCATTTGAATCTGTGTTCCCAGGCTATATTCACTTGTATTTGGCTCAGAATAAACTATTTTTTTTATTTCCTTAAAGCAGATTTGTTATTTTATGTTCACACACAAAAAATCACAAATTTATTAATATTTTGCCCCATTCATCAGGTCAATCATAATTGTCATTGCCTGTTATATACTTATTTTTATATAAAATCTCAGAGTTTACCTAAATGACTAGTTTTAATAAAAAAAATTATTTAACTTTTCACTAATCCTTTTTTATTGATCACTCATCTTACAAAAAAAAAAAAATGAGATTAAAGAAAAACATAGAAAGTGGTCCTAACCAAATTCTTTTGGGTAAAATCTGTCAGTTTACCTTACAAAGAATACTTACTATGTGATAGACTTTGTGTTAGTTTCTGAAAATACAAAGATAAGTAAGAGTTAATCCCAAACTCAAATTGCTTAAAATTTCATGAAGGAGGCAGGCAGTTAAACAAATCAACATAATTCTTGGTGATAAATGTTAAGAGAGGTGTGTGTCAGTGCTACAGGAACACAAAGGAGTGCATGACCTATGGTGCCTGAAGACAGCCAAGGTCAAGTTTAAGTGCAGTCAGGCAGCACCTAATCTCTAAGATCTGGAACCTTGACAGGCACTCAAGAATCATATTTAAAATAATGAGTAAATGAAGGAATAGTCAGCTTGGATAAACAGGGAAAAATCAATTCAAATACATCCTTGCCACAGTCTGGCTGGGCACAAAATCACGAGCCACCACACAGCTTGTAGATTCAAACAGCAACTCTTTATTCCCGAACTCACACCAGCACTCTACAATCATGTTCTGGGGAAATCCACGTTCTCTGCCCAAATCCACCCCCACTGCGCTTCTGTCTCCCAAAAAATACTGTCTGAATCCCGTGAGAACTCAAGGGGAACTCAGGCAGCAGGATACGCCCTATTCCCAGCAGGAATAACCTTAAACCTGGAACCACCCTAAACCCGGATAGTCCTAAACCTGGAACGCCCTAAACCCGGATTATCCTAAACCGGGAACACCCTAAACCGGGATCCGCCCTGGTCCTTGAGCAAGGTCACCTTAGATGCAATGTCACTGCAAAATGTCCTATTTCCACGAGTCCTTCCACTAAGCAACATGGGGTACGCTGGCAAGGAAATTGTCATACCTACTTGGCTAATGGCTCCCAGCACATCCTGACCAGTATAACAGGAAAAAACAGCATGAACCATAAGATGAAGTAATATAGACCATTAGCAAAACTTGAAATATTCCCATTTAGTTTTAAATTATGAACCTCAACACTTTCATTGAAGTACTATTTTTCATTTTTCAGTGTGAGCTCAAAATATTTATTATTTCAACTCTATACAAGTGGTATTATTTGATAAATTATAAAATTGTCTGGAAAAAGACCTGAGATCCAATGTCAGCCGTTTGAATGATAGGCTGCCGTGGTGAAGCTTCCTCCTCTTTGGTCCTCAGTTATTCTCAGCTTTGTAATCATCCAACATTGCGTTCTAATTGCAAAACATATTCAGAGTCTATTCATCACTGCTACCATAGCTCTGTCCCAGATCCTAATACCTCTTGACTTCACTCATTGTTTCTTTTCTTGCCCCATTCACTTTATTCTCAACTCAGTAGCCAGAGTACCTAGTCAAGTAAAATTGGGTCATTCTTGGGTTCAAAAATTTCCAATGCTTCCCTATATCATTCAAAACAAAAGCCAAAGTCCTTTCCTTGGCCATCTCCTTCCTCTACTTTCTCCCTAACCCCATCTCCCACTACTTCTCCCCTCTTTCATTTTATTCCAACCACAGATCCTCCTTGCTATTTCTTTAAAAAGCACCTGCCACCTCTAGTGTTTTGGATTTTGCATTTTATTTTCCTTGCCTAAAATACTTTCCCCATTTGGCAACTTTCACTAAAATGTCACTTCCTTAGTGAGGCTTTTCTACACCACCTTATTTGCAATTTGAGTCACTCCCCAATGTTGTCTATCTTTGGCTTATTTTATCTCTAGAGCACTTATCACCATTTAGCATACTATAAATTTTATCACACTTACCATGTCTATTGTCAATCTCTCCGCATTAAAATGTCGCGCCACTAAGACAGGGATTTTTGTGTTTTCATCACTGATGTATCATCAGTGACTAGAAGAGCATCTGAAATATAAAAGTCCTCTATAAAATATTTAATGGAAGTCTGAAATAATTAATGAAAAGTAAAGTGTTTAGATTATACCCTCTTCTTGTTCTTCTCTTCAACAGTTACATAATAGCCCATGTTGTTATTATATCATCTAAAAGAGGAATAGCACATTAACATCATAATTTCTGAATCTAGTTAGATTGTATGTAATACACTTATGTTCCTATTTAATAACATGTATTAAAGGCTTATTCATTCTTTCTAGAACTGTCATTGTTACTTAGCATATGTATGGAATAATTGATGACATCCTCCATTTTTAAAGTGTAAATGACATTAATGTCATAATCATTTAAAAAATAAGTACTCATTAAAGCAATGCTTATATTAAATAACCTTTGAGAAAATTCTTAGAACTCATCCACTTTGAATGTAAAACGTTGATTTCTTTTTTAATAAAGTTCACCAATAATATGATGCTGCTAAAGCCATTGAAATGTCAGAGCTACAGAGCTAGAAAGTAACTTGAGATCATTTGGTTCATACCTTTTCCATAAAACATGTGAATACATAAGCTATTCAGGATCCATATATTTCTTAGGATAGAAACACATTTAGATATATCTGTAGGAATCATTATGAATATTTTCAGGTAATAGACCTATTCTTTAAATTTTAATGTGAATGTTTGACCTCACATTGATTCTCCTTCCTTCTGCTTCAGCATTAATTATTATAGAATTGTTAGATTTAACTTTCATTTTATAACAAATTTGAAGAACAAAAGCCATAGGTTGGTAGTCATTGTGTATTATTTATTTTTAACAATGGTGCTCTGCTTTAAAACATTAATTCTGAAAGCAATTTCACTTAGAATATCCAAACGAGAATAGATTGATGACATATGTTCTATGTATTTGTATTAAAACTTTAAAATGTAACAGCAAGAATGACACCAAGACCTTATGCTATATTATAAAGAAAATCAAACATTGTCCCCAAGTCATTTGTGCATTTGCATCAAATTCTTTTTACTTTAACATTAAAATTATTTAAGTTCGGTGCTGGGGATGTATATATAGTTCAGTGATGGAGCACTTGCCTAGGATACATGTGGTCCTGGGTTCCATCCTCAACACCATCTATATATATAGATATTAAGCAGAAGTGACTACATTTTTGAAGCAAATTATATCAAATTGAATGCATTATGTTGATTCATTTACTGTATTGAGCTTATATATAACTTTATCCATATTCTCCACACTCTCACAGAGGAAGATTTGGGAATTTAGAATTGTAGAAGCTGATGTTTGAGTCTCTATTCTGCCTCTATAAAATATTACCTTTATTTTTCTAAGCCTCAGTTCCTTCACTAGTCAAACAAGAAAATGCTGCCTACCACACTGAGTTGTTACAAAGCAAAATGCTTGTAAAAGTTTGTGAGCATGAATACACTACAAATATAAAGGGCCAATATGGCTATTACATCTGACATCACCCCTACTAAGATAGCTCCCAAAAAGAACAATGAAGATAATGAAATATGGATAAAATAAAGAACCGCCACTTTTGCAAGGTCACAAAAATTTTATTTTGGTACCTGGGTAGTTTCTTTTCTCAGTTTTATATTTACTTGTCCTCATAACATGTTACACATCTTTATACTGGTTATAAACAGGTTTTATAATACCGTATTGGTTCTCATCTACTATCTTAATAGCTAACATTTATGGAGTGATGCTTATTATGTGGTAGATAGTATGAAAGAGGTTGATAGGCATTAGCCCATTTAACTATCACAATAAGCCTAGAAGGTAGATACAATTATATGCCATTTTGCCCAGGAGGAAACTGAGGCAGAGAGGTGAAATACATTGCCCAAATTCACACTTATAGTAAGAAATGGAGACAGGATTAAACCTTGGCACCCTGACCCAACCCTGTCTGTATTCTTCACCATTATACCACACCACAAGTTTTCATTACAGTTAATTGTCTGCAGACCCTTTCTAAGGCCGACAGACATCCATCCTACCTCTGCTACCCAAGGCTGCAAGTAGTTTTGTGTGGTTAATGATGTTCTTAACTGACTTTGGCAAGTACTTGAAGGAGGGTAAACTGAGTCAAAGAAACAATTTACTATCTAAGTGAACTTGACTTTTCTGGGTAGGCACAATACTTCTGAAGTCAGAAGGATTCTGTAGGAAGAATGCTTATTAACAATTTGTACATTTTAAATCTTATTTTTATAATATGTATTGGTTTTATAACATAGGATATTAGATCAGAATATGACAATTATTTTATGGAAGTTCTTACCCTTCTGAAAAACAACTTTAGGTTTAATGACCTCTAATGTCATAGTAGAAGTCACCTTTAGCTTGATGTCTTCCAGCTACTTGGCATTAAGGAAAAAGTAACTAGAAATTGTCACTGTTGCTTTATGTAGTATATTAGAACTGACATGACTAGAAAAATGCACAAATCAAGTACAAAATAAATCTATTATGGTGCATAGACCACTTGCCAAGAGTATGAGCTCTGGAGTTCTAATTCCAAACTTCTACTTAACTTTTCAGAGATTATAAATCAGCCATGTAAGCCTTGTTTCCTTGTCTGTTAATTAGAAATATTGTAGTTTGTGGTAATTATTTTGCTGTTCAAGCTCCACAAAGTCTAGTTTCTTTACCAATGCTAATATTTTTCTTTCACTATGTAGAATTAGTCTGAGACATTAAAATATCACATTAAATTGGAAATAATTTTTCTGTCAGGCATTCAGTTAATTGACCAAATGTAATATTCCTTTCACCAGGGCAATATCCTTTTTGGGTAAATATTGTATATATGTGCAACCGAGGAAAGGGGAAGAGTGAAGAGGTCTCTAAGTAACTAATAGCAGTATTAACCTTTTAAGCATAAAATCAAGATAAGGTGGTCATGAGTGTTAAGGAACAAAATAAAATCAAATGGCGTATGACTTTGCAATGCAGCACCTTACAGGAAATGAGTGGAAAAAAATGTGTTAATTCTTCAACCAAAGTTAAACCTCAAAGTTTCTATAAAGGTACTTTATTCACTGTATACATCTTCACTGAGAGGATGAATCATATCCTGGATGAAAAAGGAATTTACAAAGGACTCAAAGGATGAATTCATCCATTGTATTAGCAATACACTTCTTAGTCATGATTTTGTAGTGACAAATTCCCATTCAAATTCAGCAACACAGAATTTGTCCATATATATATATATATATATATATATGTATATATATATATATATATATATATAGAAAGAGAGAGAGAGAGAGAGAGAGAGAGAGAGAGAGAGAGAACTGGGGATTGAACTCAGGGGTGCTTAACCACTGAGCCATATACAAAGCCCTTTTTATATTTTATTTAGAGACAGGGTCTCAATAAATTGCTTAGGGTCTCACTAAGTTGCTGAGGCTGGCTTCGAACTCACAATACACCTGCCTGAGACTATAGGCATGCACCACGAGGCCAGTTGTGTTCCTATTTTTTGCTAGTAGGGACAGTGCTTCAGTGGGTACTTTGGAAAGAAGAGAGCCATTAGGAGGGAGGCAAAAGCATGTGGCACAGATCTACTGTCTGAATAAATGATGCTCTGAGATGGTATCCAGAGAAGCATAAAGAATTCACACCCATATTTCTTCCATCCTTAGGACTCTGAATAGATTTGAAATTAATTCAATTGTTGAAACATCAAGAAAGGAATGATTGAGTTCAAAAAGACTAAGGAAACAAGAAAGGAGAAAGAGGGGGAAGAAGTAGAGTGAAGAAGGGAGATAGTTCAACAGGAAACAGCATGCAGGATGGCAAAGGAAATCAGACATTTCCCAGATGGCGTAGGAAATAAGCTAATAATTGTCTGCACTAGTTGGGAGAGATTGGCATGAAGAGGAAAGGCAAGATTCAATGCCATTGTAAAAGGGGGAAATTAGACTTGTTGACTAATTAGACATGCTTAAGGACAAGAAAGCATGAGGAGACGATATCATAGCGACAGTTTTCCAGGAAAAATTGCATTATTCTCAACATCTGCATGCATCTTAGAATTATACTTGGATTCTTCATTTCCGTGCCTTGATTTCAATCCTTAGGAAAGTAGGCCTTAGGGTACTACTTGTGATTCTAAAATGGAATAAGTAATGATTTAATTCCCAGCCAGTAAAGGGCAATCCAAATTGCAGGCTCCACCATTTCCCCAGGGCTAGTTTGTAACCTGGGACAGAAATAAGCTGTGTGTATTAAATCAATACAATCGCTCAGAAGTTTTTTTTAAAAATGCAATTCTTTGGCGACTATGTATTATATGAACTATTTCTACTTCTTAATGGTTTACTTTCTTCAGATGATATAAACCTGGCCACATTTCTACAGTGAGACAATACCAGCCAGGGTATTGGTGCCTTTAGTAAATGTTCCAAGGTGGTTTATGACAAGGTGCTAAGATGCAATTTATAAACCCCAGTCTGCCCCACTGAAGAATCACAGTGACCAGGATTGTCTATAACAGACAAGTATGTAACATTTCCCAGCAATCCTATGCTTTCTTCTTCCCTGCCAGTCTCAACAGGGGTAGTTCATAGGAGCATGGGAATGGAGCCAACTTTGGAAGTGTTAGTGTGTGTGCCCTCCCTGTTTCCCCAAGGCACCACCAAAGGCACCACTGGCCATTCACACTGATAACAAAATCATTGCTTACCATAGCATTTCTTCTTTTCCCCTGGATTCCCTTACCCCTCATCTTCTCAAGAATTTCATTTCTCAGTTATCTGTCTACTTGCTCCAGAATCATCACTTCTTTTCTTAATGGTTCCTATTGTCATAATCCATTTCTAGAAATTTCTTTCTTAAACACACCTACACACAGGCTCACATACACTCCTATCTCTGGAATACTTTAGGCTGCACACAACAAAATGTTCAGTGTGGAGGCCCTTACCATAGTAAAGATCTTTAAGCAGTGTATCTAACTAACAATCTGAATGGAGAAACTCTCAGGATGGTGCAATGACTCTAACTTGCTGCTGGGTCATGCTCAGTGGCCCATGGCCAGTTAAGTCACAGGGTATTTGCTCAACTCCACAACTCCAAGCCTATGTCCTCTCTCTCTCTCTCTCTCTCTCTCTCTCTCTCTTTAGATATACATGATAGTAGAATGTAAATTGGTATATTATACATACATGAAGTATAATTTATTAATTATGATCCTGTTCTTGTGGTTGTACATGATGTGGACTTACACTGGTCATGTATTGGAATAAAAGGATAGTAAAGTTATGTCCGATTAATTCTACTATCCTCTTAAGGCAGTGCTACAATGAGGAAAAAAGGCAAAGGGATCTTTCCTAGAAGCATCTTGCTGACAGTACTTCTGCTCACTGAACCTACCCCAGATCAAATTTCGGAAAAGAAAATGTGATAACTGGTTTAGGGCACTATGGTTATTCTTGGTCCTAGGTACACTCAACCAGACTTGTAGTAAGAGAAAATAAAATGACCTTTGGATATGACTCTAATAATGATGCCATTAAGACTACATTTCTTAATTCCTTTCACTTCTTTTAAACTTTTGTTAGTGCTTTCATGACCTGAAGTTCTTTTATATTGTTTTTTCATTTTAAATCATAACATTCTGGAACTCTAAAGGATCTTAGGTCATTTAGTAAAGGGCTTTTCAGAACTGTGTTGTTTTGATGCTGGGGATTGGCTCCAGGACCTGGTGTTTGGTAAGCATATGTTCAACCAAATAAGCTATACTCCCAGACTCACAGTTTTGTTTTGTTTGGTTTGGTTTGTATTTTATTTTGTTTTGTTTTTTATTTCTGGCTTGTAATCTAAATTTAAAAATGCAAATAAATAGGGAGTTTTAAAATGAGCTGGTGGAATTGAGCAGGCAGGGCAAAGAAATGTGACCTTAGGAACCAATGGTCTTGAGGCAGCTCTGGTAGGTTAGATTCTTTTTCAGCGGGACTTTAAAGCCACATTTCTCCTCTATTTTTCTCATTTTGGAAAAACAAAACAACAACAACAACAAAAACCCTAAGTTTCAAAAAGTAAAATGATGTAATCTTGTTCCTTTATAGATTATTTAATTTATTTAATTATTTGTTCAGATTTCCTAATCCCTTATATATCTTTTAAGTCTTTCAAATTCTGTTATGTATTTGTCTTCAAAGTTTGTTCTTTACTTACACAACAAAAAGTCCTCACAAATAAAGTCCCATTCCCCCACTTCCATCCTACCAGTCCTTTTTATTCTTTGAGGCAAGGTATAGCTAAATTGTTGAGGCTACCTGGAATTTACAATCCTCCTGCCTCAGCCTCCTCCCTCAGTTACTGGGATTAAAGGCAAATGCCACTTTTCCCCCTTTAGAAATAAAACTTAATGTAGAAATCCTTATATTATCTCAGTGTCCTCTCCCTAACTCCACTTTATGCTTAATATATAATGTCCAGAGTTACAGTGCAATATTTCAGGTATAAATATGCATTTTAATTTTTTTTTGTGTGTGTGTTATAGGCAAAAAAGGGCAGTGGTTAAGGACCCAGACATTGAACCTAAAATTACATGAGTTCCCATGTTGCGCTTAGGACCAGGTTTCTTTGTAATTATGATTCTTATCTGAGTTGAAATTTATGTGCAATATACTTACACAGTCTAGCATATAGTAACTGCTGTATGTTAAATGCTATTTTCCCTAATTTTTATCAGAATCCTTCTTGGCCAAAGATCCTGGAAATTGTTGGAAATTTCCCTCCCGGAAGTAAAGGGCCAATAATGCCTAAATACAAGTCCTTCCATGTTTTCTTTAGAGCCATTTCCACAAATTCATTTCCTTCACTTTACTTTTTTTTTTTCCTTGTAGATCTTTGCTGTATCATTGATAATTTCACTTTTCATGGAAACTGAAAGTAAAGAGTCAGACTCATAATTATGTCAGAGTTGAAAGAAGTCTGGAGATAATCATTCACAAGTGAAGAACCCAGTAGTTTAGAACATTCAGGTTACTTGGTTAGTCACTAATGTTCAAAGTTCACTGTAACCAGAGGTGTGGTAGTTGCAGTATACCTAAATAATTTGAGTTAGTCTCCAAATTCCTGTTCCCTGATCTCTACTCCTGCATAACAAAGTTCTAGGAGATATTTGTCTGAACAGCTAAAATAATAAAAGTAACGAAAAGGGAAAGGACTTGTTATAAGTCATCTAAGTATCTAAAAATGTTAGGTGATCATGTGACCTTGTACAGACAACAAAAGTTTCTCCTGCCTCCTTCACCAAGAACATTTCAGAAAGAAAAAAAAAAATCATAATATTCAACAGAAGTTAGTATAATCCTAAGAATCCTGTCGCTTCCTCTAATCCCGAATACATAAATACATAATTACTAAATTCTTACATAAAATCTCTGCTGGTATTATATGGAAAACAAGACCCTTTCCGTAGGCATTGGTGGTTCAGTGGTAGAATTCTCGCCTGCCACGCGGGAGGCCCGGGTTCGATTCCCGGCCAATGCAAGCCTTTTTCTCCCAAACCTCTAAAACTTAAGTACAACACCCAATATTGGCATCGTGAAAGAAAGGAACCACAAATTAACCTATTTTCCCTTTTCATCTTTACTTCCAGCTTTCAAAATGGAGCTTTCCCAGTTTTTCTTTTCTTTCTGATTGTTCTTGGGTACTCTAAATGTAAGCAAACACAGTAAAAGAAGTTTCAGTAAGGAATATATAAAATGAAAAGTTACACAGGCTGGTTGGAGATGCCGGGGATTGAACCCGGGACCTCACACATGCGAAGCGCGCGCTCTACCACTGAGCTACATCCCCCAGCCGTGAAGCAGCTCTCTAATATAGGTAGTCATTCAGTTGACGTAGCTCTAGTCAGATTACGGTAGGAAAATTTCTTGAGAGTTCATACTAGTGAATGTGTCTGAAAGGTATTCTTTCTGCTCCCACTCCTGTCCTAAAATGCTCTGTTGTTTATTAAAACTCGTGCAAGTAGCCGCACCAAAAACTGAACCCTCATTCTAGAACACAACAAATCCGGCTCCTTGAATTCCTGCCCATCGCTTGCTGCGCTGAGCAGCCAGACCGACCGGCCTCTGCAGCTCAGAGTTCCTGCCCAAGCCCGACACCGAGGGCTTACTGCGCAGGCGCAGGAGGCCCGGAAAGCCGCGCTGTGAGCTGTTTGGGGTTTTAGCTGCGAGGTTAGAATCCCAATCTCCATCCCACCAGGACCCAGAGCTGCACCCCCTACGCGACGCACCGTAAACATCACCCCTGGTGCCGAAGGAAATTTGTTTTAAAGCAGATCACTGGAGATATTCTCTTTCACACGAACCTGAACACGTCCTTCTCCCTCCTGAAAAAATTATTTATATTTCCTAAAAAGGATCAGTTCACATCGAATCTCTATAGACGGGTTATGTAGGGGCTATGTTCAACTCCTGCAGATAAAAATTCTTTTGCAATTTGCTCTTCATTGGCATGAGGCTCAAAGTGAAAGAAAGAAAATGACACTGCCACCTCCTTTGTAGCTTAATCATATATCCATGTTAAGATGGAGGCAGGGAACTTACTCTAGATATGGGTCTTTTTTTCTTTCATTTTATATTTCTATCTTTGGCTTACTGGCTGATTGATACTGATGATAGAAATGTAAATCATTGAATGCATCCTTTAATATACTCAGTCTTCCTAACCTCTAATTGCACCCTAGCCCCAAAGTTAGATATCTACCTCTCTAGAACTGTCCCCTAGAAAATTATCTCTTTTCTTGTGGCTGAATGCTAGGTCATTAGATGAGATTAACTCAGTACTGTATAATAAGGTGTGTTTGACTCTTCCAGATGCAATTTAAACTGATATCACCCTAGAAGGTGAAGGAGGGTGGGCGGTATAAGTCTCAAAGATACTGATGGCAACCTGGAGAGATCTGCTGTGTGTGTGGAGGCGGGGAAGGGGGGCTGCATCTTATCGCTTCCTGCTGACCTATAAAGAAGACCCCAAAATGTAGCACCTTGAGGGCCTAGAGTTTCCACTCCCCTCAGTTGTGCAGAACAACCTGGATGAGTGAAATGTTCAGACCTCCAAAAGCTGCAGCAGAAAGCAGAATTTTCCAAATCACTCTGAGTAAACCACAAACTTCATAATCAACTGCTGGACAAAAAAGTAAATGACTGCGTTTACTTACAGAAATTTAAAGAAATAATGGCTCATAATCAGATTTTGTTTTAAACTAGAACAAGCCACATGTTGATCTAATTCAACTATAATACAGAATATCCCTGAAACAAACAAAAAATATTAGTGGACAGTCACTAAGGAGCTCTGCTCTAAGCCTGAGCATTTCCAAATCACTGTTGCATTTCCTCCTGAGGCACTAGAATATGAATATCTTCAGTTGATTCTGAGTCAAAAATTGGACAGCCATTTCTCCACATCAGGATTTTCACCAGTGCAACATCCTTGAGCAACACCATACTATGTAGGAACTGTGAAGTAAGCATGTTTTATCTCTAGTTGTTACCGCTGTTGACCGGTGACGAGTTCTTGCTTCCCCAATGTTGAAGAATAACACCAAAGAAGCACGCCGAGGCAAAGTCAGAGTAGAAATTAGAAGTTTATTAAAGGACAGCAGAAAAGACTTCTCCCGGAGGAAGAAGGGGACCCAAGAGGTGGAATCCGTGGAAGGGATGTTGTCTCCCCTTTTTATAGTTCTTTCAGTGATGGAATGTAGGTGGGAAGGACCGATGGGTGGGACACAGGTGGGCCAAAGAAGTAATCTGGTCAGGAAGGACTTCTGAGTCAGCACCTTTTTGCTGGGGGCTGTTCATTGACATTTCTTTGAGGTGGACTTTGGCCTAGGGCCTTTTCAGGACTTCATTAACATTCCATGAGTTGTCCTGCGTTTCCCGGAATCATTGCCAGCATGGCCTCCATTTTAGATTTCACTCGATATTATCTAACTACACTGACTACCTAACTTTAAATCTGGCTTCATAGTGACCTTGCTTTGATATCCTCTGTAGAATCCTCTTCCTCATTTAATGGCTTATTTCTCCATCACCTGAGGCCTTCCCTTTCTGGGTTTTCTTTTTCAGGCAATCCTGAAGTTTCAGAGCCAAGTTCCTCTTAAATACACACTCCTCCAATTCCACAAAATCAAGGCCTATGAAAATGCAGCTGATAAAGAAAATGAGGCTTGAGTTCTAAAGCCAGCAAAGAATAAGAAGTAATTTCGTTGGCCTGGCTTAGGCCCCCAAACACACACACACACACACACACACACACACACTCAGCACCCCCACACACACACACCATCCACAATGATTGTCAAAAGGCCCCCTTTTGAATAAGATAACATTTATTTCTGATATATTTTGCTTTAAGTCTTGGTTCTATTGGTCCAGTAGGTATTTGCCACAGTCTGCGGCAGGTATTAAATATCCTTCCCTCAGGGCTGGCTAGGAACTAAGGTTTTTATTCCCTGTTCAGGGAGTTGTTCTTACCGCACATTGGGATCACAAGGTGGAGCTCTGAAAAATGATGATGCTTGCTTGAGTCCAAACCTGTAGTAATTAAATCAGATTCTCTAGAGGTGGGTCCAGGCATTGGTATCCTTTAAAAAATATATTTAATTGAAAAATAAGGATTCAATATATAATGTGATGTTTTGATACATGTGTTCATTGGGTAACAATTATCACAATCAAGTTCATTAAAATATCTGTCAAGTTCCAAGCTGTGCATTAGATCCCCAGAACTGGTTCATCTTATAAATGACCATTTTTATCCATTAACCAATATCTATCCTTTTCCCCAATATCAGTATCTTCTTAAACTCTCAAATGATTCCAATGGGCAGCTAAGGATAAAAGCCAACATCTAAGAGCAACTTACAAGTCAACAAAAGATGCTTATTAGTAGGCCAGTGGTTCTCAATGGCTGTATATTAGGAATACTTGGTAAGATACAAAAAAATACTGATTCATGGATCTCATCTCTAAATATACTGATGTCATGAGTCTGAGGTGGCCTGGCCATGAGATTTTTTGAAAGTCTTCCAGCTAATTCTAATATCCAACCAAGGCAGAGAATTACTACATTCACGTGCACACTTTTTCAAGTTCTTTGCTTAGTGTGTGAACACCCAAGGCTGCCACAATTTTGAAAGTGGAAGGCTCATTACACATAGCCCCCCACACTCTGGAATGGGTGTTGCTCAAGGATGAAAGAAGCTGACTCATTCCAACTTCTCTTCCCATTTTCCTTCATATAAAATGAAACTTGTGTAGGCAGGTGTTCAAGTGCTAAAAAACAAGCATTTCTTATTCACATATTCTGTCTCTCCCACCCCAAATTCACATTATATGAATGGATTCCTTAGTGGGGTGACCCTGCTAGCTTCTGACAGCTAGAAAATCTCAAGAAGAGATGATGAGATGGGTAGGAGGAGTGTGATCTGTACTTGGCACCTGGAAATGCCCAGTGCTTGTAGCTTCCCAGATTCAAAAAAAAAAAAAAAGACAGGACTGGATTGCTTTACTCACTACCTAAAGGAACAAGCGGTTTTTTAAAATACATTGTTTTGCTCCTCAGAGTCATAACCATTAGTAATTCTTCATCACCACAGTTAATTATCATTAATAACATGTGAGGGCCCAAAAAACTACTGGTTGCATTTAATTCAGGGAAAGTTAATAAACATTACTATTTTCTATAAGTACCCCAAAGTGAAAAATTACAGTCATCATAAATAGAAGTATTTATTTAACAATAAGTTAAATCTTACTTGGAAAGTTGCAAGTTCCATAATTTAAATTCTGGTTACAAATAGATTAGAAGAGAAGGAGATACATATTTGAGATGACATTTAAGAGTAAGGAGATGCTACCAAAAGCTCATACATCTCGAAGTTATCAATGGTCAGTTAGTTTAACACAGGGTGTTTTAAGACTGAAAAAAGGAAAAGATAGTTATATTTATGAACTATGAAAGATTTTTTCCAGATTTATATGTTCTTTTCAACCAGAAAGTCAAAAAGTTTCTGTCATCTTGTAATATGAACCCATTCCCAAAAGCTGGAAATAGGTTGCATATTTTCTTAAAGTAGTCTCTGATTGAGGTCTTATTTTGTCAATTAGCTTGCTTCCAAGATTAGTTATTAAATTTTATTCCATATAATTTTCCCCTAGCATCAAGTACTACTGGATTCTCAGTAGGCATGTAATACATGCTGGCTTACAATTTCATATGGGAGATTGATAAAGAGGTTGTTTAAAGGTCAATGGGCATATGGAATTCTATTGGGGTGAAGAAGATACTGTAAAATAGCTTATGTGATGGTTACACAACTTAGTAAACTTAACTAAAAGTCCCCTAAATGTGCAGTTAAAATGAGTGAATTTTAAAATATGCAAATTATATTTGAATAAAGTGGAAAAGGAAGGGCACATGTAAGAGAATGCAATGTGTTAGCAGAAGAATGGGGTTCATGTGACAGTGAGAAGTTACTCATAAAAACTGTTACTGAAGTAAAAAAGCAAAAAGGTGATGCATGGAAATAGAATACTGGAAGAAAAAAGACAAGGTTTCCTGTGAGTATAGAAGAAAGGGGGCAAATAGTTGGTATAGATACAGAGAGACTACTGTTAAAGGGTCAATAACCATGGCCAGGAATAGAAAGTGCTAACTATGTTTAAGGTTCTAAATTAAGCACAAGGGAACAGAAGAGTATAATACAACAGGATGGTTTATACAGTAGAATGGTGCTTAGTATATTAAAGGAAGAAACAAATCTCAAATATACTGTAACTTGCCCAAGTTCACAGAAGTAGAGAAGTTAAAGGTATATCACCCTTAAATCTGACCTAAAGCTGAATCATTACTGTAAGTTTGAAAAAATGCATTCTAAGGTCATTCTAAAGAATGCTACTTGTACCTAGTTCAGTGGCAAAACACTTGTAATGTAATTCCAGGGATTTAGGAGGCTGGCTGAGGCAGAAGGATCACAAATGCAAGGCCAGTCTCAGCAACTTTGTGAGACCCTGTCTTAAAATTAAAAGATTGTAGCTCCTTAGTAAATTGCCCTTGGGCTCAATTACCTGTACCTGACCCCCACCCAAAATGCTACTTGTCCACAATATCTGTTCATCCTTTCCATGATAGTAGATTTTGACTTTCAGCTGTAACTATGGCCACAAGGAGTGATTTTTATTCTCCTAAGCAGTAGGGTGGAGGAAGAGTGTATCTTCCCGTAAGGACATATCCTAGAAGCTGTGAACATCATTTTCCCTCATATCCCAATAGTCAAAATTTAGTCTCATCACTAACTTTAGCTGCATAGTGAGGGTTGAAATTTAGAAAGACCACATCTGGATAGGCGGGAACAACATGGTCCTAAATAGCTGTGGAGCTACTATGCCAGCCCTGAGCTAGCTCCACCTAGACTTTTCTGGGAGAGTTTAAGCCAATTATTTGGGATATCTATTTCCCACAAAAGAGCCTAAAACTCTAATTAATTTTTTTTAAAAAAATGATTCTCTTGATTCTCTCTGGGACAAAAGTAAGCATACAGACATACCTTGATGAGAAGCAGTGCTATCAGTTTTATAACACAAGGTGAGGGGGCTCTGGCTACTGTCAACAAGACTGAGCCCAGATAAGTTGATTGGCAGCCAGTGATTTTATTTTTTATTAATCCTGGGTAAAGAGAAGATGTACACTTTTTTTCCCCCCTTTTTTTTCTCTTTCTCCTCCTCTCCCTCCTCTTCTTCCTTCTCCTCCTTCTTCTTAATTTATCACCAAAAGGGAAAGGAAGATAAAGGCAACTACATCATAATGAAATATTCATTCTCAATATTTCCTTGGCTACTGTTCCTGTTCTTTACTGGTTAAAGGCAAATTAAGAGCAAACAGTTACTATAGCTTTTCTTTTTGATTCAGAGACTTAATTTAAATACTGGGTGTGGTAGTCCATGCCTGTAATCCCAGCCCTCAGGAGGCTGATTAGGAGGATCACAAGTTTGAGGACAGCCTCAGCAACTTAGTGAGATCCTGTCTCAAAGTTAAAAAAAAAAAAAAAAACAAACGTGTGGAGATATATCTCCATGGTAAAACACTCCTGGCTTCAATCCCCAGTACAGAAGAAGGAGGAGGAGGAGGAGGAGGAGGAGGAGGACTTACTCAAAACATTGTACCTAGTGCTGCTATAATTTGGTTCTAAGTTTTTGTGATTATGTAGCAAATTCACTAGAAAATAGGAAACTGGATATAAATGTTAGCTAGCACCCAAAATGTTCATATTTCATATACTATTGACTGCACAAAAGATACCACCATAACATTCCCTTTACCCTCACTTGGGAAATTGTTTTCCACTCATGTACCAAAAGAAAGAAATAATAATAAAAATTTCTTTGCACCCAAAAACATTTAGATAAGTGTGTGGAATTTCATAAAAATTCCATGGCTCTACAAAATTATGTATAATTATATAATAATGATATATAATAATGCAATATGCTCTAAGAACACTATATAACTTTATTAATACAAAACATTTATAATATTGATCCATTAAGTATTGATTGATTTAAGAATATATTGAAAATAGGAATTATCAGAGAAGGAGATGAATTATGAGAGAAGATGATTCCAGTTTTCTGTCTTAAACAATTATATACAGGGTAGGGTTAGTCAATAAAACAGCAACAAAACAGAAAGTATGAAAAAAGAGTGAAATTAATAAGTAGTCACTAATACTATTTTTATTTTGTTCAATTTGGAATGCATTCTTCTCTAACAAGGGAGAGCTTAGGTAGATATTTAGATGATAGCTTTGGAGACAGGAAGAAAGGAGAAGTGAGGGAGGAGGAACAGGAAGGACGACCAAAAAGAGGGAGATATATAGATATATAGATGATAGATAGATAGATTTTCTAACTGAGCTTCAGACCAAGCTTCTGTGTTTAAAGATTTGGAGAACATGGACAACAGCTAAAGGAGCTGAAAGGAATTTGAGGCATAGTTGAGAGCCAGATGAGGATCAAAGAAAGAATGCAGAGAGCCACTGCTCCCATAATAAGCACAGAGGAATAGGGTCAGCAAATTGTCTGGGCTGAGATTCTGTAAGGGACTTACAAAAGAACAATGGGGCCAGGAAAAGTGAGAATTGATAAGTGTGTGACTAAAGAGATAAACATTAGATCTAATACTTTCTTGAAAAGAAGTAGACAGGAATGTGTTGACCTTGGAGAATTTTTCGAGGTCAGAGAGCTGTAGTCAGCAGTAAATTTGAATAAATATGTCAACTATGGAGGTGTTCAGGATGACAATGTGGATCTGGGAGTGGATACCTAAATAGAGTATAGATGAAGGTTAATAAAGATGAGAAAAAATCAAAGAATTAAGAAGCCTGGGACAGCCACCATATTAATCTAATTCACTCGGGATGATGGAGGGGTCTGGATGGAGCAGATAGGGAGCCACCTCTTGAAGAAAACTTTAGAGGAGTTCGGTGATGAGAGGGAAGAAGATTTTCAGAATGGTAATTATCTAGTAAATGTTAGTTTCTTTTAACAGATCACATACAAAATAGTAAATGATTCTATTTTGTAATTTTACAATAGAATAACGTTACACCTTTCTCTCCACAAACACACAGAGAAGCAAATACATCTGTTTTTCTTTCTCAACATACACACATATGTATACTCTAGTATGCTCCTCCCCACTGACATGTATGAATGTGGGTTTATAGACAAAGGTGTTACAAGCAAATTCAGGAAAATGTGTCAAATAGTGCAAATGTTTTTTGTGTTGCAGTTTTCTAGGACCATTAACAATAGAACTTCATAAGTGTGCCCAAACAATAGCTTCTAAAGGTTAGCAGCGGGCCATGCTGGTCCATGCTGGTCCATGCTGAAGAAGCATTTTTAAAGACAGAGTTAACAGTGAAGATTGCTGAACCAGGAGTCGGAAGACCCAGTTTCCAAACTGTTCAATTATCATTTGGGTGCTCTGAGCAAGACATTTAACCTTGCTGAATCTGTGTCTTCCCGTCTATAGAAGATGTGTGGTTGTATGTCTTACAATTCGACAAGGTCCTTGTGAGGATTCAGCAACAAAATATACAGGAACTTTCTTTGCAGCCTGTTAAATGCTGATGTAAATTATTATGTAAAGAGACTCATGAAACAGTTCTAGCAAAGGATTTTTGATCATGGTTCCCGTTATACTAATAATACTCACATATTGCAGATTTAGGAATTAGGTTAAATTATGACTTCAGAAGTATAATGACTTATTTACTGATTATTCTGAACTTTTGTGGGTATCTCTTGTTGCTTTAAGGAGATATTGATATACACAATCTCATTTTTATATTTAAAAGTGTGGGCCATCTCATCAGAATTAACTGAAGGTTTTCTTTTTTTAAAAAAAATACATGTTCCTATACCAGATTCCTAGAGATTCTGCCCTTTGGTTTGGCACTCAAAAACCTGTATTTTAAACACACATTGTAGTTGACTCTACACATTCTAGCATTTTTTACAAACAAATCGGTTGAAATAGAATCCACACACCATATGACTCAGTCATTTAAAGTGTGTAGTTCAGCCAGGCACAGTGGTGAATGCCTGTAATTCCAACAACTGGGGAGGTTAAAGCAGAAGGATTGACATTCAGAGCTAGCCTCAGTAACTTACAGATATCCTGTCTCAAGACTTTATAAAAAGGATTGGGGATGTAGTTCAGCATTTAAGGGCTTGCCTAGCATGTGCAGGGCCCTGGGTTCAATCCCCAGTACCATAAGAATAAAATAAATAAATAAGCATACAGTTCAATGGTTCATAATAGATTTACAAAGATGAGCAACCAACATAATTAAATTTTGAATCTATTTGATTAAGTAGAAGTTTTATGGTCAATGGACAAAAAATTACCTACCCCCACCTCAAGAAGAAAAAGTAAAAGACAAATCATTCCAGGCTATCTATTTGTCTTCTTTTAAGCACTAGTAGCCTTCTACTAAACAAATTTCTTCTATTTTTCAAATAGGTTAGGAGATACTATAGAGAAAATCCCATTACTGTAAAGCCAGAGGAATGAAGAATCTTTCTCTGCCCGGAAAACCTGGCTAGCCTTGGCCTTCTCTTCCTAGCCTATGAAATCACACTGAGTTTGTAAGGGGAAGGACTCATGATGAGGCTAATCAGGAAGTTCCTCAGCTCCCTAAGGCCTGTTTTCTCCTCTAAAGGTCTTGCTCTGTTCTTAAGAATTCAGGATCAATGCAACTTCCTAATATCTTTGGACAGAGTGTGTCTTTCAATAGCTTATTGACATTTCAGTTTGTCTGCTTCCAGAACTTCATTGTTGACTCAGTTCTATCTCTGTTTAATTAGAGGGGAGAGACTTTTAAACAAAAACACTTAATTGTTACCATGAAAGGTAAGGTGTGAGCGAGAAACTGTGAAAGATTTAGAGAGTCACAACTCTATTTAGGCGGGTGGTGTAGATATTTTGCAAAGTGCTTTTTCTTACTCTGTGGGGAGAAAATTTTCTGGAGAGTACATAGGGAAGTAGGTAAGATTTTTTTTCCTAGTCTTCACAGAGAGGCTTTCTTATTTAGTCTACAGTGTGATAAATTCCTTAAGCACCATATACATTATTAATGGGTGTAATATCTATATCTCTAGATATTAGTATGTGTGTATCAACACATCCTCACAGATACAAACACACACACACACACAGCCCTACCCTCACTTCTTTTCTATTGGAAGTCATATCTACTCTAGGGAGAAATCATATCAACAGTATTAAAGTTTGATTATGATGGTAAAAGCAACAATAACAATTAATTCCCCATACACTCTTATAGAGGGTTTAGACCAGTTCTTCTCTTTTACAAATGAGTAAACTAAACCACAAAGATGTCTGATAACTCTGAACAAAATCACACTTTCCTGCTTCCCATAGTGTAGGTTATCATACCTTGAGAGGAAGTTATCTTTAATTAAAGTTTAGTACTCAATTAAATATGATGTTCAAGGCAAGACTGTAAGGTTATGATAAAGGAAATTCAAACCTCTGTTAGTGGCCAAGTATTATATTTTTAAAATCATGATATTAAATGAAAGCAGAGTAAAAATTATGCTTTTAAATTAATTTCTTTCCTTGCTGTTAAAATACAAGCAGAATGCAGTATGTTTAAACTTGGTTATTTTCTTCTGATATATACAATGGGTGTCAACTTAGTATGAAGCAGCTCAAACTGTCTCAGAATGATTTTCTAATCCCAAAAAGCTCTGTCCTTGAACCTTGTTCAAACCATTGGCAATATTGCCCTGTATGAATCCTTTCTTGGTTTAACAGGACCCCACAACATTATCCTTGTTTATGTCTTGAATTAGCCCCTCGTTCCAGGAAATACTTTGTCATCATGAACTTGACAATTTTTGGTTGCCATCAACCACGTCACAGACTTAACACTCAGCTTTCCCAGTCAGTCTTTCCAGGGACCTAACTCACCTCTTTCTGTTTGGGTTTCCATGCTGACATTTAGAAAAACAACAGTCCCTCAACTCATAAAGCCCTTTCTCTATGTTCTGTACTAATTTTAATATTGACTTTCTTCTAAAAGCTCCAAAATATTTTAAGGATTTTTTTTTCCTTTTTTGCAAGATTGAGCTTCCAAGCTTGTATTTTTTAAGTGCTTCCAAATTTTTTCTTAACATATGTTGCACGAAGTCTGTCCTATTAACAGAACCCAGTCCTCTTCCAAATAGTATAAAAATCCAAAGATTTAGCCTTTCAGAGAGCATTTGTAGGTTGCACAATTAATTTGAGCTTTGTGTTTAGCTGAGATCATTTTGTTTAGATTAGGTTTTCCATGCCTCTTATCTATAATCATCAAAGATTTGGAGTTCAAATCCATTTCTGGAACACACTTTGGTGTGTATCTGGGTAAGGACACATTTCTTTGTACTCACAAGGACAGAAAAAGATTTTTAAAAAATGAATACAGCAGTATAACATTTGATTCTAACATTTTTGAGCAGTTTTCCTGCGCTTTCCCCTCCCACACAGGAAACTCTAAAAATCATAGGATTTAATAAATGTGTAGCAAATTAAGAATTTTTGCAGTAAATTAAAATTTTCAGGGGCATTATTACATGGATTAAGCACTTTGATGCTAGAACCAGACTGTCTGAAATTGGATCATAATTCTTCTACTTCCTTCCTGTGCAATTTTGAGGAGGTTAGTATTCTCTCTGTGCCTACATTTCTAAATAGGAATGACAAAAGTAAAAGGAGAGAGAGTAGTAAATATATGCAAATCACTTTGAACAGTGTCTGGCTCATAGAAGTAATACATATTAGCTATTTCTATATAGCTTCATTAAATAAAATAAAATATTAGGAAAACAGATACCATAGGACTTTGAAGCTACACACATGAAAATCCCAGAACATAGGATACTTTGGGAGAGAAATTTAATTTATTAATTAATTTATTTATTTGTCTTGAATTCTGCTTTCTTTCTTACTTTCTTTCTTTCTTTTTTTTTTTTCTTTTCTTTCTTTTTTTTTTTTTTCCTTTTCATACCAGGGATTGAACCCAGGGGCATTCAACCACTGAGCTACATCCCCAGCCCATTTTTTATTTATTTTGAGACAGGGTCTCACTAAATTGCATAAGGCCTCTCTAAATTGGTAAATCTGACTTGAACTTGTAATCTTCCTGCCTCAACCTCCCAAGCCACTGGGACCATAGGTGTGCACCACGGCACCTGGCTTGTTTATTTCATTTCTCGCTTTGAAAAAAAAGTATGTCTTGCCTTGAATTTCAGTTTTCAACATAAAGAAGTATTCTTACAGTGGGAGATATTTAAGAATTCTTCTGTGGCTGTGTCACAGGAAAGCAGGGAGCCGAAACTCCAAACCTTGGTCCTTGTGTTCTGACGAAAGAAAATTTAAATTCAGACACAGAAAGCCATGCAAAAGAACTTTACTATAAGTGAAAGTAAAGTAAAAGCAAGTGAGGCTTAAGCAGAGAGCACTCTCAAGAGACAGAAAGGGCCGTCTCCCAGCGGAGAATGACAAAGGAGAAAATGTTGTCTCCAAATGTATTACTGTTGGATGTTTACTAGGAGAACTGGGGACCACCTTCTGTACTCTTTGCCAATTAGGTGTTCAACTCCTTCACAATGGGGAGTGAGGTTTTTGACCTTAGTTGGTCCTCTCTGGAACTGTCATGGTGGCCATCCTATTTAGGGGGGCTTCATCTACAAGTCAATCCCATGTTAACGTGGGCACTGGGGTCAATAGCTGGTCAGAGTTACCTTAGCGCGCCTGCACTTCTAAAGGAATCTTCCTTCCCCAACAAACTGTGACACCTATACCCATAATTCCTAGCTTCACATCAACATCAATGTACCCTGTCAAAAGTTTATCCCACTAATCCTTTTCTTTTGACATAATTTCCTATTAGCTCCTTTGCTTATGTTTATTTTGTACAAATTAACTAGCATCCTTTGCTTTCTTATCTACTTTGAAAATAGTTTAAAGGAGACCCTAAAGTAATTTAAAGAATACTTGTGACCTTGCCATGCATTTCCCTGCTCATCGCTAGCTGTTATGTTTGACAACATCCTGAGAATTTAAATTCTTAAATATTCTTAAAAATCACAGCTGTTGTGATTATACGCAGTTTTGAAATCCATTTTATGAAGAGTTTAGGATTTGAATGTAATCTTTTCTAATGATTTTGGCAAATCTGAGCCATCGAGATCCTGGAATTCTACCATGACTAAAGTGGGAACTACCAGAGATATTTGTGGGATACAATGAGGGAGAGGGCAGGAGTGTTGCTCTCACCTACCAGGAAGACATTCACAAACTCTAGCCAGACTTTTTGCAAGCTTTTGGCAAGACCAGAAGCTGAAACAAATAGCCAGGGTGTAATTCAGGATGATCAAGTCTTGACTGATCTTGTTTTGGTTACGTAAAGAAGTTCAGTTCTGCTGGAAACAACCCAGCCACCACAGTGGACGTTCCTGCTTACAAGTCCACTTGATGGTTATTGAAATATTTGGACTTGTCTCCAGAATTTGTGTAGTTGATTCACCTGTTGATTCAACTGTACCACAGCTTCACAAAGGGATCCTAGTGCTGACCTCAAACTCTCAAGATGTTGTCTAACACACAGCTGACAACTTCTTTAACGTTGTTGAATTAATCTGAATGGGCAATAAATCTATCAAAGGAAAATATCCTGATATGTTCAATTACAAACCATGCCTCTAGAGGGGAGTCTACATCTAGAACCTGTAACACTTTCTGCTCTGGAAAGCCAGAGGAATATACAATGGTGGGCATTAGAGTGTTGTAACTCCTTTCTTAAATGCAGGTTCCAGTATAAGTACACACAAACTGCAGCTCAGCTCCACTCAGCTCAAGCCCAAACCGATTATTGGGCTTGGTGCTGCAAATGTGGAGATGAGTGATGCCTAATATTTCTTTGTACCCTGTAAAAAATGACACCCTGATACAACAGGGTTAGAGAGAAACAAAACAATGCTTTTTATTTGAATAGATGACTTCACTAAAGTGGGAAAAAAGAAAAAAAATAATAATTAAATCAACTGAAATAATTCTGGTTGATGAGGGTATTGTTTGCTTGTTTTATTTTTTGATTTTGCCTATAAAATGACTAAGTTCAATGAGAACAATTTTCACTCTCAATCATGGAAGCTGAAGCTCCATAGATATGTTAGCTCCTACAAAAAGGGTAAAGCCTTTATGGCTTTGATATTCTGTAATGAAGATGAAAGTATTTACATATAGATTTACTCAGATCGTAAAGTAGGAAATTTCCAATTAAGTAATGCAACTTCCTACAAACCTTTAATTTATGATTCTAGTTGTGCATTCCCAGAAAATTTGATTTAAAAATTAAGACATTTTTTTAAGTAGTATTGGTCATTGAATAGGGGTGTGTGTGCTTGATTCAAAGAACCCTCGATCATATCATTGTTCCATATTTTTCCTCTAGCTTCAGAAATGTGTCAACGTGTTATCATATATGTTCATGAGTTTAAAACTCCTCTTTTAGAAGAGTTGGGATGCTAAAAGCAATGTCTAAAACCAATAACTCTGTAAATGGCACTAAAATGGTTAAGAAACATAATGATACATCACAGAAAACAGCTGTAAGAATTCAAAGTGGTGAGCTCTAGAGAGATGGACTAAGAGGATCCGTTAGGAAAAACAGAGCAGAGGATGACTGTACTGCACTTGTCTTTTTAAATTGTATGCTCTTTAGTCTGTTCAGATTGATGTAAGAAAATAACATGGCTATGGCTTATAAGCAATAGAAATTCATTTCTCACTGGAGTCTGAGAAGTCCAAAATCAAGACTCCAGTGTCAGCTGGAGTCTTGCTTCCTGATACATAGAAGGCAGGAATGTATGGTGTCTTTGTGAGGTGGAAAATGAGCTCACTTTTTAAAGGGTCCTAATACAATCAATTCATAGGAGTATCATGTTTATGACCTAATCACCTTCCAATGGCCTACCTTCTAATACCATTATGTTGAGGTTAAGATGTCAACACATGAATTGGTGGGGAAATGGAAATTCAGGTTGTAGCATAGGCGTATACTATTTCAATTTTAAAAAATTAAATAAAAATTGGCTAAACTATTTACACACTTGTGAGCCACACTGGAAGAAATATTATATCTCCTTTCCTCCACTATATTAAATAGAGCAACACACAGCAACATACTGGTCATTTTTATTGCTAAGAAACTTGAGTTATGAGTTTCCACATCTTTAAAACTCATATTGATTACCTGAGTCATTTTTTTAATTGGAAAAGACTAATAAACCATCCAGTGGTAGATATTATCTGTCATCTAAGACAAATGAACGTTTGTTAATTATGCTTAAAACACAAGTATAAATAACGTTACCACAACTACATAAAACAATTATGTGATGCATATTGAAAAATAGAGATGCTACCTCCAGGTTTCTACCTACCTTGCCTGCTTCCTTCCTTCTTTCCTTCCTTTCTTCCTTTTTCTTTGCTTCTTTCCTCTTTTGCTTCACACATCTATATTTTTCTACTTTTAAAACTTAACCAGATATTTCTCTGATAATGAAGAAAAAGCTATAGTAGTTCAAAGCTTTATTTAAAATAAAATATAAGAATACAAAATTATTCATGTAACATTTATATACACATAGTAGAGAGATTATAGTAATACATTAAATTTTAATTAATGGCTATACTCTCTGGTAGGAGATGAGGATTTTTCCCCTTCTGATTTTTGTTGTAGTTGTTGTTATCTTTGTACTGGGGATTGAACCCAGGGATGTTCTATCATTGAACTCCATCCTAAGTTGTTGTTGTTATTGTTGTTGTTGTTGTTGTTCTTCTTCTTCTTCTCCTCCTCCTCCTCCTCCTCCTCCTCCTTCTTCTCCTTCTACTCCTTCTTCTTCTCCTTCTCCTCCTCTTTCTCTTTCTTCCTCCTTTTTCTTCTTTAGACAGGGTCTTATTAAGTTGCCCACCCTGGCTTTGAACTTGCCATTCTCCTGCCTCAGCCTCCTGAGTCACTGGGGTTACAGGTGTGTATCACTGACCTGACTAATATTTTGTACTTCTAAATATTAAGTAAAAATATAACATTTTTATGAATGACAATATTTAAAGCTTCTCTAAATTTAACCCAAACACTTTATAACAGACAGTAAGGATATGTGAAGTGGCTGCTCTATGCAGGTAGATAGTAAGAAGTATATGTGTGAGCAAGGCTATGAGGGAAGTTGCGGTAATTCCTATGACTTCAATTTTCTTCCTGCCTGTTATATGGCGGCTCTGTGGCTTTCTAACTTATCTAACTTCAGGGATGGGTCCTCGTGCATTTAGTTACACAGGCAATCCCATTTCCCTTAGCACCAGCCGTCAGTTCAGGAGCAGTCTAACCCAGGGCTGAGCCAACTACTTCATGGCTTTCCCTGACAGTACTCAGGGGCTTGGCAATAGTTTCATCTCTTTAGTGTTGGAATTTTATTCCATGCTGAAGGAATAACATTCTTTCACTGCTGTTAGTTCACTTTCTGCTGCTACAATGAAATACTTGAGATTGGGTACTTTATAAATGTTTTGTTTTGTTTTGTTTTTTGTACCAGGATTGAGCCCAGGGGTGCTTAACCACTGAGCAACAAACCCAGCCCTTTTCATTTTTTTGTTTGAGACAGGGTCTCACTTAGTTGCTTAGGGCCTAGCTAAGTTGCTGAGGCTAGCTTTGAATTTATTATCCTCCTGACTAGCCTCCTGAGCTGCTGGGATTACAGACACTTGCCACCATGCCTGGCTGGAAAAGAGGTTTATTTAGCCCAAAGTTTTGGAAGTTCAAGTGCCTGAGTCTGGCATCCTCTTGATTCAGGTGAGGGCCTGATGGTGGATGGCCTCACAGTGGCCAGAGTGTATGGGGGAAAACCAAGAGAGAAAGGAACACTTGGTAAGAAAGAAAACTAGAGAGAAGGAAGAAGGAGTGAGACTTGATATTTCCATAACAATCCTCTTGCAAGAACTAAACATGATCCCATGAGACCACATCAGTTCCTTGCAAAGGCAGTGTCCTGAGTGACCTGATTACTTCCCTTTAGATCTTACCTCTTAAAGTTTCTATGCCACCTCCCAACACTGCCACACTGAGGAACAAGCTCCCAACACAGGAAGCCTTGCAGGACACCCTCAAACCACATCCAAACATTATGTGGAACACTTCTCCTGAAAACCACCTTCAGAAGCTACCTCAGATGCAAAAACAGATGACAGAGAAGAATAGATCAGAAAGAATCATAGAAAATAAGAGCCAGAGTACTGTTTGAATAAAACCTGATACTTCGAACAAGATCTAGATATTATGCTTATCTGAAACAATGAATCACTTGTATTAATTTTGCAAACCAAAGTATTTTACCTGATAAGGTAGAAAGAGAACATTTTAAATGTTTTTTAATGTATCAGACATAGTTTATATGCTATGTAATTTCATCTACTCTTATCTTTAAGTCAGGAAACTAGTGATTGGGAAGAATTACCCAAGGTTTCAAACCTTGCACTAATTTTACTGCTATGTAAGAACATTTAAGGAAAAAAAAGTTACCATGTTTTTTCATAACAGTTTCATAAAAGGAAGAACATTATAATGAGAGATAAATGGCAATGTTCTGGGAACATGATGGTCCTTTTCAAGAAAGGCCTGCCACCATCATTACAGGGACATGTTCCTGTGGACTGCTGAAGCTCCTCACAAGAGGGTGCCAGGCCAGAGACATAATAAGCCTTATTCTGATCCAGCAGGATGGAAGTAAGGTCTAGAGACACAGATTTTCCAAAGCACTCTGGGTAATTCTGATTGGTAGCCAAGATGGAGAACTGCTACCTGGAAGATGTGAGATGTGCCTCCACAGTACCAGATCTCTTTGGCTTGTTTTCTCCAGAAGTTTCTTCTCTGTTGTCCAGTCTGCTCCTAGTGGCACTCATCCTCCCCTCCATACTGTGGCAGATCCATAAATCATCTTTCCTGGTCCTCAATTCTGATAATTAAACAGTACTTTTCTTTCTCTTATTACCTCATTGTCTTCCATTTCGAATATTCATTTCTTCAGAAATATCCAGGGAAGAAAGGAAAGCTTCTCTCTTGAGCCATTTACCACACATTCACGGCAAATATTTTAAAGAGAACTCTGACCTCAGAGACTCACCCTGGAAGGTGAAAAGTAATTCAACTTGATCAAAAATAATTTATGATTGCATCTTTCATCAATAATTTTATTTGAGTATATTGTATTATTTAAGGGAATAGGATTAGGCTGCATTTTGAGAATAGGTTCCATGATTGTTGTGGGCTAATGATAATGATAATTATATGGTCTGGGACATTAAAGTGTTGTTTGAAAGTTGACATTTTCCATTATCTTTTTTCTCCCAATTTCCAAGATCAGAGATTTAATGTGTAAATTTCTAGAGCTCAGCTGTTGTTGTCATTTCATGTTTCTCTTTTACTCTCTTTTTCCTTCTTCCTTGTTTCTCTGTATTTTGCTTCTGCTACTGATATTTCTGGCATATGCCCCTCTTCCTGTTAACCTCAAGATAAAAAGGTCTGATTATGTGGATTTATCATTATTAAGTAAGGCATATTGCGCCGGGGCAGATTTTGGCTCAGTAGTGATCCCTTGGCCCAAATAACAATGACTGGGGTAGTAGGACTGGTTTTACTCCCAGTGCTCAGCTTTTCCCCAAAGTTTTTGGTAGGGAATGTATAGCTGGAAAATCTTATAGGGTTTCATAACTCATTAAGAACAATATGACTTAGCAGAAAATTGAAAAATCCCCTTAGAACGTTTAGATAGGGAGAGGGGAGGAGGGAGACCTGGAGAGAAGAGGAGGGAGGAAAAGAGGCAGCAAAACACATAAGCAATGAATGATCTCTCTGCCTTTTTAACTTTAATATAGAGATGACATCATTGACTTTGAAATGTCTAGATTTTCTCAATTATGCATGGAGGGAATGCCAAGGTAGGTATTTATTTGTTCCTTTAATGATAACATCAGAAAGAATGCCAGCATGCATGAGAACTTGACGCCCTGCTTCTACATTGCCCTCAGGACTTTTCACCAGCTGACCTCTGCAGTCTTTCCTCTATCTGTTCTTCACATACATAATGCTCAGCTCTAATAAATCATCTGCAGTTCTCTGTTCCATACACTAGTGGAAGCAGCTCTCTCTGCCTTTCAAACTTTTGAAACTTATACCACCTGATCAACTTCTACATGCATTCAAAGTTCAACATAAGCAGGATCTCTTCCATGAAATCACACAAGCTTGCTTGGTAGTGCACTGTGGCACTGCTGCCAAAGCAGAAGCTCATTCCCTTTCCTATCCTTTCAAATCAGACATGGATCTCTAGCTTTCAGTGATTGTAGTTATATCTGGTCTAGGAACTGTCATAGGAGCAATTTGTTGTGAATAAGATGTGAAGACAGGTCTGTTGGAGGGCTGCTAGAGAAGGTTTTCTCCCCTTGATAAGAAGAGATTACACAAAAAGAAACTCACTTGTCCATGACAACTCCTGCTTCCTGCTTTTGGACACTTTGCTAGAATGAGTTGGAACACTTTTGTGCTGAAGCTGTCATCTGGCTTTGATGGTGAGGCCAATGAAACCGAATAGATGGCACCCCTGATACCATCGAGGCACTGAATTCCAATTCATTAAAGCCACTGTTACCTCCTCTGCATGCATAAGTGCAATCACAGAGAGTCCCTGTCATCTCAGAATAGGTTCTGCCTAAGAGTAAAAACACATTCACTCTTAAGCATTACCATATTATTGGTAACAGGAAAGCATCTATAATTGGGTATATTTGGACACATACTTACTATGCCAATAAAAATAAGGCAGCTACCCTGGCAAAAAGATCTCATGCTATCATTGAGTGATAGAGTTTAGTATAAATCCATATTGACCCAGGCAAATTGTCTTTGCAGTATGCCTGTCTACAGAAATAGAGGAAGGAAAACTTCTTTCAGCTGAGTGAAAGTAAAAATAATTTCTGGTCTAATGATTTTCATAGCCTCCCAATAAGATAACCAAAGCTCACATTATGGAAGCCAAAAATCATCCATCATCAGCTATATATGTTTCTTGGTCTATATTATTTCTGTCCCAGACACTGGAAGTCTGGACTTCTCCCAGAGAAGAGAACTGTCATCCTGTCACATGATAGCAATTGGCAAGTCTTACCAAGAAAATTTGGCAGATCCTTAGAACAGGACTAACATATGTTTTATATATGTGTGGGTAGGTATATATATAGCCATCCATCTACATACATATATGTATTCTTATTTATTTATAAGCTCCAGTTAAAGTTAGAAAAATTAATTTTGATGCATATGGATAAGTCACACAAATTAGCACTACTTTAGAAGGAATTAATATAATCCTAAAAGAAATCATTTTTGTGTTTTTTAAAGGCAAAAAATGCCAATGCAAATTTTAAAAGTAGAACATCATGTTAATAACTTTTATCTTTAGGTTATTGCTCATTTATAGCAATGATTCATTCACTCATGCAACAAGTGTTTATCAAGCACCGACTATAAAGATATAAAAGACACAAAGTCCTTACCCTTTAGGACTCCATTGTCCAATAGTAGACATGAAAAAAGGAAATAACTCATGCATTTAATTATTCAAAGATTATTATTGAGGGCCTTCTATGTCTGTCATATGTGTTGAGAATACAGAGTAGAAATGACAGATGATAATTGCTTTCACAGAGCTTATGTAATGTGACAGAGGGCAGAAAAATTGTAAACAAACATCAACATATGTACATGTAGGAGAGTGAGAAATGTAATGTGGAAACTTCAAATCAAATGACATAATAAACAGTAATTGGGTGGCTACTTTAAGTGGTTAGACAGATAAACCACTTAAGCTAAGATCCAAGAGAACTTTGGAGGAAGATGTCAAGTGAAGTGAGGGTCTTTTGGTTGCTTTGTTGCTATCACAAATATTTTCTTAGTAGTTGGTGTGTGCATGTGTATGTGTGTGTTTAAGAAAGGAAGTACTAGAAGTAGTTTATGCCAATGGGGGTGATTGAGGGAAAAAGGAATGATTCAGGGGGCAAGTAGGCAGATAATTGAGAAAACAAGCCCTGGAGAGGGGGGTGGGAGGTAGGGAATCCAGGATTAAACCAGAGGTCTATACCAATGCTATCAGCAGAAATACTTGCTGTATGATAAATGAAGGCAGGCAGGTAACAGGTATATTTGGTACCTATAGGGATAGGTACCCTAATTGTTCAGGTATGTTATTTTCTCAACAATTTATGGGACAAGATTATAAGCTGGAATTTTGGAAAGTAAAAGAGGTTAAGGAATTTAAGGAGTAAAGACAATGATGTGAAATTATCTTTTTGGAAAGTTGAAATGCAAAAGTTCTATGGAAGTAATGATTGCGCTTGATGACCCATTTGAGATGTATAGCCTCAATTTAAAGTGATATTGACAAGCACGATTCTTGCATCTTCACCAATATCCCATTGTGTTGCTTCATGGGGGAAATTACGTGTAATAGAACAGCCACTTCGCCCAGTAAAGGAGGGTTGCAGAGGCAAGAGGGTAAAGCTTGTCATCAAAGAGAAGATCAATAATGTATCACAGAATTTAAGCTGGTAGAGAAGGAGGGGGAGAACTGATAGTGCTACAGTCATAAGTCAACAGCCTGTAAAGTCTTAATGACGTCAAGATGCTACCTGGGTAGAGATGTATTTGCAATAGTAAGCTAGTAGGAGAGGAGACAGTATCAGAGAATGGCATGCTTGAATTTGATGTTTTAAAGATGATGGACCAGTTGATGATCATCAGTTCAAAACTATAACCATAAGAGGCAGGGGCTGAGGGTGGGTGAGAAATATCTTCATTCTAATATAAGTAAGGAGTCCAAGATTAGATGTATTATCTCTGTGGATACTGAAATCAGCAGGAGGGTAGTCATCAAGAATACGGCAGATTAGGGGCAGGGGCTGTAGCTCAGTGGCAGAGTGCTTGCCTAGAATTTATGAGACACTGAGTTCGATCCTTAGCACTACACAAAAATAAACAAATAAAATAAAGGCATTCCGTCCATTTACAACTACAAAAAAATAAATAAATAAAACCCAGCAGAGTAATATAAACACAATGAGCCAGGTGCTAAAGTTATTGAACAATGAAGGTAATCGAGATCTTTAGATGAAAACAACAAGGAAGCAGCCATGGGTAAAGAAGTCTGCAAGCATAAACATCCATGGAGCTGTAGATCTGGATGATGAAAAGGTTCAGCAATGGCAATGATGAACAAATTACCCACCCTGTAGTTCAGTAGATCACAAAAGAGAAACAGCCTCCACTGCCCATGACTACAACAGAGCATAGCCTGGTTTTATCTAGAAAAAGAAAGCAAAGGAAACATTTAGAGATGAAATTGAGGATACAGATAAATTTGTTGACGCGAACTGTTTGCTCTATCTTGGCAGAGTGAAAGAGCTTGGGATGACAGATCAGATGAGCGGATGCACAGATTAGAATAAGGAAGAATATGCAGGCTGCAGGTCAGCAGACTTTTTTTGGTAAGGACCAGATAGTGCACATGTTACCCTTGGCAGAAACTCAGCTCTGCTTTAGTGTGAAAGCAAAATGCAAAGGAATGGATGTGGTTAGGTTCCAATGAACTTTTATTTACAAAAACAGGCAGCGGGTAGAATTTGGCCCAGGAGTAATAAGCAAAACCAGTAACAAAGAGAAATTGTGCTTCTGGTGATAGATATAGTAGGAAGTAGAAATGTGGGCCAAACCATGAGTGTTAAAAGCCTTGCCTCGAGAAGCAAGATAGTTTAACATGGAAGATGTGAAGCACCAAGCCTCTGCTACACTCAGATGTGGCAATTAGGAATAAGAGAAGACCTTAACATGGAACTGCTATGACAGGAGATGAGGAGTGGTAGTTTTTCTAAGGATATCTGCTTTTGAGTGGTCCCAGTATAATACAGGATGGTGAGCAGCTCGGGACCACCTGTTTTCCAGGCTGCTCAGCTGT
The DNA here is from genome assembly GCF_001458135.2 of Marmota marmota marmota. Taxonomy (NCBI): domain Eukaryota; kingdom Metazoa; phylum Chordata; class Mammalia; order Rodentia; family Sciuridae; genus Marmota; species Marmota marmota. Next base: position 44,357,554 of record NW_026000037.1, on the reverse strand, counting down.
TGTTGACTCCAATAAATTGATTGCAACTCAGTGGTGAAGGGTAAAGTAGAAACACTTTGAGTTCCTAATGAAAGAAGATGTAAGCACTGGTAAATATGGGAACAGGCAAGATATTCTCTCTCCGCTCATGTCTATATCCCCAAACTGAATCATGAAGTAAGTCAATTCAGTTTTCTCTCATGTTCAAAACTGACTCTACAGCTTCCAATCAAGCAGGCTGTTAAATTCTGTTAGACACTAAATTGTCTACTTGAGTGCCTGGTGTTTTGCATCAGACAAACTTAGAGTCACTCACTCATCACTCATTATGACAGCAGTGTGAACTCAATCTGCAGAAACAACTTCAAAAGATCCCTGGATTGAACTCACTGCAAATGCTAAGGAAACTCTGTGCCTGGAGATGAGCTCGTTTTTAATGATTCTTGTACAGGTTTTCAGCCATTTCTCAAAGACTTTCAACTCCCACAGCACTCATTGTACCCTTTAGAATTGGACCAAACACCATAAATACTGCTGTTATTTTGTTGATATTATTAAAACAAATTTTCCAAATGTTTCAATTTTCCCCTAGAAATAATATATAATTGGCACACTTTTCCAGTAATCTGAAGGGGCTTCATGATAGAAAACAGGGCCCTGGGTTATGGGGTTATTGTTTATAACTTGTGAGTTTTCTGTTATGCAAGTGACAAAAGAGATGGTTCTGTTGTTTAAGAGAATGCTTCATTTGATTTTAACTGAAGAAATACACACACACACACACACAAAAAAAAAAAAACAGTATAATCTAATTGAAATATGATAGTGTACAAATCTACCTTTTCCCTTTGTTTAAGCTGCTCCTAGCTTTCAATAAATATATATTATTATCAAAGACATTTCTTGGTGGATTAAATAAAACTTGACATTCATCTAGCAATTACTATATACAAATTCTCATACGATGCACTGCTGGGAAAACAAAATCAAACAAGGCTGAATGCCTTACATATCCTCAGTTTTCTTAGGTTTACATTTCTCTTGGATAGTATGCAAATATTCCTATATGTGTAAATATTTAGGATCCATACTTGAAATGAAAGAAAATCAATAATTTAGAATGAATGCTTGAATTACACAATATCAGTTACAGAAATAATATCAGCTCAGAAGTATTAAAACTTTAATGTTATTCAAAATTACAGTAATCATTTTACATTTTAATTTACTTCTCAGAACAATCCTATGATCTGGGCACCATTATCCCATCCTGAAGATAAGCAAATCATGACTAACAGTTAGTAAGTAGCAGAGTTGAGTTTCAAAACTAGGTCTGTCTGGCTGCAAAGCCCTTGATCTTAATCTCTATCTCATTATGCTTCAGAAACACATATTTTAAGCTGGGTAGAATCAATAAGTAAAAGCTGGTTATTGTAGGATATGGATTTTTGCCACTCTTGACAGACAGAAGATGTGACATTTCAACTGCTGGCAATAGGTCTTCAAGAATTCTTCTTAAAAATGCAAATCTCTACTCCTAGGAGGATAACATATTTAAAAAAATAAACATTTACAGGCTCTTAAAATGCAGAGTCTTAAAAGAATGGGACAAATGCCAGGTAAATTTTGAAGGGTTAAGGGCTAACAAGTATGGGATAAGGGGGCGGCCAACCTGAGCAGGAGGTAGATGAGAAGTACTGCCTTCAGGAAACAAACAGACATCCCAATAGAATTGGGTGTCTAAGATGGGAGCTCTTAATGGGGACAGGATTAAAGAACATTTAACACAGATTTTTATAGCTTCAACTTTATATAGCTTCAAATATAAGGCCAGTATTGCTGCCCCTAAAAAAAAATATTCAGTGGTACACCATTAGCAAGCTTGATCAAATTGATTTCTATGAATGAAAAAAATGATAGTAGTTACCCTAGGAAATGACTGAGATATTACTATTGTGTAAGAGATTATAATCAAGGAAGCAATTTTTTCCTTCTTTTAAATCTATTTGTTCTACCATTCTTTACAGAATGTCAAATTTTACCCATGGTCCCCTGCAACATGACACTAAATTAACATTATACCCAGAACAGGAATGCTATACCCAGAATCAATTGCTAATTAGTTCTGTTGCTCCTTTCCATTGCAATCACATTCGTAAGTTAGTATACTACTTGTGGATACATGACTCATTCAAAAAAATCTAACTGCAATTTTATTTAAGCGCTTAGTTTCCATCATCATAATGCTAATAATTATAAGGATGATGATGATTATAATAATAATAATAAACTTAAGTGGCTTTAGGGTTAGAAATGTGAGTCTAAAAATGTTATCTTCATGATGTGCGTTTATCCTACATCAATAATTTTGCATCACATTTGCCCAATTTACAAATCAAAAATAGACTTTTCTGTCAGCAAAGTAAGATCAGTCTTATATCTGAAAATCAAGCACAGCTTGTACATCGTCATTAACCATAAAGGCTCTGAAATCAGAACTTAGCTGCCAATTTTGTTGATGATGCATAAGATGAAATCGAGTACAGCTGGCTCTTCTGTCCTATGCTAGCTCTGCAGCACTGACATTAGTAAAAAATCTGTTTGTTTTTTGTTTCAGAAAATTAAATAGCTATGTCTAAAATGAATCAGAGGGAATAGATATATCTGGGTAATAACCAGGTGCCATTTTTATTTTTAAGTTTATTTTTTTCTTAAGGATTCATTTGATTATTGCAATAGTACTTGAATTTGATTAGTTGCAATAAATGACCTTAAAGAATATATGTGAAACTTCAGCAAAAAGAGCCCTTAGAAGAGTCCTTTTTTGATAAGCGGAGACCCAAACAACCCAAATCATTTTTTACTTTAAAATATATTATGCATAAATATTATGCATTTATTAGTTATCCTCAATAATTATTCTAATAGAGTATATATGGGCAAACTTGACATTACTTTTATTTATTTAGCAGTACTGGGGCTGAAACCCAGGGCTTCACATATGCTAGGCAAGTGCTCTACCACTGAGCTACATCCCCAACCCATTATTAACATTTTTCAAATAGCTTTATTTGCTGTTAAAGTTCCTTTTCCAAAATAAATAGGCACTTCATATGATGGAGGCCAAAATTACCTTCAAATGAAGAAACTGGAGAATTTTTAATAAGATAATATTAACTTAATGACACAAAACTATATTTTATATCCTCGAATATTTTGGAAGTTTAGTGAATCAAGAATATTTTTTCCTCTTTTCTTCCCCCAAAGCATTAAATATGGTTGATTCAGGGTTAATGTAAGGTCTGGATATATACACACTAATTTAACACTTCAGAAATTCCTTTAAAGAAATCTCGAAGCCATGGTCTTAAAGGCACGAAAGATGAGGAAGAAGATAGGTAATAAGAGCAACATCCTATTGAAAACTGAAAAATAGATGGGTGAACTCTGACTGCTTTTGCTGACCCCAGAGAGTGAAAACTAAGCAGGTAATAGGGAAAGCTGAGACAATACCACAATACAACAGAATCCTCAAGAGATTCAAGTAATGGTATCACTGGATAATTCTGGGGTGGAAAGTAAAGCAGGAAAAGTCAGTGCTAAAATAAGGGCTGGGTGGAATCTGATTGAGAAGCATTCATCTTGTTCATCTCCTTCTCAACTACACACCAGTGGGAGATTGACTTTCTCCACTTGGATATAAATCTGTGGTCTTATTTTTTAGAGAAAAATACAGTGTTGTTTCCACACTGAAGAAGGCTAGGCAGAGTTGAAGATCTAAATATTCTATTGAAAACAGATTCCTCCCCCACTTCCTATAGTCAGATCTCAGGACACCTATATCTCTACCTTCATGAGAGAGACATTGGACTTTTCTCCAGTAATTTTACTAGCCTGACTAGAAAAACATAAAAATACTGCTAACAAGGATGTCCAACAGTCTTCCTAGGTCACTTTGTAGTAAAGCTCAATGTCACTGAGCCCCATACATATACCACACTCCCCATTAGGTTTTTATCCTTTCACTCTTAATCAAGAGCGAAAAATCAAAGTTGGTGGCACTGCTCAGACGTAGAATGTGAGCCTAGGATGCAGGAGGCCCTGGGTTTGAACCCCAGCACCATCAAAATAAAATAAAATATACTAAGCAAGGATTATAAGAAGCCTGAAAAAAATCTTAACATGGAAAAGAGATATTAAAATGAACAATCAAATGCAACTTGAGGAAATGGATACTATGCAGGGGGAAATAAATTTAAATACATTAGCTACACACACGAATTCATATACTTATCTATTGCTGTTTACATTCTCAGATAATTAAAAAAAGGCATTACAACCTTGAAAAAATGAAACAAAGGATACAGCTTTTAACAACATAATATATACAATATATAAATATAAAAGACATATAGATAAAATATTTATTACTAAGTAAAAGTAATAAGTTCAATTTCTTTATTAATGAAAAATATAAATTAAAAAGGCATAAAATACACCATTGTTCATAACAGCATTGTTTATAATAACCAAAATGTAGAAGTAACCCAAGTGCCCATTAGCACATGAATGGATAAACAAAACATGGTGCATGCCTACACTGGACTTTTTGTTGTTGTTGTTGTTGTTTTTAATATATTTATTTTAGTTTCAATGGACCTTTATTTATATGCTGTGCTGAAATTTGAACCCAAGACCTCACACATGCTAGGCAAGCGCTCTACCACTGAGCTACAACCCCAGCCCACACACTGGATGTTTTTCAGCCTTAAAAAGGAAGCAGTTTTCAACATAGGCTACAACATTGATGAATCCTGAAGACATTACACTTACTGAAATAACAGTTATAGAAGGACAGATGTTGTAATATTTCACTTATTGAGTTACCTAAAATAATAGCCAAAGTCATAGAGACAGAAAATAAAATGTTTGGGGTTGCCAGGAGCCGGCCAACCAGGGAGCGGGGAGTTTTTGATCTATGGGTACAGAGTATGAAATTTAAGAGATAGATGGTGGAGGTGCTTACTCATAATGTGAGTGCGCTTAATGCCATTGAATTGTGTCCCCGAAAATTATTAAAATGGTAACTTTGCTTATGTATATTTTGCCAATTAGAAATAAACAAGTGAATACATGGAACTTAAAGTATATAAAAATGTACATTGAAAAATAAATTTGAGCTGGAGCAGTGGCACACACCTGTAATCCCCGTGACACTGGAGGCTGAGGCAGAAAAATCCAAGTTTGAGTCCAGAGTCAGCAACTCAGAGAGATCTATCTTAAAACAAGACAAAATAGGGCTGGGAGCATGGCTTGGTGGTAGAGAGCCTCTGAGTTTAACCTCCAGTACCAGAAAATGAAAAAAGAAAAGAAGAATAAAGTTGAATTTTTTTTCAGAAACTAGAGCAAAACCAAAATGAGATGAAAAAGAGAAAAATAATAAGAAAATTGAAGGAAAAGTCCTGGAAGTGCATCATTCAAAAAGTGATACAAGTTTCAGAAGAAGAGAAACAAAAGAAGGTATAAAGAAGGAAATCATCAGTGAAGCAACTTTGGAAAATTCCCATAAACTGTGAACAGTGATCACTCCATATAATGGATGAAAATAAAATCACACCAAGGTATATCATTGGAACTTTTTTTTTTTTTTTTTAGGACACTGGGGACCTAGAGGACTTGAAAGTTTCCAGAGGAAATACTTGGATGAGAAATCATAATAAGATTGGATTTAACAATAATACCAGAGCATTGCCTATAAATTTATTAAAAAAAAAGCAAGATCTCAAAAATTTACCTCCCAAACATCCTAAGGCTATTGAAAGGTATACTTTGACAGAGGGAATTCTTGGGGCTTGGGGAAAAGAACATTAAGAGGCTGGACACACACCTGTAATCCCAGAGGCTCAGGAGACTGAGGCAGGAGGATTTTGAGTTCAAAGCCAATCTCAGCAAAAGCAAGGTACTAAGCAACTAAGTGAGACCCTGTCTCTAAGATACAAAATAGGGCTGGGGATGTGGATCAGTAATTGAGTGCCCCTGAGTTCAATCCTTGGTACCCCTCCTAAAAAAAAAAAAGAGGATTACATGGACCAGAGGAAGCAGGAGATTAACACTAGACAAAGAGGAAGAGAATCCCAAGATGAAGGAGGATAACATTACAAGCTGACTGCTCCACACCAGGTTTACCCAACAAAATCTCGAGACCGGGTCTCGTCAGAAAAGTGTTGGCTGAGGACAGTGCAGGCCTATTTATCCCTGGTCTCCCCTTTCCTCTACATAGAATCGATGTACACAGAGAAAATAGATAAGATTTATATCATTGCTTTAAATTATCACAATGTATGAAGCTATAAGCGTATGTTCTTATGTCAAATATTTACATTGAAGCCAGCATCTTGGTGTGTGCTTTCTGATTCCTGTAGGCTATAATGAAAATAAAATACAAATCTATCTAAATAAATTAAATTATCTGGACTTCTGGTGTGAACATATACATGCATATGTGCTTGTATGTAAAATCTCTAAAAGTATACACAAGATGTGGTAACAATTAGCTCCTGGGGAAAGAAGGCATACAGTTGAGCAAAAGAAGTATGCAGATGAAATATGCTTTTCAAAGTTTATCCTTTAGTTGCTTTTGAATTTTTTACAATTCAAAAATGTATGAATTACATTCCTAAAAAACATTATGAAACATAACTTTAATGAAGAAATTCCACTCACAAGACTTTATTCTAAAGAAATACTTTCCCATAAGCAAAGTGATACAGCACATCTTTGTCCTATCAGAAGATTTGAAACAAATGATACTGATTAGCTAAATTATGCCTATCCTTGCTATGGAATAGTATACAACTAGAAAAAGTAAAAAAAAAAAAAAAAAGGGTACTGATGCAAGTCTACTGCCAAGATAGGTTGTTAAAGAGAAAATAGACAATTAAAAACTCATACATGCATGTGTGCTCCCATTTTCCTGCATATACATAAACTATCGTTTTTAGAAAACATTTTATAAAATCAGTTTAGCCTGGAAAGAACTTAGTAGCAGGAGAACAAAGATATAATAAAAATGATTCTCTATATACAATTTTTTACCTTTTGAATTTGAGCATTTAAATATGCTACCTTTGAAAATCAAATTAAATTACAATTTTTAAAATGTGGGGCATTTTTATATAGCTTAGATTATTTTCATCTCAATTCTTCCTTTTTCCTCCATTGAAAAGCCAGTATGAGATCTTTCATCTAATAATAACACTCTAGTTGTAGTTCTGCAATGCTTAAGAAATAAAATCTGTTACTCCTGCTGGGATCAGAACAGTTGTCAGCATATGTGGGCAGCAGTGGGTGAAGAGCTTTTGAATGTAAGGCAATAAACTAAATACCAAAGTTGAATGTATTATAAAGTTATTGTTGATATAGGAGAAATTTTATGCCAATGAGCCTTTTTTTTTTTCTTTTGTGTGGTGTTGGCGATTGAACCCAGGGCCTTATATTGAACCCAGGGCTTTACTACTGAGCTACATTCCCAGCCCCTGTCAATGATATTTATGAAGGCATTTGTAATGGATTTCTCTATAATAGAGATGAGAAGACTCTGTATACTAGCTTTATGCTAATTCCATCAAGAGACCAGGCATATAGAAAGAGAAGGATAACAGGAATTTTATACTGGATTTCAAAGCTATGCCAGGTCCCTTTACAATGCTGTGTCTTATTGGTATATACACAGGAGGGTATTTTCAGGTTTTCACTTTCTCTTCAATGGATTTATAAACTTTAGTCATTATGCATACTAGAAATTTGGGCATGAACTTAACTTCATAGAAGACTTCCAAAAATGTTTTTTAGGTAACTGACTTTCAGGAAATGAAATGGGTTGTTTGTGCCATAAAGCCCCTGATGTTACATGATATTGATGAGGTGTAGAATTGAAGAGCCTTGCCCAGGAATTTCACAACTGAGGTGTCAAAATAAGTCAATTTGTATCTAAAACTCCCCCTTCATGGACCTCTCAGGGCCTCCCCAGGCTTTCTATCTTATACTATGTTGCCATCTCTCCCAACCCAGATTCTTCTAGAACCAGAAATGTTTGAGGGCATTATAGACTTATTAAGATGCACATCCCACAATACTGATCCATCACTATATGAACATTTACTTTTCCAAACCAAACCCACAGCTTTTCAAGGACATCTCTGCTTCTACTGTGGTGCCATCTGTCTCAATACTGAAAGCTTGGGTAATCTTTAAATGGGTAAATATTTAAATGGGATCCTCTTAGCATGATAAATGACTTTAAGTGGCATTTCTTAACAGAATAAAATGACATGTCTTAATGGGTCTAGAGAAGGCCTGAACCACTAGCTTTGTGCACCTAAATCTCCAAACAGAAGGAGCAACTTTTAGTGGAAATCCTGAGTATACTAAACAGGCAGTAAAGTTTCCACAGGCTGCTTTGGCAGAGCATTGGGGCAGGATGTGAACCATCACTTCATAGAAAGACAACTATGGCGAAGGTGTGGGGTGTACCCACAGCAGAGCAAGGATACAACATGGGCGCTGTTGCGGAAGTTCAGGAAAGAAATCATGGAAGTTAAAAGAAGAAGGAAGAAACAGCTACATTTTTTGTGTTTGACAGCAAGTTCTGGTACTTTTTGTTGCTGTTGATCTTGAGCTATCTGTCCTTCTTGTGTTAATCCTGAGCTATCTGTGTGTACATAGCTCACATGAGGCCCACATTCTCCTTCATGCTCCTCCCTAGGCTACCACTTGTTTTCTTGCAACTTACCAGTAGGATACCATGAATGTAGCACAGGCCTTGGAGAGCTGTGACATGAATTTATTACACTTCTCTATGCCACTAAAAACCTTCCTAATAGTTGAAAGGAATAGAGCAATAAGAGCCCAAAATTTCATAGAGATCCCCTCAAAATCATACCAATTCCTGACCTTGCTTCTCTGTCTTACTTTCCTCTCATACCTCTACAATAAGTTTCTTTACATCCTCATGCTCATTTCTTGGTAGCGAATCTCATAGGGGGACCATCCTTCTTTCCCAACCAGTGCAGCCCTTAAGGTATTTTTTATCAATACCTTTCCCAAGTCTGTATTTGGCAACTAAAATAATTTCAAAGGAAGACTCCAGTGGCACAATCCCTGTAGAGTTTTAGATTCTAATTCTTGCCCATGAAAAGAGGTAAAGATTTGCCACCTCAGTCTCCTTAATCATCCATTGGATTCTATACACACTTATATCCCAAGGACAAATAATGATTATCAAAGACAATTTACATTGTCCAAATATAACACAATTTGTTTGGAGTCAAATCCAAATCATGATAACTGGGTACATATATAACACAATTTGTTTGGAGTCAAATCCAAATCATGATAACTGGGTACATTTTAATTATTGACTTCCACTTTGTTCATCATCCTGCTTCTAAGCATTCCCAGATTCCTGCAGGTTTATAAGGAATAACATCTATTACAGTAACCTTTTCAAACGACAGTAACTTTCTTGCTACACAAAGATGTTGAAATTGTGGGATTTTTAAGGAGTATGAATATGAATGTATATGCACTTGTGTACATACTTGTACAATGTAGTTAGATTCAGTTTTCCAAATGTACTTATCTTGGCTATTTGAAGTATCTTAATTCATTTAATAGTTGAACTAAAGATTTGGTTTTAGCTGTAATAAAATACTATGAAATCACAAATATTATATAAATCTGGGAAGTAATCAGATATGCATAGGAAATAAAATTCAGGGAATAGAAAGTGTTTGATTTAAGTTAGGGAATATAGCCAAATTAAAGAACAAGAAGTCTTAAAATTTGTGCAAAGATGAGATACATAATGCTATCATCTGATGAGTTTTGATAAAATTAAAAATTTCAGGGACTGGGGCTATAGCTCAGTGGCAGAGCACTTGCCTAGCATGTATGAAGCACTGGGTTCCATCCTTAGCATCACATAAAAAAGAAACAAATAAAGGCATTCTGTCCATCTATAACTACAAAAATAAATTAATAAAAAAATTTCATTGTCTCAGAATTTATAATTTTTTTCTATTCTTGCTATAATGGCATATATTCTAATTCACAAGGCTTAGGTGAATTCCAAGCTTTTAGCAATAAAGCCGTATGAGGGCTGGGGTTGTGGCTCAGTGGTAGAGCGCTCACTGAGCACATGCGAGGCCCTGGGTTCCGATCCTCAGCACCACATAAAAATAAATAAATAAAGATATTGAGTCCAACTACAACTAAAAAATAAATATTTTTTTAAATAAAGCTGTATGACATATATGATGTTGTAATGAGAAAAAGAAAAAAAATGTGTCACATTAGATTGGATAGAGAGAAAGGATGGGAGAGGAGGGGAGGAGTAGAGAGGATAGGAAGGGCAGCAGAATAGAATAGACAATATGATTGATGTATGTACATTCCATGTATGTATTATATATCAAAATGCATTCTACTGTCATGTATGACTAAAAAATAATAATAATAAAAATAAATAAAAATTAAAAAAAATAAATAAAGCTGTATGAATCCTTCTGCTTCTACATTCATTATTATCATTTATTCAATTATTTATTGTCACTACTAATAAATAATTGATAGCTCAATGAGCAGGCCCCTAAAAATTCCAAGATGAATTACAGACAATTTCTGCCCCTGCAGAAATTGTCTAGTAGCAAGAGAGCTAGAGAAACAAAACAAAAACCCTAGCATATAGGCCACAGTAGAAGATGTACAGAGTGTGACAAGATTACTTCATTTTAGAGTGTACACGTTGGAGGTGTGAGGAGCAGATATATTAGTACCAGGTAAAACTTCACAGAGGCCGAGCCCTGAGCTGGATCTTGAAGGTTAGAGAGTGGTAAATTTATTTCACTTAAGGAGAGGGGTATTCCAGGTACCAATTCCTGAAGCCTGGGCAAGTTGAGGAACTACTACTAGCTGACAAAGAGGGGAGCCTAGAGGTGGGGACACACAGAAACTAAGAGGTGGGAGGTATACAGGGTACAAAGGCTATTTTATGTCTTATCTCCAGTTCTAATCATCAAATTATCTATAGTGGTGATGGGATGGCTTTCTATCTCTAAGGCAAAAAGTTTCCCATCCTCTCTAGCAGTTAAACCAAAGATGGGTACTTCCATTTCATTTTGACATGTCACATATGTAATAATATTAAATCTCTCCTTCCGTTTTCTAGTAACAATAGGCATAATGTACTGATAGTGGTTAACAGGTATGTTCTTGTACTTATTATGTTCCAGCTTACTAAGGCTTTGAATGGGTAGCAAGACTAATATGTCAGTCAAAGTTCTTTCCAGTTAAAATGACAGAAAATTCAATCCAAACTAACTTCAGGTAAGAGAGAGCAATTTTACTCATGTATCAGGAGAGCCCAGTAATAGATGTAGCTCCAGGAATGGAGGTTCAAATGTCTTCAGCACCCTGAACTTCTTTCTCTGTCTCTTGGATCCACTTTCCCTGTTTTTGGTCTCTTCTTCAACACACTTTTGTTCTTTCAGTTTGCATTTTTTCCATGTTCAACAACAGAGAACTAAGCAAAATAGATCTTTCTAGTACCTCTCAAGCAATCCTGACTAGTCACTTTGGCTACTTGGAGTGCAGACTGGTTAATGGAAAAAAGAATTAGTATAATCTATGGCACAATTGAGTGAGGTCTAGGTAGTATTTGTGTGATGATTCATGTCCCATGACACACCTGCTTGCTAAAAGCATGACCTCATGGGACTCCTTTGGCAAGTCAACCTGGGCTATTCCTCCAGGTAGCACAGCTTCCAGCTCCTGGTTTTTCCTTTAGAAAACTCTGGTCATTCTCTGTTTCTCTCTCCCCTTGTATATGCCTGTCAAGATTATCTTTCCAGATTCAAGGAAATCCTTTCCTCTTTAAAACTTCTTCAAGATACTTAGCCTGTTCCCTGAGAATTTATGATTTTCTAGAAACAAAGCTTGAAAGACTCATAGGCTATTCTTATTTGCCTTTACTTTACTTCTTTTCAGGGCAATGAAAAATTAGCAGATCTTACAGGAGTAGGGAGGGAAGAGAGAAGCAACAGCAGAAAATATAGGGAGAAAAAATACAGACATAATTTAATTTCAAAATATTATCCCAAGGATTTGAATACACAATGATATTTCAAGTTAGTAATACAGAAAGTTCTTTTATTTCTCTCTCCATTTTAAGATCTGAGGAGGCAGAGACCATTGGCAAACAAGCTGGTGATTGAGTGGGCCTCACAGAAATGTGTTATGTAAATTAAGCCTTGACAGGTATTATGTGCTACGCTTATTAGCATAGAATTTATGTCTTAGTATCAGTTAAGGTTTTCTTTGTTTATAATATCAGTAAGGTTATATAATATTTTGTGTTTATAATTTTTACTTGAGGAAGATGGATTTTTGAAAATATATTGTTTCTGTTTTTCCAAGAACTGCACAACTTATTAGCCTTTTAAATAGCACATTTAAAAAGGAGTTTCTAGCAAAAGAAATTCAAGGAACAATTGGATTTTCTGTGGGTACTATCCAGTGATGCCTCTTGATGGTACTGCTCTAAGTATTCAACACAGGTATGATTTAATTGAACTAATTTGAAAAACAGGTAACTGGAGAGCTGAGAAACCAAAAGGGGAACTGTGATTTTTCAAGAGGATGAAGCCATTACAGCTTCTAAGCTGGAGGGATAAAGGGAAGGGGCTGTGCTACTGGAGCACAGCAGGGGTCAAGGGTCAGTGGGCAGGCACTGAAGCATGGGGGAGGGGGAGGGAACACTGTTTTTTCCATCCTTCAGTTCACTTTTCTGTTCAGGCTTTCCATTGATCACACCCAGCTGGAAGTCAGCTCCAGAGAAAGCAGTGGAAATGCAGCTTTTGGGGAAGGGCAGTCCTGTGATATGAACCAGAGGAGGGAAAAGAAGAGCCAGGAATGGATCCAAGGGCAAGTGGGCCTGTGATGCTGAATTCTCACGGAATATTTTAAAATCTTCATTGTTACAAATCTGATGTTGAGCATTTATTTATACTAGAACAGCAAAGTTATTTTCAATGGCTTCTATCAATGGGGTATTTGAGGTATTTATTGAACCATTAAATCATGACAACTTTAAGCTGATGTTGGGATTCCTAAAATTTTCTTCTTTTTAAACTTATTTCTGAATTTTTTTTTGGACTGGCGTTTAACCCAGGAGCTTTTATCCACTGAACTATATCCCTAGCCCTTTTTATTTATTTAAAACAAAATTTGGGATAAGTAGGGTTGTGCTAAGTTACTTTGGGCCTTACTAAGTTGCTGAGGTTGGCTTTGAACTTGTATTGTTCCTGTGCCTCAACCTCCTCAGTCGCTGGGATTACAGGAATGTGCCACCATACCTAGCCCAAATTTCTTGATCTTTTAAATGAATCAAGGTTTTTGCTCCGTACCAGAGTTACTCCCTTTTCTTTCATTTGGAATACTGAGAATCTTCATCATTTTTCTTGTTAACCTTCTATTTATCCATTTGAAGGTTGCTAAGATTTGCTTATACTATAACTTCAGTGGTATTTTCCAAAATGAATTTTCATTTCAATCACCAAAACTATACTGCAGAGGATATGGCAAATATTTGTGCCCATTCCTTTAAAGCCTCAACCTGGCTAGCACCACTCTCTAAATATAGATCAGGATTAACTGAGTAATAAGGCAAGAGCGCAGTAGTTTCTCTAATAAATTCTTCAATACTGTTACTGTAGAGGAGTCTTTTGAAGGATTTAACCTCAGGCAGATAGAAACTTTGGAAATATTGGGGAAAGTCCACATTCTAAAACATTCACTATGTTAGGAAAATTGTAACAAGCTTTATGCTATCAAGGAGAACCAAATAAAAGATTTTCCATATATTCATTCCCCTTTTTTCACAAAGTTCACATGATTTTTTTGTTTTAAGGAAATGATGATTGTTTTATTTTAGTTCTAAAGATTTTAGAACTATGTCTTTTCCTCCTCCCCTTTAAAATTGGGCATGTGTCAAATTTAAACAGGGTATACTAGTTTTCCTTCTATTAAATTTTTAAAAGTAATGGTAATAGAGATTGGAATAGATCATGTTAAAAAAGTATAAGTAAGTAAAAGAGCTTTAATTTAAAACTTTGTGAAAAGCTGAATGTTTCTGGAAAATGGCCGTGAAAGAAAAATACCTCTTAATAAGAAGCAGAAGAAAGAACCTTAAGGCAAAATTAAATTAGAGATATCAAACATTTTTGTGGGAAAAAGAGACAGATGTGCTTTTGGAACTGGAAAAATATTGGTTAACTTTTAGTTGTGATCACACTTTGGTGGTATCTATGTGAAGCAAATGTTTTGGCTCTAAACTTGTTTCTGCCACTTTTATGTTTTCTTCCTTCACCAACCTGAAGGAGAATAAGGCATATTCTGTCTCAGGAAACTCAACTAGAAGACTTCCCTGGGTCTCAAAACTGCCACTTACTGAGAAACAATTTAGTGTCCTTCAAATGAAAAATTCCTCTGAAAGACTACAACAGCCAGAAATGGGGACAAAATTGCAGAAAGTGGTCCTACTGTATTTTGTAATTCAGAATCCATTTCTCACATGAGGAAGTGGTGTTGAAAAAGGTCTGATATCATAAGACTGTAAATATATCTGCTATCATGTAAATGAATCAATAGTGATAATGATGTTTTCCTCTTAAAATAGTTCATTGGTACACTAATTCATTCTTTTTCTTGAAGTGATCCTAATTTCACTTTTTGAAAAATTTGTGCAAAACTTGAAAGTGTCCGAAGACAAATTAATCTACACTTGTTACCCTCTTCCTATGAGACAATGAGTGCTCATATTAGTTTGATGAAACTTGATATCTGAACACAATAACATCCTTTATCTTCCTAGAACACTAGTATAGAAAAGCAGACACCAGTTTTTAATTTTAAAGATGAGAAAAGTGAGGCAGGACAAACCGATTACTGCAAGGTGACACAAAAAAGTACAACGAAGATATAATCAATACTCAAATTTTCTGGTCTTCCAACTCCTAGCCTAAAGTACCTTCCATTATACCATTTTGCCGTGATTGTAAATTAAGAACCATTTCCTTAGTCTTTCTAACACGCTCTATTCACACCAGGTCCCTTCAACACTTTGCTTGTACCTGCATATTTTCTATAAATCAGCACCCCACGAAATGGTGTGTTCATATGTCTGAGACCTTTTGTTCAGGAAGCAACACAATCTTAATCATCTATCAATTGACACTCCCAGTGAAACAGTACTTCCTGTTGTATATGGTCACCTCAATGGTTAGGACAGTTCTCAGGGTCAGTGACAAAACTGCTTGAGGACCAAGTTAGTAGTAGAAGTTGCCACAAAAAATATTGAACTTTAGAGAAAGCCCCTTTTAAATGGTAGCCTTGATGAAAGCCTAAAACGTTGAAAAATAATAGACATTTGGAAAATTAAAATATGATCTGTTTAAGACTTACACTATATTCAAGGCCAAAAAGACTTACAAAATGCATGGAGTTAAAAGCCTGGGTCCTGGACCCCACGCCACGCTGCTTCTACTGGGCACCCTTATACAGCACCTCGAATTAAAACAGTAGCATGGGCCTGACCCCCCCCCCACCGCCCCCAAATAAGCCTACATAACGCTTACATTTAAGATGGGAGGTGGTTGTTGTTTTTTTTTTTCCATTGAGATCTTACTACCACAAAAACACATCCGACCTGCACTAGAATGGTTGTAGGGGCGCTTCAAAGCATGGAGATGCAAGTCAACCTGAGAGCAACACAGCGAACCATTCACTAAAATCGTCGCCACAATCCCTCCCCGACACCCCGGCCTGGGAAAAATCTTCTCTCGGGCTCGGGCCCCCCAGGGCTCGGGCAGGATGGGGAGGACGCTGGCTCGGCTTGCTCCTTCCCACCCGCGAGCAGCGCTCCTCTCGGGGCGGACGTGGGCGAGCAAAAAGGAAGAGCGACGGGGAAGACCGCGGGCGGCCCGGGAGTGTGGCGGGAGGCTTCGGAGGCGGGCGGGCCGGCCGTTTTATTGTTTCCTCTCGCCCTCCTCCTCCCGCGCCCGCCCCGGCGTCACTGGAAAGCCGCCTGAACAGCCCGGCGGCGGGCTATTTATAGAGCGGGCGGCGCGCGCGTCACGGAGCCCGGCCTGGCTGACGGGGCCGCTGACGCGCTTGGCCGCCGGGCCGAGTCCGCGGGGCTGCTCGCCGGGTGCCGGCGACAATGGGCTTCTGTGTGTGCAGCTGCCGCCGCCACCAGGGGCCGGGGGAGGGAGGCGGGTGGCCGCTCCCTGACCTCCCTCCCTCCCGGCTACGACCCCCTGAAAGGTAACCGGCCTCTTCCGCCCCCGGCCAGGACCCGGGCCCCGCGGGCTCCCCACCCCCACATTTCATCTGTAAGTTCCTTTGCCCCAGCCTCCGCTTCCACTTCCCCTGCTTTCCTATTTTCTCCCTTCCCCAACTTGAAGAAAGTGGGGGATCTATCCCGCCCCGGGCAGCCACTTTGTGCGCCCCGGGGAGCGGGACCCAAACCGGGCGCGCCCAGCTGGGGACGCAGTGACGGAGGGGCCGGCAGCGCCGGGCAGGTAACGTATCCTGGATCTAGAATGGGGATGCTTTGTTTGGGGCGAGGGGAGGGGAGCTGGGGGTGGATGAGAACGCCTGGCAGCCCTTCCGGGACTCCTCTCTCCCCCCTCCACCGCCTCCTTCTGCTCGCAGGAAGCCAATCTGGGTACGTAGCGCGAAGAGCGAAAGAGAAACTTCTCCCGCCTGACTGCCTAAATAAGGCTCCTCCCTAGAGGCCAACATAATAGAGACCCCCCCCCTTCCTACTCGCCTCCCGCCGTCACTCCCGGGTCCACTCCCTCCTCTCGCCACCCCACAACGCTGTGGACCAGCCGTCGTCCCTCCCCCCCACGCCCCGGCTCCCATCTCGGGTGGGTTCAGTACTTGGATGACCCCGCCCTGCGAAAGAAGGGGCTGAGAAGGATTTTAGGGACTTCCTGGGATGCGGAGACCAGCTCTGAACCATCCCCTTTCAGCTGCCGGGAACCGGGAAAGCTTGCTCTGGAGCCCCTCGCACGTGGCAGGCAGGCCGAGAACTCGTAGTGCCTTCTAGGAAATTGCAATCGATTTGTAATGCACTTTTGCTAATTGGGAGTTCAAAATTAAACTTTAATAAAGCATTTGTGTCGTCTCGTCTAATTGTGAAAGCTTCCATTCGCCCTGGTAGATAGACAGAAAGTCTCAAGTTAATGGCGCTAAACAAGAACCCCCCCTCCCCCGCCGCCCCGTTTCCCCAGTACAACTCCTTCAGCCGTCTTCGGCGCAGCTGGATTTCCGTAAGGTACAGATGTTGCTAATGGCAGCTTAAGCACGGATGGGCAGATAGCATACGGAATGCAACATGTTGCCATATGGTTCCTTTAGCCTTTCACCTCCAGGGATATCAATCACATATATTCTGGGAGGAACTTAATGACTCTCTGAACAGCAAAATGAATTACCTGGTACAATTTATATCCCTTGACCTGATACGTTATAACAACAGGAAGATAGCATCTCACAATTTCTGTGATATAAATTGAGTTAGAGAGCTACATTTCAAATTCCATAACATCTATTTTTAGTTTGAGAGGCCCTTGTCAAATCATTTTGGCTGTAAAATCTGTTCTGTATTGCCTCCTGTTTCCCCCCTCCCGCTTCTAGACTATGCAAAATTTATGAAGTTTAACAAAACTGTTGTTTTGGAAATTGCCAATCGAGGAGAATGGGGAAAATATGACTTCCAGAGCGAATTAATTAAAAGTTAGCAATCTTTGGAACGCCTTACTTTCTAAAAGAAGAAAACCAACTCCTAGGGAGACCTACTATTTATTTCAGTATAACTTCTAATTCATATCAGTAAGCTAATTCATTAGCTTCTTGGAATTCTCCATTCAAAAACTCCAACTATTCCTAAACTCTGGAAATTAACTTAAGGAAAACTGTTCATAGAAACCATGAAATATAAGAATCTAAGTTTTTTCTCCTTAGCAAACCAATTTCAATATACCTGTGCACTCACTATTTGTGCATTTGGACTTGAATCATGAATGCGATATTTTTTGTTTTTTCCTCCCAACATTTCAGTGAAAGCAAACTGAAGTTGCTGTTTAAATCTATTGGAATGATTCAGTAATATTTCACATTTTATTTTTAAATATTTTGGTAACTAATGAAATGTTTTAATTGATTGCCTCTAACCTTAGATTAAAAGCCTGCTTTCTTTTATTATTTCCTTTATTTTTCATCCACTAATGCAGGCAGATCACACTGAAGGAAAAGCACTAAGTTAAGGACACAAAAGTAAAAGACAATTTTTTAAAGCTTCTTTACTTTTATCTAGTAAGGGGATCTGAAAGCTAGAGACACTAACTTTGAAAAAGTTTTTGCTTCCAATAATATGAAGCCATATTTGTGTGAACTGATAGACTATATAGTCTTATCAAAATGCATAAAATAGACATGAACAGTCTAAAAAGGTATTTACTTTTAGTCATACATGTTTCAGAAAGTATTAACATTCTGAAAGTTTGTCTGTAGATCATTTTGAAATTAAAAGATGATGCTTCTCCTTTTTTTCTCCCCTTTGTAATGGTTAATGATTTATTATGTAGTGTTTGAGTTAGTTCATTTTGATAATTAGCAAATGAGATCTTTTGTATATGTATATAGCAAAGAGTCTTATACGGTGCAAATTAAGATACATCCAAGTTAAGATAAACCTAACTCAGGATAACTTAAGATAAGCCTAAGTTCTGGTAAACTTCTTATCTGGTGCTGTTTTGGGTAATCTTTTTTTAAAAAATATTTATATTTTAGTTGTAGTTGGCCACAATAACTTTATTTCACTTATATTTTTAAGTGGTGCTGAGGATCTAACCCATGGTCTCCCACGTGTGAAGCAAGTGCTCTACTGCTGAGCCACAACCCCAGCCCCTGTTTTTGGTAATCTTTTAATAGCTGAGGTTTTACTTCTCTGTGGCACATCAATGAGTTTTAACCATGATCAGTGGTGAGCTTGTCAAAAATGACTCCATCTCCAAGACTTGTGAATAGACAGCGAGTGTGTCTTTTAATCAGTCACAGAGAACTTGCCTTATAAAGCTGTTATTGTCATGGACAGATATCATAGCCCTTAGTCAAGTCTAGTGATTATTAAAAATGTTCCTCCTTTAAAAGCCAGGCCAAAAATCCTGCTGTGCTTCATTTCACTATTTAAATCCATTAGTAAATACAATCCCAAGCAGCACTATTTTGTAAACATTTATATTTTTAGTTGTAGGTGAGCATAATATCTTTATTTTATTTTTATATGGTGCTAAGGATTGAACCCAGTGCTGTGCTAGGCAAGTGCTCTACCTCTGAGCCACAACCCCAGCCCCCCAAACTGCACTATTTGTTCTTTCAAGTTGTTACATTACATATATTTCCTGAATAATTTCAAACCCTTCAAGATAGACAAACCATATATGTTTTGTATACCTATATGGCAACAAAAACAAGATATATATCTTGCAGCAGGACTTTTATTTTGAATGAAGATTTGATGGATGTCCATTGTTAATCTAAACAATGGACTATCTAAAGGTGGTTGGTTACCAAAGCGAACCTTATAGCCTGTAAGTACTAGAATTGTTATTGTCTACCAGGGAATCACTTTGTATTTTTTGAGCCCTCAACTTCACTTGCTTCTTTTATTATTGTCCTTCATATAGCTAATCTGAGAATTTATTTGGGTACGAAAACTTTTGAAAATGTGTTGGCCAAGAAGATTTTCATCAGTGTTTCTGCTGTCTGCTGATTTAGAGCCTTTATCCTGAGCGAGATTGTTAATTCTAACCAAAACTGATGCAGACTATTAGAATTAGGTATATTCCCCATACTAAGTAATTTTTAATTGTGATATAAACCTAACTATTACTTATTTTTACTCATGAATAAATTTAAAGTCTTTGAAATAGTCCAGATTTTTTTTTTTTCCTTAAAGAAACAGGACAAGGTATGACTAGGGATTAGGCCTCTGACAGAATTCTTCATTTTAAGTTCATGGTTTTGAGGAGAGTCATCAGGCAAGAGTATAGTCCCATTACACTTGCCCTGCTTGCTTTTCAAATTCAAAGCCCATGTTGTTGCATTGGAAACTTAGTTCTCTTTTATAAGCATTTCATTAATTTTTTTAAACGTCAATCTGTAAATATTTAACCAGCCAAGCAGAAAACAGTCTTTTATTCTCGTCTCTATGCAGCTTTGTTTTTATCTGATTTAGTATGAGTGCCATGTAAATATCACATAAAAATTTGACTTTGATTGTCCTTACTTTGACTGAAGATTGACAGGAGCTCCTTAATTAATCTTGTTCTCTTTCCTGTTCTGTATTCAGATATTGAAATACAGTATTTTATACATTTATAAGATTGTGTTTGCATTTATTTAATTTATGTTTCTTTTTTTAAAGCATGTAGCCTTGAATGTTTGTTCTTTTTTTTTTTTTTCACATCATTACTCTGGTACTGCTTGATGTAACTTGATTAGCTCCCTCCCCAGTCATGATTGGTAATTAAAATAGGCATTAAAATTAGTCACTTAGCAATTTTGCTGTTCAATTGGCAATTAAATTACTTAATTGCAATTAAAGTCCTAATTTTAATTGGCAAAATGATAGATGTAGATTTAAGATAATATGTATAAATACTTTAATAAGTGTCTATATAAGGATTACTTAATTACTCAACTTCAAGTTTATGCTGTTAACTTTAGAACTTTTAAGTGAGCAATGAAATTTATATTACATCTATTCAAAGGATATGGTAATTAGATTTATTACTTATCACTATAAGGGTCCTTGCTATAAGTTACTTTTGTAGTGTTAAAATTGTAGGTTTGATAATTGCAGAATTAAGAAGAGGAAAAGGGCATATGTGTCTTTGTCATAAAATATAAATAGCTTATCTTTATTTTTCATTAAACTGAGAGTTTCCTATCTACCAATTAATTTGAGGAAACAATCAAAAGAGGTTATTTTACCACTGAAATTAGTACAAAAACTAGCCTACTGTGATTTACATACAAAAATGATTGTTAAGTTTATATATTTTATCTACCTAAAGAAATGATATCTAATACTGCTAGGGTAGCCAATGTTATTAGCTACTTTTAGAATTTCAGGCGCTTTGATATTTTCTTAATGTATAGCAACTTATTTTCAGAATCTTTAAAATGTCTTTTAGGAATTTGTACATTTTATAGAAATTAGTAATAAATATAAAACCAAAGTTACCCTTCTTTGCCTAATAAAAAAGGAATTGTTACATGAGAAAATATTAAGTAATTTAAAGGTAAATATTTAGGAGATGGCCACTGCAAGTCAAATATTACCAAAAAAATGAAAGATTTATTATGCAAAATACTTTTTGAGTGGCATGAGGCTTACCATATGTTCAGTTTTATAATTTTAATTTACAAGTAGATCCTTCTAGAAAAGGGTGCTATTTATTCCTGCACATCTTTACATATTTCTAGAATTGAGTTCCGAATCAAAGTAAGAAATAACATTTTAGAGTCTTTGTATTTCATGATTTTTGGTGAAAAATGGACTGGGTAAATCTGAATAAAAGCTACGACTATCCAAAATGAGACTATCAAGGAAGTAACTGACTTGTTCTCTGAGCATCCTGTGGAAAGGAACAATTTTGTTGATTAATATCCTTTCAATGCAGATGAAATGGCAAAACAAAACATTACCACCCTTTAATATTTAAAAATTATTTTTAAAAGCAGATAATCTTCAAAGTGAAAATTTCTTCTATCACTAATGTAAAACTGCCTGCTGAATGGCAACAAATGCTGTGAATCGAAAGTTTGTCTAAATATAATATGTATCTCATTTTAATTATTAAAATAAGTTCCACTAAGTAATTTTATTATACAATATTTCAAAGTTGCCTTAACTCTTAGGACATAACAGGTATGTCTGTTTCACTATGCCTGCATTTTAAGGTCTACTCTGAATTAATTTGGGAGAGTATAGTGAAATAAATCCCCAGAGGCCTCTTTCCTATGCATTAAGATAGAAAATCCTATGGGATTACATGCATGTTTGCTTTCTAAATTATACCAAAAGCTGAATTTTATTAAGTATAATCTGCTTAGCCATGCAAAAAATAAAATAGTTTAGATATGAGTGTATGTATTATTTATATTGATTTTAATGAAAATATTTTCCACAAATGTGCTAATGTATTATGTTTAATATTTGTTAATATCATAAGATAATATAAGTACCTTCCTAAATGCTATTCTGAGGTCATCTAATTGTATTTATTAATAGTAATAATTTATAGTTTGTTGTAGTTGGTTTCCAAAGGGTGTAGTTATGCATAGGACCAATTTTTTGCTCTCATCTATTTAAAATTATTAAGAAATTAGATCTTCATTGTAGGATAAATTTACACATTTATATATGGCAGTAATTTAAAGTTATATCAGATGCTGGATCCTGATTTTTTAAAAAAACATTATTGTCATTTTAATTGAGCTATAAAATACTTTATTTGAACTATTTATGTGTAAGAATCCAAAGGTTTGCAGTCATAATAAAGGCAGAAATTCAGTTTCTTTTAGCCTAAAGCATCGTTTTAACATTTTCTGAAAGGTTGTTCAATTCTACATTTTGATTCCATTATATGTGTAATTAAACCTCTATGCACAAAAGCATTCTCTTATGTACTAGCAAATACACCCACAGGAATCCTCTTCTAAACTATAATTTATTTAAACATATAATCATAGGATTTTAAAACATGCTTTCATTTTTCCAAACTATATGCCAATTTGAACTGGTTGGTGATAAAATGAGAGATTTTATTACCATTTTGATTTTTCCCCCCTGTGACCAACAGTGAGTTAAACATGGGCAGGAGGAAATAAAGAAAATCTATTGTGAACCTAATCCCATGTGTTAAACTGTTTCCCTTTTGGAGGAAATTGAAAAGAATCAAAGATTTGTAGTTATATGTGAATTCCAGCACAATATGAATATTTGGGACTGCAGCATTCTTTCCTCAGGCTTAACCTAAGTAGTAAATAGCCAATTTTGTGTGTGCACGCCTAAGACATTCTCTAGAACATTGTGGAGTCAGGCCCCCTACTGACAGAATCAGTCAATTACACACATTGGTGGTGCTCCTGAGACTTGGTCCCATCAGAATCTCCTGGGGAAAATAGTCTGGGGTTTTGAGCAGCGCCCTTATATAAACTTTCTTTTGTGTGACTTGGATCCTTTCCACCCCAAGCATATCCAAGCCCAGTCCAAAACCCCAACTCAAGAAATAACTCATCCAAGAATTAGTTAAAGCAAGTTTATTATTTTCACATCCGGTGTGTTTTCCTAAGAAATAGTAACACTTCCCAAGAACTTGAATAAGAATTTGAAGAGGAGAGAGAAAACTCTTAAACATGCGGAGCGGAAAGGTTTCCCCTTTCTCTCACTTTATTACACTTAACTAATATTTACTCCATTCTCCACTAACACTTATTGCAATAAGCTACTGTGAGGACTGCCTTTGTATCTTGGTTGCATTAAGACTTGAGCAGAGGCTGTATTATAAAGAAACCATACTCGACAGGTTGCTCTTATATAGTTTATCTTATTGCCATGCTTGGCTTCAGTTGATCTCACTTTAAATAACTCCAGTACACTTTTCTGCTCTCTGGGAGGGAAATTTTCAAATTGTCCCGAGGCTCACCCAGCCTAAGTTGTACGTTTTTAATGGCCACGAGGAGGGAGGATCCTGCGGAGGGAACGAATCTACCTAGACGTGAATATTTGTGTATGGAGGGTTGTGATTACAACCTTAAAGTTCTCCTGTCCCCCGCTTTCCTGAAGACTATATTAAAAAATAATAACTGCCACCCCAGCATGGCTGCGCTTGAGTTTCCGACTGCCTGAAAATAGCTGCTGGGATCCTGGCCTACCGCAGGGATCAAGGAAAGCTCCCACTGGCCGCGCCCTGCTCCCTCGCGGAAGGGAAGGGAAGGGAAGGGAAGGGAACCCGGGAGGGCGCCTCTGAGCTGGAGTTGCTGCTATTTTGGGCAGAGCCTGGCGGGTGCGTCAATGCCTGCGCCCCTGCGTCACCGCCACCCCACCCCCTTCCTTCTCCCCTGCTCTCCAAACTCTCACTTTTTCCCTTTCGTTCGCGTGGAATAGCTTCTGCCCACGGGGCGCTGACGCTACCAGCTCATACTAATAAGCTTTTCTTCACCCTTCCCCCTCTCGTCCCTCTTCTCACACACCCTTGCCCACCACCACAACACCCCCCCCCACTACACACACGCGCGCTCGCGCGCCCGTGCGCGTACACACACACACACACACACACACACACACACACTTCCTGGCTTTTTTGTTGTTGTTCGCGCCCACTAGGGCACCGCTGAGCTTCTGCGGCCGCGACAGCCGTAGCAGCAGCCGCAACATCTGGGGGAAACTTAAGGTGGTCACGTAGGTTTCCCTGAGCTGCAATGCAGAAGAGCCCTCAGCTTTCCTGGGTAGCCACAGAGCACTTGATGGCAGCGCCTCTCCATTCACAGGGTGAATGGAGCCGGCAATGGTGGAGGTGCAGATTAGGGATGAGCAACCCCGGAACTCGGATAGTTCCATGATTCTTTCGGCTCATGTTGAGCTCACCTATTTGGGGGCTACGGGAGGTGGGGTGGGGAGGCGGGGGACGAGTTGCAAAGGAACCCTGTAGTCTGGAAGCGAGCCACGCCAAAAGTGAAGAGGCGGCTGGTACTTGGTCTGAGGCACAGAAAGGGAGCACCTCCGAACTCTCCCTTGGTCCCAGCCTCTTCCAACCCACCAGAGTATCCCAAGGTGGCCCGCCCAGTTTCAGCCGGACGACTATCGCCCCCTGAAGAAGCGGCGATTCTTTTGCTAAAAAGCTCCTTGCGCCTTTGGCGGCGTGGAGGGCGAATTATTTTACAAAGCAGGGTCGAGGGTGACGGAGATACCGCGGGGCTCAGGTCGAGCTTCCACATTCCACCAGCTCTCCTCTCAGAGGAGGGTTGTAGGCATACACCTTACGTTTTGCGTACTCACTGATCCCCCCCCCCGCCCCCAGCCCACGCTCTCGTGCTTCCCCCTTGTCTAG
>NW_026000037.1:44330791-44332306 GCF_001458135.2 Marmota marmota marmota | reverse complement strand
GAGAGAGAGAGAGAGAGAGAGAGAGAGAGAGAGAGAGAGAGAGAGAGAGAGATGAATCTGAGAAGGAAATGTGCCAAAGGAGGACAAGAATAGAAGAAGGGAGAAAAGGGGAATGCACTGGGCTAGGGAAATCCCACACTGCCTGAGCCCTGAGTGTCTTGTGTGTCATGGGACAGATCTGCATGCACTTCCGCTATGGGGTCTGTGTGACGATGGTGGGTGAGTGAGGTTAGGAGCCTGCAAGGCACACCCCATCCCGTGCTGTTTTAGGTGCAGGCTACCTGCCCCACGCCAGCGTTCCCTTCCGCCCGTGCTTTTGTTATACCCTCCCCAAGTGTGAGTGGCCAAGAAGCCACGGGGTTTCGGAGGCTTGGGGGAAGGTGAAGTGTAGCAGCGCTGCGGGCTTCACAGAGCTGGGTGAAGAGGTCACACCTCTTTCGGAAAAAAAAAAAAAAAAAATCCCACCCAAGCCTGCTACCAAGGTGAACGCAGAACGGTTCCCACCTTAAAATCAACCCTGCTCGTGACGTCAGGTCGGAAATATACCAAAGCCAGCGCGGGCCAGGAGTCCGGGGAGTGCGGCGGCTCCGCGATTGGGTAGCGGGCCGCTGACGCGCGCTGACGCGCGGAGACTTTAGGTGCATGTTGGCAGCGGCAGCGCGAGCCACATAAACAAAGGCACATTGGCGGCCAGGGCCAGTCCGCCCGGCGGCTCGCGCAAGGCTCCGCGGTCCTGCTAGTCTGCCCAGCCGGCCGCCTACCTCTGCTGCCTCCCGGACTGCGGTGTCTCGGCTCCCTTCGCCCTGCTCGCCCACCACCCCCCGACCCGGGCACCCGGGCTCCCAGAGGGAACTGCACTTCGGCGGAGTTGAATGAATGAAGAGAGACGTGGAGAACTCCTAAGTGAGTAGGTGCAGCCGGTGCAGCTCGAGTTCTTTTATCTTTCTTTTGTACGTCTTCTCTTTCCACGTAGGTGGAACAGGTTCTCTGAAAGTGGGAGCCCGAGAGTTGAAGCATGAGTGGGGCGGGAGAATGGGGAATGGGTGCGCGCAGCTGTGAAGGGCTTTATTTTGAACTCCGGCTTTGACATTAGGGGGGAGTTGGCTTCCAATAGAGATTTCTAGACTCCTCATTGGTGGACGTAGAAAGGAGCCTCCACACTTTGGGAAGCTGTGGATTTGCCTGCGGAAACATGCGCTAAGTTTGTTCTTAGGAAAGAATTGATTGTGGCCTTCCGACACGGAGACTCCAAGTCCTGTGTATATGAGGGAAGCTGTCTGCAAACTGACAGGGAGAGAAAGTTCTTCAGTTTATGCGTTGCTTGGGAACTGTGTCACCGCATGGCCAGTGTGCGGATGTTTCCCGGGTATTGTTGAATAAGGGTGGTGTTCATAGTGTCCTGTTACTAAGTTGCCTGAAATTTCTGGTTTTGACATGTGACGTCCTTGGGTCCTTGTATGAGAGAGAGAGAGAGAGAGAGAGAGAGAGAGAGAGAGAGAGAGAGAGAGAGAGAGA
>NW_026000037.1:44292511-44330766 GCF_001458135.2 Marmota marmota marmota | reverse complement strand
GGGGGCTTAATATCTAGCATAGACTTATCTCCAAGGGTTGAAGAGGGTCAAAGTCTCCTTAATTTTTTTTTTCTGGTTAGCTTTTTCTTCTGCCATCCCCCCCCCCCCACCCATCAAGATTATGAGGGAAGGGAGAGAGCAAGAGTCGATGATGTTTGGCTTTCTTGTTCATTATAAGATCGTCTGTGCTCTAGGATGCCTTCCAAGTGAAAACATCCGAAAATTACTAGGACACAAGGATGCCTTGTTCCAGCAAGTAGGCAGATTGTGGAAAGCATTGTGGAGAAGGTGTTCAGCTTGATAGGCTGCAAAGTGCTTTTACACTGGTGCAATACCCTATATGCAGTATTCTCTTCCTCTGCAGTTGACCCAAGATGCTCATGAAAACATAGTCCCCTCATTCCACCCCTTGGCCATTAAAGATGTAGAAAACCAAGTTTTCTGGAGACATGAACACCGATTCACTTGTTTGTTTCTAAGTGCTCTGGTAAAAACACTTAGGAAACACAGATGCTTCCACTCTAATTGTCTTCTTGTATGTCTAGGCCTTGCTAAGATTTTGTAAGAAGAGGGAATTGTTTTCTCATTTTATATTCTTAACTTCTAATTACCCCCCCCCCCCTCCATAAAAGCCTATTTCACCAGGAAAAGAAAAAAGTAGATTCTAACTGTGTACTTTCTCTTCAATTCTAGTCTTCTTATTCAGGTCTGAAATAAGCAAAAAGGGAAATGACCCCTCCACCCACACTCTAGCAAAGGGGCCAATTCATTACATCATAAGTGTTAAATAAGTTCATGGAATACCTTTCCTCCTTCAGGATCCTTTCTTTGCAAGGATTTACACAGTGCAATGGGTGGCATTATCTCTTGTTTCCAGTCACGTCTTTTCACATCCATTTTAACTGCTGTTTGGTAAAGGCTACACCCTAATTTCCAATGAGACATAAAAGGGCCTGTCTGGTGAGTCTGCATAAGCCCAGCCAAATCTCAGTTGGGAAGACACCCTGAAACTTCCTGTGTCTGTATTTTAGGAAGGAGATCCGACAGACTGGACTCCCCATTGCTTTTCTAAATACCTTGGAAACTGCCCTTCATTGAATTACGACACTGTCCACCTTTAATTTCCTCGAAAACACCAGTAACTCGGCTGAAGGTTAGTGAACTTTATTTCTTTCATCACCTTTCCTGAGTTCCCTAGCCATCAACAAACAGCACGACACGATTTTCTCAGGCAAACCCTGTAACTTAAGGTTACAGAGAACTTTCCATTGTGCAATTCAACTTTATTTCTAGATGGTCATTTCTAGAAAGCTCGCGGAACCAGAGCTTCAGAGAAGAGTTTCTTCAGAGCGGGATTGGTTGGGGTGGAGGTGGAGGGGGGAGGGGAGTAGGCATTTGGAAATATCTGAGAGTGTGGACCCTCAATAGCTTTCTAGCTCTGGGTCTTTGTTTGTACAGTCTTTTTACACTTTACACTGTTGCTCTGCAGCATTCGACCTCTCTCGCCCTTCCTCCTCTTGCGCACCTACCGGCTCTCTGACCGCCGTGGGCTGCCGGTGTAGCTCCAGGTGTACCCGAACCCGGGAGAAAGTGTTCAGTTGACCAGGCTGAGTGTATATCACCCTGTTTCATTTCCAGCCATGCCTTGTGTTCAGGCGCAGTATGGGTCCTCGCCTCAAGGAGCCAGCCCTGCTTCTCAGAGCTACAGTTACCACTCTTCGGGAGAATACAGCTCCGATTTCTTAACTCCAGAGTTTGTCAAGTTTAGCATGGACCTCACCAACACTGAAATCACTGCCACCACTTCTCTCCCCAGCTTCAGTACCTTTATGGACAACTACAGCACAGGCTACGACGTCAAGCCACCTTGCTTGTACCAAATGCCCCTGTCCGGACAGCAGTCCTCCATTAAGGTAGAAGACATTCAGATGCACAACTACCAGCAACACAGCCACCTGCCCCCCCAGTCTGAGGAGATGATGCCGCACTCCGGGTCGGTTTACTACAAGCCCTCCTCGCCTCCGACACCCACCACCCCGGGCTTCCAGGTGCAACACAGCCCCATGTGGGACGACCCGGGGTCTCTCCACAACTTCCACCAGAACTACGTAGCCACTACACACATGATTGAGCAGAGGAAAACGCCTGTCTCCCGCCTCTCGCTCTTCTCCTTTAAGCAGTCGCCCCCAGGCACTCCGGTGTCTAGCTGCCAGATGCGCTTCGACGGGCCCCTGCACGTCCCCATGAACCCGGAGCCCGCGGGCAGCCACCACGTGGTGGACGGGCAGACCTTCGCTGTGCCCAACCCCATTCGCAAGCCTGCGTCTATGGGCTTCCCGGGCCTGCAGATCGGCCACGCGTCTCAGCTGCTTGACACACAGGTGCCCTCGCCACCGTCGCGGGGCTCCCCCTCCAACGAGGGGCTGTGTGCGGTGTGTGGCGACAATGCGGCTTGCCAGCACTACGGCGTGCGCACTTGTGAGGGCTGCAAAGGCTTCTTTAAGGTGAGCAAAGGAGGGGCAGAGGAGGCAGGGTGGTTCTCCATAGTGCCCGGGACCCTGAACTGTGCCCTTCGCATTGGTTCGGGCAACCCGGCCCTAGCTCGCCCCGGACCGCCCGAGTCTCTCTGGCCAGCCTAAGCGGCCCTGCAGCTGCCCAAGGCTTGCGGTGGTGGAGGGAGTTGCTCCGGGTTATCTGAGCAAGGGACGCAGAAAGACTTGTAGACCCTGGGCCACATCCCCCGCAGCCAGCGGACCCGGCGGGCCCCCGCCCGAAGTTGCTGGAGCTGGAGTTGGAAGAGGGTCATTTGCATGTGCTAGGAGCTGTCTTCCCTGTTCAGATTGAAATTGGTTAGGACAGAGAACCGTGTCTGAGCTAACCAAGTGGAACAGAATTCCCTATGGTCAAATTAAGTGATCTCTTTATTTCGCCATCCTGATTGAATAATCTTATCATTTTAAATAGAGAAGGTCTCCAAGGAATGTAAATAATATGAATGCCCACGGATTTGTATTTACTGAGCGTCTCCTTCTCCTTCTCTTGGCATATAAAACACAGCAAGGAGCGGCAAGGTTAGCTCAAATGTTAACGCTATCAATTTTCTTCTGTTAAATACCCTGGGGGAGGAAAAAGAAAAGAAATAGAAAAGAAAAAGGAAAAAAAAAATAAAAAGGAATTGTGTGTTTGTGCTTGTTTGTGGGGAGGGAGTGTGGACCCCAGCCATTCAGTAATTGTCTCCGGGTTGCTGAATTTTCAAGGTAAAAAAAAAGTAATTTTCGGCCTACATTGTTTCCTTTTGCAGCGCACAGTGCAAAAAAACGCGAAATATGTGTGTTTAGCAAATAAAAACTGCCCAGTGGACAAGCGGCGCCGGAATCGTTGTCAATATTGCCGATTTCAAAAGTGCCTGGCTGTTGGGATGGTCAAAGAAGGTAGGTCACCGCAAACTGCCCATTCTTCAATGTGCGCCCTTGAAAACCGGCTACCGGTACCCCAGTCCTACTTTCTACTTCCTAGATGGAAGGGTCTCGGGTCCCCCCCCCCTCCCTGCTTCACCGCCCTGCTTCAGTCTGGCCTCCAAGATCCTGCAGCTGCCTGCTTGCTCAGCCTCCTCTAGAGAAAGCTGCCAGGTCCTTCTCGCCTTTAACTATACGACCCAGTTGGAGGAAGACATAAAATAACCCCACATTGTTTATGCTTCTCGTCAGTAAAGGCTTTACAAGCAGAGGGGACCCTGAGCCGCCCGGGCCTGGCGCCCCATGACTGCGGCCTTCCTGAGGGAGGAGCCCAGGCGGCATCTGGGCCTGGGCTCGGGGGAGTGGCGCTAACAGGGCTATTCTTTTGCAGTGGTTCGCACGGACAGTTTAAAAGGCCGGAGAGGTCGTTTACCCTCGAAACCGAAGAGCCCACAGGAGCCCTCTCCCCCCTCGCCCCCGGTGAGTCTGATCAGTGCCCTCGTCAGGGCCCATGTCGACTCCAACCCGGCTATGACCAGCCTGGACTATTCCAGGGTAAGAAGTTGGAGGGGGGCTATCATGTGGACAAACCAACAGATGGGCAGGACCCCCTTCCCACACCCAGCACTAACCCTCAGACCCAAGGGGTAAAGGAGGCAAACAAGGCGATATGCCTCACAACTCTGGGCGGGGCCACAGGAGACAGTCCAGTAACTGAGAAGTGTAGACCAGAGGATCCAACAGAGCAAAGAGGAGAGGACATGATAGAGTGGTGGAATCTCTGTGAACCCCCACTCCCCTAGTACTCCTTGACCATCCTATACACCAGTGTCTCTAAGGCAAAACCTGAGGCTGCACAAAATCTCCCCATGTCTACTTTATTCTCAATCCTGCATACAGATGTTATAATTCTCATCCTTCCTGCCACTGCCTGGGTGAAGGATGTGGAACCTGCCTTGGGGCTAGGGAATGAAAAGAGAGGGGTGTAAGGAATGGCACCAGGGTCAGGGATCAAGTGGTCAAATTCCTCTTTTACTCCAGCTGTGAAATATGTGAGAGCTTTAATTGGAGGAAGTATGTTGGGCAAACCTAGAAGCGACTGCAATATTATTAAGATTTGCAAAGGGCGTCTCAGCTCGAGACCCACTCTGGGACTAGCATGAATACTAACGTGTCAATTGTTTTGTGGAGATAAGAGTGAGCGTTTCCCAGGGCTGGCTGGCACTGTATTTAGTCTGTATGGAAATGGTAATTTACATATTTAAAGCAGCGACCTCATAGCACCGTCCCTAATTGAATTAATTGCCCCGGAACATCTAATTTCCTTACTGGTCAGAGAGAGGTTTAATTGTTATAAAAACCTGGCTCCCCTACTAGAAACGGGGTTAGCAATTTCACGGGTTATATATTTTAGAGAACCTCATTAAGTGCTTTTTAAAATGAAATTCCAGTTCCAGGCGAACCCTGACTATCAGATGAGTGGAGATGACACCCAGCATATACAGCAGTTCTATGATCTCCTGACTGGCTCCATGGAGATCATCAGGGGCTGGGCGGAGAAGATCCCCGGCTTTGCTGACCTGCCCAAAGCTGACCAGGACCTGCTTTTTGAATCAGCTTTCTTAGAACTGTTTGTCCTTCGATTAGCATACAGGTAATAATGGAAGAGGTGATCCAGGGAGGCTGGGAGAAGAATCAAGAAAGTAAAAAAAAAAAAAAAAAAAAAAAAAAAAAAAAAAAAAAAGGAGGAAAGGGAATAGAAAAGAGGAAGAAGGGAAAAAGACAGAAGAGGAAATGAAAGAGGGAAAAGAAAAGAAAAGATAGAAAACAAATGGAGAAGGGAAGGAACAAAAGCCCAGAAACCTTGAATGAATGGAATGGAATGGAGGTGGGATAGGGGGCGTTCTTGATTGTTATGAAATTAAACCCTTTCAAGGTCCACTGGTCTACATTTTATTAACTCTTCAGTAATTAGGTGCCTCTTAAATCCCTCATTTATTGCTCTTCAAGTAATTAGTTGTTTAGCTTTTCTCTCTCTCTTTTTCTCCCCTCTCTCTTTGGTATTAATTGCAGGTCCAACCCAGTGGAGGGTAAACTCATCTTTTGCAATGGGGTGGTCTTGCACAGGTTGCAATGCGTGCGTGGCTTTGGGGAATGGATTGATTCCATTGTTGAATTCTCCTCCAACTTGCAGAATATGAACATCGACATTTCTGCCTTCTCCTGCATTGCTGCCCTGGCTATGGTTACAGGTCAGTACTGCAGGTGCAGGGTACTTCCCCTCCAGAACTGCCCAACAGGATTCACTTTCGCTTGTCGCACATTGTTTCTGGTCTTGCCAGCTAACTAACTATTTTGTGCCTTTTTTTTTCTTTTGTTTGTTTGTTTCTGATTGTGTTTTCTAGAGAGACATGGGCTCAAAGAACCCAAGAGAGTGGAAGAACTGCAAAACAAAATTGTAAATTGTCTCAAAGACCACGTGACTTTCAATAATGGGGGGTTGAACCGCCCCAACTATCTGTCCAAACTGTTGGGGAAGCTCCCAGAACTCCGTACCCTTTGTACACAGGGTCTACAACGCATTTTCTACCTGAAATTGGAAGACTTGGTACCACCACCAGCAATAATTGACAAACTTTTCCTGGACACTTTACCTTTCTAAGATCTTCTCCCATGCACTTATAAGGAACTGGAAAGAAAACTGAAACTGTCCAGAGGGGGCTAGTCACATGGGCAGAGATAGCCCTCTGAGCTGTCTCAGCTCAAGCTGTTCCCTCTTCTGTAAAACCCCCAGCCCCTCCATTCCTAAAGAAAACAAACAAACAAAAACTGTTGCTATTTCCTAACCTGCAGGCAGAACCTGAAAGGGCATTTTGGCTCCGGGGCATCCTGGATTTAGAACATGGACTACACACAATAAAGTGGTATAAACTTTTTATTATCAGTTAAAGATCAATTTAATGTTCAGAAGAAAGATTGCTCATGTATGATGGGAAATGTTTGGCCATGGTTGGTTGTTGCAGTTAAGACAGATGTAATACACACACACACACACACACACACACACACACACACCTATCGTATGGGGACCCACAAGTATTGCCCTTTAACAAGACTTCAAAGTTTTCTGCTGTAAAGAAAGCTGTAATATATAGTAAAACTAAATGTTGCGTGGGTGGCATGAGTTGAAGAAGGCAAAGGCTTGTAAATTTACCCAATGCAGTTTGGCTTTTTAAATTATTTTGTGCCTATTTATGAATAAATATTACAAATTCTAAAAAATAAGTGTGTTTGCAAAAAAGAAAATAAATAATTACATAAAAAGGGACAAGCATGTTGATTCTAGGTTGAAATGTTATAGGCACTTGCTACTTCAGTAATGTCTATATTATATAAATAGTATTTCAGACACTATGTAGTCTGTTAGATTTTATAAAGATTGGTAGTTATCTGAGCTTAAACATTTTCTCAATTGTAAAATAGGTGGGCACAAGTATTAACACATCGGAAAATCCTGGCAAAAGGGACACATAGTGTTTGTAACACCGTCCAACATTCCTTGTTTGTAAGTGTTGTATGTACTGTTGATGTTGATAAAAGAAAGTTTATATCTTGATTATTTTGTTGTCTAAAGCTAAACAAATCTTGCATGCAGCAGCTTTTGACTGTTTCCAGAGTGCTTATAATATACATAACTCCCTGGAAATTACTGAGCACTTTGAATTTTTTTTTTTTGTTTTTTAAAAATGTCTAAAATTGTCAGTTAATATATTATTTTATGTTTGAGTAAGAATTTTAATATTGCCATATTCTGTAGTATTTTTCTTTGTATATTTCTAGTATGGCACATGAAACGAGTCACTGCCTTTTTTTCTATGGTGTATGACAGTTAGAGACTGATTTTTTTTCTGATAAATTCTTTCTTTGAGAAAGACAATTTTAATGTTTACAACAATAAACCATGTAAATGAACACAGCCTTGTCTTCTTTTTGGGTCAGGAAGAAAATGATGACTAAACAACATGATACAACAGGCAGAGTTGGAGATTAACTTGGGATATGTTAGTTATTTGACATCTGAATTTCAAACTGACAACCTAGCTCTATTCTGGCAAAAAGAACTTGGTAGTTGTACTAATTATCTAGAGAATTCAGTACAATGTTTTTCTTTAACCAGAATTTTCCAGTCTGATGACCTACATTTATTAGAATCTATTTAGAATGTCTAACTCTTCTGCTAATTTTATGAATAACTGCAGCTTTCAGAAGAGAAGTTCAGGAGACCAAAAAGCTTTTGAACTTTTGTAAGTTGGGAATTTTTGTTGAGTTCTTGGCTTGGGCAGTGGTGGAAGAATACAGATTTTAAAAGTCCTGTAGATTATCTCTGGATTTCCAGTTCATCTACATACTGCTCATTTTTGGTATGGATCCTGGAAGAAGAGCTGAACATTTCAGGCTCTTTGGGCCTAGGGTCAGTTTTCACTTTGTTGCACAGAGTGAAACTCAGTAGTGACATTTCTTACAACTTTTTTCCTTCTTCAGTGAATAGTGATGAGGTGCATTTTGCAGTTTTAGAATAAATAATTCAATCTTACAAGTTTCTTAGATAAATAATAAATCATCTGTTTGTCAGGTCCTGGGTCTTGTATAAGCAAATTGTAGCAGGGCCTCTAGGATTTTACCCAGCACCAACTTTCAGCAAATAAAGGATGTTGTTGACGCTGCTTAGCCGCTGAACTTCCCCACAGCAACCTTATCCTTGGGTGCTCCCATCTGAGTTTCGCTCTAGGCCAGCTACGAATTCATAGAAAGAGCAAGATGGAACCATCTATTTCACTGACCCTGGTGAATTACAGATGGCCTCCGGGTCACTGAAATTTGCAAAGAGCGTTACTGTTTTTAAAATGCAGGGCTAGAACAGTAAATTGCCACAAGAGTTCTTAGGTTGTTATTTTTCCTTTGCCTCCCCCTCCTTTTCTTTTGAAAAGAATTGTTTTATGGGTGGGCAAAAAGAAGGCAGGTGCCAGTGGTAATTTAAGGTTATTTTATACAACTGCACATTTCTCTCCAGGTAACTGAGGGGAAAAAGAGGGTGCCCACATAAGAGGTCACATAATAACGAATGTCCAATGTTCTGGCTTTCTTGAAAAGATGAAGATAGCCATTTCATTTTGTTTTCACATCTTATTCCCAACCAAGCCACAAACTAATAAGAAGATAGCAAAAGCTCTGCAGAAATCGCTAGGAGTCTGCAGAACAATCAGCACTCATAACCCAGGTGTCTGCAGCCTCCAGACAATTACATTCCTTCACAGAATCCCTGAAAGTTGAACCCAGAAACAACTCTGTGGATTTTGTTCTCTCCTAAGGAAGCCTCGGTACATCACCCCAGGCCAATGGGTGTACATCACTCCAGGCGCAGTTAGCCTCTTGAGAATTGGGGTGAAAGGAGGGAGGGAGGAAGCGCTTCCATGCCGGCGTGCAAACTGCACCTGCTCAGTGTACATTCAGTTATGAATCCTAAGTTGCAAAGTGTCTAGTGCCTTTTGTATTTCAAAGTCACCTAAAGATCCTCACTTGCATCTCTCTTGTATCTTCAGAGGTTTGCTCAGCCAAGGACTTTTGGGGTCCTATTTTTTTCCCTTCTTCTTTTTTAGGAATGAAGCCCAGGAAAAGCCACAGGCAACGCTACATTGGCAAAGTCTGAAGTACCATGAGAATTCTTTAGAAAGAGATTAAAACTTTAGTGTGGTGAATTCATATCCTCTCCCCCATCTTCTTAAGAGTTTCAATTATTGTGTATAGTTCCGCAATGGAAGATATATGACCATTGTTAGAGAATCATTGACATATATTCTCAGCTCTGAGAGAAGGTGTAATCTTAAATTCTCGTGTCTAGTCACTTTAAGTGATTGCCTAGAACACCCTGACTTTATGGAGAGATACCTTTAGTTCAAAGTACAGGTGAGCAGCTCTATCGCCTGATGTTTTTCCTTTCTGCCGCTCAGGTTACTGTAGCAGCCAGCTACTCTGGGTATTCTTTGGACCCTCATTCAGACTTCCGGTTTTTGTTTTTTTGTTTTTTTTTGGAGGGTGGTGGGTAGGAGAGAGATGGGTGTGTTTGAATCTCTAGTCTTGATTCTAATGCAAGAGGTATGCACGCCCAGGGAACTGATAGCACCCTGCAGTGACAGAAGCACCCAATGATCTAATGTTGTATATTTCTTTCTGCTGCGCGATTTCATCCCTAGACAGTTTGGGTATCCCTTTCCCCAAGTCTTAAGGGCCACTGGTTCTCTGTTTGTAAGGATCTCAAGAAAAAAGATGTAGATATTTTTGTCAATTTTAGAATGTCACTTGAAGGTTCAATTTCACTTGCCTTAAAAATCTCTTTAGTGTGCCACTGCGTCAATGCTAATATCCAATTATCTATCTAATTATATTTTAAATCTAGGCGTCAGCAGTGAAGAAATAAAACTTCTAAGATAAAACAGATCTGCAAGGGAAAAGTTTTATTGTATTTTTTGTCATAATTTTAATCACATAGTTTTCCAGTATAGGGTATTATTTCCTTCTCACCAGGCCCTATACAGGGAACCAACCCCAGAGCACTTCCAAGCTTAGCGTGTGTTGCGCATCTTTGCACCACCAGGTCCACGCCTGGCTCCATGCACCGGTCCGCTTCCTCTTTTATCCGCCACGCGGCAGCGCCGAGGTGGCTGCGGAGAGCAAGGGCTGAGAGTCTCTCCGGCCCGGCCTCGCCTCCCTCGGTGGGAGAGGAGCTTGTCTGGAGGACATTATCCCTTAATCTACAGGGGAAAAAAATGGATACGGGTTCTCTTAAAGCGGGAGTAGGAGGGTATCTAGTCCTGCAGATTTTCAAACTTTCCCCCCCCTGTATTATGTTAAGGATTGAATATAGATCTGGGAATGAGTGTTTCTACTATGTACTCTTCAAGGAGGGCTTTAAGGAGAGCGTTCCCCCCCCCCCCCCATACACATGCACCTGTCCCGCTATCTGAGAATATGAACTCTCGCTTCTTGGCGCTCCCGGGAATTTCTCAACAACTCAAACTCCCGGGGCACCTCAAGGGCCGGGATTTGACTCAGTTTTGTAGTCTAACAGGGTTGCCAAGATATTGGGGTTTCTGGCCAACGCCCAATCACCCTCTCCTCCCCATTGGTCTGAGATGTAACCGAAAAAAGCGCACCTGGTTGCAACAGTCTTTGCTAAAGGTTCTATGTAGATCTCAATCATGTTTTCAGTAATAGGTCCGGTCGATACTGCCTGACTTTACTGGTAAAGCAAGATATGAATTCTAAGTAGTTTATCAGTTTTTTAAATAATTCGTTTTTAACAATAAAACGAACACATGAAAATCCGCTTTTTATTTTTACTTTAAATTTTACTAGACGCCAAAATTAAATATTAAACATAACCGTTTAGGATGGCGAGGCTGTTACTTCAAGTCATTTTCCCTTAGTATGTTTCCTGAGCACAATTGGAAGCGACTGCGGGGGCCACAACGTCTTTCCTCTGCGTCTGTGCTTTTCCTTAGGAAAAGTCCAACTTCCGTCGGAGGGCGTCTGTCTCACCGAGCGGTCCTTGCATAGGAAAGCAGAGCCCCACCCCAGCTGGAGGCG
This sequence comes from Marmota marmota marmota, assembly GCF_001458135.2. Taxonomy (NCBI): domain Eukaryota; kingdom Metazoa; phylum Chordata; class Mammalia; order Rodentia; family Sciuridae; genus Marmota; species Marmota marmota. Next base: position 44,319,667 of record NW_026000037.1, on the reverse strand, counting down.
CTCTGAGAAGAGCTGCACCCCTTGTCCCTGGCTGAGAGGTGCGCTCTGGACCCTGCAGATAGTGGCGAAAGAAGTCGGGAGAGAAGGGCTCTAGCCGCTTACTCCCCGTTTCTGCTTTCTCACTAGGGCGCCCTTCTCGACCTAGTCTGATGTTGACCCTTTGGGATGACTCAAGAGAACACGCGTCCCGCACACGAAGAAGTGGAGACGCAAGCGCTCCTGCTCTGCCCTCTGCGTTTTGGAAAGAGTTTGACTCCAAATGTAGCATGGGTAGACTTTGCGGAGAGAGACTTAGAGTAATTAGTAAGGACTCGCCCCGGTTAACTGTTTGTTCCAAGCCTTCCCCAGATGCTCCCCGCGTCTTTCCCAGCTGTTCCACATCTCCCAGGGCGGAGGCCAGAACAGGTTTTCTAGTCACCACTTGGTCAGGTCTGGCGCGTTTGGGCGCAAGTGCCAGCAGCCAGGAGCGCTCCCGACTTCTCCCTGCACCTACCCATCCAAAGCCAGTCTCTGGTCTACCCGAACATTGAACCCGGCTGGGGCGGCATCCCAAACGACCCTGGGGAAAATTCTTTTTCTAGTTGTTGGGGCGCACATAGGGGCGGGAGTGAGACGTCCTAACCGGATCGCCAGGCGCGTCCGCGCCTTGGGAAGTGCTGGGAAAGGGGTACACACACCCATGCCACACGCGTGCTCCACACGTGTGTCTATGACCTGAAGCCCTGAAGAGATCGCGCGGGTTTCCGCCCCTCCTCCAGGTCTCCTTGAAACACGTGTAATGGGTCCTAGGCTCGCACCCCGAAGTGAGCCACAAGTCAAGTGGCGAGACCAGGGCTGTGCCCGGAGGGGGTACGCGACCGCTAATAAGCCTCTCCGCTTGCGGTCGGGCGCATTCCTTCCGCTTTGCAAGAGGCCGACTGCGGACCGCTTGCTGCCCTCTTGGCTTGGCTGAGCTGTTTGTCGCGTGTTCAGTTGAACTGGATACAGTGCGGAGCCGGCACTCGGATCCTAGGAGACAACCGTTTCAACGCTTTTCTCCGCGTTTCTTTTTCCCCTCAGTTATTTTCTCCACTCCTATTTCTTCTTATTTCCACCTAAACCTGTATTTAGATAAAGTAGGATTTCTAGGACAAGTCCCACCTGTCCTAACAGACACAGTGTCCAGGTTTCTGCTATAGACTTCCCTTGGGCAACAGAGGGTCGCTGAAGGGCTGCTGCAATCGTGAGAACTCTTTCTCGCAGGGCAGGTATGAGAGTGACTTCCAGAGGGAATGAGTCTGCTGATTTCCTGGCTCTGGAAGTTATGTTGAGAGGATTGTGTTGATAACCTCAAATTAAATTGGAAATTTGAGAAGGGGATAGGATAAAGAGAGAAAGGACTCTTCAAGCTGTAAGTAGGCCATTGTTTGTGAAGCTGAGGGTCCTGACCCATTAGTGTTTTTCAAAGTGATCATGATGGCTTGCTGTCAGGATTTTCTTCCACAGAAATAAAAGAATAACAGAATAGAAATGAAGAGTGCTTTGCACAGAGTAGGAAAGTAAAAGAAGTCCAAGCATTGCTTGCTGACACTTGGGTCAAAATATGAAATATATTTGAGCGTGGGTCTCTGTTAAAAAAAAAAGTTTGATAACCACTGTTGATGGAAAAGACTGTGTGATAAGTGAAAGGACTGCCTCTTCCGAGGGGTGCTGATATGGAACCTCAGCAATGTGGTTTTGTGACCATTTCTGTTTCTTCAAACAGATTGATGAAAAACATCCTTTCTCTTTACCTTTTAATATGACCCTCTCAGTAACATAAACATAGGCAGCATTTTCATTCTTTTCTCGGGCAGCAACTGCTTGTTGCTTTTGTTGTTTTATTTCTTATTTCCTCTCTTTCTTTCTTGTCTTTTTTAAAATTTATTTCCATCAACCAACCTCTCCTCTCACCCAACAGAATTTAGCATCTTTTTATCCTCTGTCCTGTGATCTGTTGAGAGCCAACAGGGCATCAATCATCAGGAAGGGAGGAGACAAGCATATATAGCAACCCACTTTTATTCTCCCTGGGCAACCTGTACCTGGGAAGAGAGTGAACATGAAGTACATAGAGAAGGAAGCCATAGAGAAAGGAGAGAAGAGAATATCTCATTTCTACTCACGGAATGCCTGGTCCTTTCATGTATATGCTATACCTAAGCATGAGGAAGGCAGCATAGCTTTTGTTGAGAAATGGGTAGAAATAAATATGGCTGAGGCAATTTAGACGATTTATTTAATCAGATGTTAGAGTTGAATGCAAATAGAGATGACAAGGAGAGGGTAAAATGTCTTAGAAACACAGGATGCCAGGGTGCCACCAATAATGTGGATGAGTTTAAAGAAGAAAAAAAAAATAAGACAAAAATAAGTGAGCAAAGGCCACATGAAGAAAGCTGGAGGTAGGTGAGCAGGTATGAGATGAAAGTTAGATATGAAGGCCATCATAGGATTATTTAAAGTGAGTGTGACATTCGTTTTGAAGCCCTGGGCTAATAAGAACTACACAGAGGCTTCAAGTCATGATAAAGAAATTAAAAGGAACAAAATCATTGGTGTGGAAAGTTTCATCCCTTGTCAATCCACTCTAGCTAAAGGACTTGTTTGCTAAGAAGTGCTGCAATCTCCAGGTAGGGATGACATGGACTCTGTTAAAGACTTGTGCCATTCTGAAAGGCAAGATCATGAGACTGAGACCACCTTTGATGGGTTGTGAGCTTCCTTCAACAACAATAACTGTATCTACCACATATTGCAAAGTCAACTTTCATATCATGTAATCCTCTTGAATACCAACTCTGAAGTTGGCATTATTATTTCCATTTTACAGATGGTTACTTCAAAGTTACTTCAAAATACTTGACCTATAATTTCATGGAATCTCTGGACTTCAAATTCATAGCCAAGATATGTAATTCCAAGTGCCTTGCTTTAGCATTGCTGACTCACATGGATTGAACCTTTTCCCACTACTTCTATAGAAACTGACTAGGAGTTTCCTTACCTGTTGAGAGTTGTGATTATTATTTTTTTTCAGGTGTGTGTAGACTTTTGGAAGGAATCATGGACATGAAGTCATAGTGGGGTTGTTATAATGGTAGACTGCTCTTTTCTCTGAAATTTTAAAGAAGGGCTTATTTTTTTATTGCTTTTCATAATTAATGTGTGAAGAAGTCCTTAGTTGCTTGCTTTGCTGCCCAAGAAAAGAAAGAGAATGATTACTGTGCATATTTATGTCACTGAGAAAGACACATAAATGTAGTAAGGAGGAAAAATGTTTTTCATCCTCAAGCTATTTGAATTTTCTTTTATTAACCATTTAATTTTCAGCCAACTTCTCAAGTTCCTATCAGGAATACAAAATTGTACATCAGTGAGTTAATTTACTATAGTCACAGCCCTGATAGTAAAACTGAAAAATGCTATGCATGAACCATTTACTCTTTCCTGTACTTTTCCTGTCTTCATGGCCTACAATGTTCAATTGTAACTAACATTTTGTTAAAGCTGCTGGTACAGTCTACCAAATGGTATAAATATCTTTTGTTTAGAGAGTCAAGCAGAAAATAATATTTCTTCAGACGATTCTGTGCATCTAATGTGGTATGGTCAAAGGGTGGCAAAAACAGTATTATTATATTACAAAATTTATTAGAATATACATACTTGACAAACAAAATATGGTGGATTTAGGTCAGCTGTTTGCTTACACTATAGATTTTGTTCGTCTTTGACATTTAATTTAAGCTTCATTTATCTGAGGGCTAGGAATAGGATAAGTGTGTTCTGCATGTGTTATGCTTCTTGATTTATAAAACTTACTTGTCTGCAGTTATCTAGAGATAATTCGCCATCAGTGGCTTAGAGACAAGGAAGCCTTGTGACATATTCTGAAATTGTCTTTCTGAAACAAAGTTCTGAAAAGTTGAATTAGAGGCCCTAAGAGGGTTTTTTATTTTTATTTTTTTTTATTTTTGTGGTATGAAGATAGTTACATTTGTTTTCTTTGTTTTTTGTCTAATTATCCTTTTGAATTCTGAATTGATAAAGTTAAAAGCTAACTTCCAGAAATCCATAATGAAGCTGTTCAAAGCCAGGAGTCTGTGTTCTGTGTAACTGTCCTGCCCTAAGCTGTGCTGGGCAAAATTTTCTACATGGACTACATGTGTGTGAAAACATCAGAAACAATTGACACATTGGTGACTTATTTTTAATGTATTTGAGAAAAATAAAGTCTGCTGCTGTAAAATCTGCACTTGCAGATGTGTTAGCCCTAAATAACCTTTAAAATTGGTTGTGGTGTGGTGGGAGATGTTGGTATTCATGAGTGTTTTGACATGTTTGACATTTTATGTATGGTGTGCTGCTCTGTCTGTCTTGCATTTTTCCCCAATGGTGCATATTTTCTTACTAAAATGCAGCTTTTGGTGTTTACATCTGGAGTCTACAAGTCTGCTCATTGGATGACTGATTTTTTTGTTATTTATGCAAATGATGCTTTAATGCATTAGGCTATTACTGCTTTTCATGGTATGAGTATGAAAAGAGATCTTCATGAAGAAGAGATAATTTTTCAGTTTTTAAAGAAGCAATAGATAATCAAATGCACTTTGTGCATGTTCAAATATCTCAAACTTTCTATGGTCTTGAATTAGCAAATAAGGAACAAAAGCAATTCTGTGGAATGATTATGCTCTCAGAAGCCAAGGAATTTGTGCACCAGATTTTGGTGTAGAGAGTAGAGGTTTTGAAATAGTGTGAGCAGCATTTAAAATTTTTCCTTTACCATTTATTTTTGAAAGGGATAAAAGAATCTCTAATAGAGAATTGCTAATTGAGTTGAGAAATCTAGGTGGCCTTGAGGTAAGTGGATTTTAAGAAAACTTAAATTTATGTCGAATCAGGGATTTCAACAGCATTCACTGAATAAGATAGGTTTGATACTGTGGTCATCTTTCCTTCATATCCTTCTCTATAGTATTTCTCCAGGTTGAACTCAATAAGTGAGTTCAAAACTAATCTTTGGTGAAGCACTTTCCAAATGTGTGAGTATCATTCTACCAAAAGAACTAGCATTTGTTGTTTTTTGAGTGCCAGAAAGGGCAGGAACTTCGATTGAAATCTTTTGCTACCACATTTTGCCTTGTGCAATAAACCCAACGGCTGCTCAAAGTCTGTTCTAATGTCTATTCAAACTTGTTTCATGAAAGATTTGACTGAAATTTGTTCTTTAGAACCAATATGCTGCTAATTGCCTTTCCCTCCTTTAAAGCCCGTGTTCCGAATAATGTGATTTCCCTCTCGATGTTGTGCTCTTTTAAGATTGTAACTGACTCTAAGGCTTTGACATTTTTTTGTCCCAGATATTTCTCCTGTTTTTAATCTCCACATGTTGTCACATGCCAGGACAGCAATGTACCTCCAGGTGGGAGGACAGAGGGGCAACTGTCTCTGTCTAGGGTGTCAGGGCTGTTTTTCTTCTGTAGTGGAAGTTTTATGTGCTTTTTCCTTTGTGTCCTGTCCCTAGAGACAAACTCATTACTTCAATGACACACATAGCAATTGTGATTCAGGGTTTGACCAGAATACCATAAGTTTACTTTCAGTGAACAGAAGTATTTAATGTCGCTTCTTGCAACTCAAATGGTATCAAGAGACCAACTTGTATGCACTATCTACAAGTATCCTCTTGGGTTCTCTTCTTGACTAACAAAACCTCTGTCTTTCACATCCCTTTGTGGATCTTCCTAAGTAAAATTTTATTCATAAAACACAAAATGACATAAAACTTTAACATTGAATGTGCAGTGCTGCTCTTTTAAAAATATTATTTTGATTTGTAGAGCAATGTGAATGATTATAGTCTGACACTAACAAGATTGTGAATCTCATTTTCAATGTTATGAGTTAAGAAAAATGCAAGGCTTTTCTTGAATGTGTAGTGTTTTGTATGCTCAATATTGCTTTCATCAAAATATGTACTGTTGATTCATTCATTACATTTCTTGTCTGTACTTAACTGAAAAGCAAGAAAAAAGAAAATCAAGTGCTTGTTTTTCCTTGAGTTAATTTCCCTTAACATGTATTCAAAATAAGTATTCTAATGTTGCATAATGTAAAATAGCTATGGAATTTGATGATTATAGGAAAGTTGGTGTGGGTGAGAAACACATCATTCATTAGATTGCAAGTAGCAGTATAGGATAGAAAAGGCAAGTTATTATAAACAAGAGCTGTAAATAAGCATTTTTTCTTTTCTGTAACTTGAATAAAATACTTGCATTATGTAGACATATTCATAAATTCCGATGATAACTTAGTGAAACAGGAACATAAATATGGGAAGTAGGCATATTATTAAACATATATGATTTTACAATGAATACTTATTATTTTTAAAAGTCTGTGTTCCTGGGCTGGGGATGTGGCTCAAGCGGTAACATGCTCGCCTGGCATGTGCGGGGCACTGGGTTCGATCCTCAGCACCACATCAAAAAATAAATAAATAAAGATGTTGTGCCCGCCGAAAACTGAAAAATAAATATTAAAAAACTCTCTATCTCTTTCTTTCTCTCTTCTCTCTCTCTCTCTCTGTTTTAAAAAAAAAAGTCTGTGTTCCTATGGCTTTCACTTAGAGAAATCCATCTTCTAGTACTAAGAGTAGTCTAATAATTTTTTTCTTCTAGCTAATAACAGTAACTTCCACAATTAAAAATTGAACCATGGCAGTCAAACTTAACAATCCGTTGATCAAGTTACAAAACTGGTGACTAAAAGGAACATGAAACCTGTGAGATGGTTTTACAAAATCTTATTTGAAACTCATTCAGATTGACATGAGTGCTGTCACAAGTGCTGAAAATTGGTTGAAAGACCATAAATAAAATGAACTCTTATCTGGCAATAAGCTGACTTATGTGAGGTGATTCAGGGGGTTGCTGTCATAAGGTTTTTATTTAACATTACTAGGAATAACTCTTATAATGAATAAAGATCTTATTAATTACACTCATGAATGGTACTAAGTGGAGACCTTTTTTCGATCAGAGAAATCCTGTGGTGCAGAGAGGTCAGACATACGTAGAGAAAATAAATCACTTAGTTGAAAAAGATGAAAGCAAATATATCCATGTTTCAGCATAACATATTTGAAATGCAGAATATGAGTGCACAAGAAATATTTATAAAATGCTAATGCATGAAGTGAAGGTTAGAGCAAAAAAAATTACATAGAAATATTCTGTGTAAAATTATAGCAAAAAAGTCTATTTTTTGTTTTGTTTTGTTTTTATACTAGGAATTGAACCCAGAGTGCTTAACCACTGAGTCACAATGCCAGTCCTTTTTATTTTTTGAGACAGGGTCTACTAAGTTGCTTAAAGCCTGCTGAATTGTTGAGGCTGAATTTGAACTTGTGATCCTACTGCCTTAGCCTCTGGAGCCACTAGGACCACAAGTGTGCACCACCATGCCCAGCTAGCCTATGTGTTTTTTAAGCTGCATGCCTATAGATGTTTGGCTATCAGAAGAGGTGTGGCTAGCTAGGTGCAGCTGCACAAGCCTGTAACTCCAGTGGCACCAGAGGCTGAGGCAGCAGGGTCCTGATTTCAAAGCCATCCTCAGCAACAGTGAGGCACTAAGCAACTCAGTGAGACCCTGTCACTAAATAAAGCACACAGATGCAGCTCAGTGGCTGAGTGCCCCTGAGTTCAATCCCTTGTACCAAAAAAAAAAAAAAGGTGGTGTGGCGATAATCTTTTTTGTGTCAAGCATTGGCAAGACAGGACCAGGATCCTGTATGCAATACTGAACTTCTCAGTACCAGGGGAAGGTTGAAAAATTAGACAGATTTCAGAGAAGCACAAAAGAAGTGGTTAAGGGGCTGGAGAAATTAACTTATGAGGAACGATGAAGAGAACCGATTATGTATTGCTTACCCAAACAAGATGGGCAGCAGAGTGGCGAGGAAAGACAAGAAAATATATAAGATTATTTGAAGAGTGTAAATACTAACATAGGAGATGGATTGTTAGCTTGGCCCAGGGTGGCAGCAACTTTCAGTTAAAGGGAAGAAAATACGTAAACAGGAATTTGGTAGATTATTAAAAAGAAAAAAAAAAAGCAATTTGCAGTGATGTTATTTGTAAGACAATGGAAGCAATTTTGAAGAACTGATAAACTGTATTGCTTTTTGTTTTTGAAAATGCACAAAAGATTTGCATATTCCCTATTGAGAAAATCTTAGATAAGAGGGAGGAGAAGGAAGAAAACCCCAGTTGTTTACCTCAATTTAGAATTTGAAGAACTTTGTGTATAGTTTAAATTAAATATAATACATTCAAGTAAAGTTAATACTGATTCTTAAATGAAGCTGTCTTTAAAAATAGGAGGATTCCTACTTTCATAGGTCTTCTTAGCATTAGATCTACTCTTGACCATGTACTCTATAATAGGCTATCTTAGCTTGGTCAATGTAACAGGAAGATTTTAATGTTTTCTCTTAATAAAATATTTCTTTTTTGAAACTGTTCTCATAATGACATTGATGGGACAAATTTCACTAACAAAGTGAACTTTGATTTATTTCTGTTTTTTTCTGTCCTGCCTCTCTGAAATGTGGTTCATTTTAGAAGGAAAAAATAATGAATGGAATTAAGTGGCTGCTATAATATGTATAGTTATAATAAGCATGAAAGTGAGGAAAAGATGTTACAAAGCATTTTGCTGTAGAATCCAAGCAAAGGAAATGATTCCTTCCAGTGTCAGTGAGGAATATAAATGTATTTTAAAACATTAATGATAAAAGGAGAAAAATGTAAGTGAAATAAAGGCATATATGAATCTCCTGCTTTTTCTGCTTGAGTAGAAGAGTGATTTTCCTTTGCTAGAAGATGCAGCCTGTGAGGTAGAGAGAGATGCAGAAAGAGAATCTCATTAACATGAGCTCTCCATTCTCCATGCAATTGGAAACTGCCTGCTGTCAGGCTGCTGAGAAGCCAACATATGCAGCTTTCCAGGGCGTGCATGCTGCAGAAGGCTGTGTGTAATTATTTCTGGAAAGGATCCAATGTATGATTCCATGATAATACTGACTTGTAGTCTGTCTTTATCTGAACTGATATTTCCTGTACGTATCATTTAAGCTTCTAACAGTGAGGTGTCACGTTGGGGGTACACACAGATATTTTCTCTTAAGCTGTGTGGTGTACATTGATATCTGAACTCTGGTAGATTTCCTTTGCTTATTGGAAGAAAGAAAGAAAGAAACTCCTAACATTTGTCTTTACTTTTTTAGGGATTTGTCATTGGTTATAGCCAGTACATTACAGCTTATGGCCAATTATACTCAATTGGTACTATATGTTCTATCTTTAAATTTCTGTTGGATGTGTTTTATACTAAAACTCCCCATAGAATTTTAGTTCCAGGATTGCAAATAAAGTGTTTGCATGGTACCTTTTTACTCTGCTGCAGGAGAACTCACTTGTTTTTTTCTTTATTGTTATTGTTTGTTAAAAATAATCAGTTTAATTCAATGAACTATATTTTCTAGATGATTTTATTAAGCACAGAGGATTCTGCAAGATTTAAGTTGATTTTTTTCATTTTGTAATTTTTAATTTTAGCAAGCTCCTCAGCCTAGAGATTTAATTTAATCATTTTTACCTTAAAAAGTGATAGAGAAGAGATTATACAAGTAGATTGTAAGCAAATGTTTATAACTATTAAAACAGTTTGCTTTTGTTAATGTGATAATGATTTGGTGTAAAAAAATTAATTGCAGTAAACAAAGCCTGTATCATTGACTTTTTCTTATAAGACTAATGATAAACCATTATAATAAGAATCATTTCTGCTATAACTATTTGTGAATTTAAAAATACCTCGTGAATAAAGGAGTGGTTACTTTTTGTTTTCACTTTTATAATTGGTTTATTACAAATATTTTTAATGCTTCTGATCATTTAAAAATGTTGAATTTTGGGATTGTTCTACTTAGGGAGCTTATACCTGTTTGTTATTATAATATCTGTTATTCTAATTTATTTAATAACCAAGAATTTATTGCAAATGATATGGAACTTCTTTTTTAAAAAAATATTTATTTTTTAGTTACAGGTGGGTACAATATCTTTATTTTTTTATTTTATTTTTATGTGGTGCTGAGGATCAAACCCAGTGCCTGATGCATGCTAGGCGAGCGCTCTATCACTGAGCCACGGCCCCAGCCCAACAAATGAAATGGAATTTCTAAAAATTAATTGTGTCCTTTTATTTTTTACTCTTGCCTGGCTTTTGTATGAAATCTTAGTTCTAACCTTTCAACTTGCATATTATTCCTTTTATGCCTCTTAATCTCTAAATTATTTTGAACTCAGGTTTTTGAGCCACAAAATTTCCTCAAGTAACTATGATATTACTTTTTTATTATTCTGCTTGTTGTGGTTCCTTTTTATCTGTCTTTTAAAAGCATTAGTTAAGTTCTACCAGGGGTGAGGGGTCATATTAGAAACACTAATAATTAGGCAATGGGACTTCATGAATAAATTGTCCAGATTCTTTCAAATTTGCTACATGATTGCCCAATTTTTGAATTTTCTTTGTGTACAAGAGCATTATTATTAACTATAATATAATTTGTGCAATGTCTATATTGTCTACTTTATGAATTAGATTGATTTTGGAGGCAGTTAACATTGGTTACCTTCTTAGGAAGCTAGCACTTCTTTATTGAATTGGGAAATGATAAGGCTTACCTTCGTCATTCAAGGTTGAATAAGGTTCTCTTTCTTTCTATTGGCCAATCTTGTTTTGCTTCCCTTGCATGTAAAAGACAATGTCTCAGTTAAATGAAGGGTAATGTATCATTAAATGGCGATTTGCAAAAACTTTTAAGAACACTTTAATATTTAGATGCTAACTATTTCAAATATCCCATTAAAAGGAAGGAAAGATTTGTCTTTGATAAATTTCTGGGACTGAATAAAAATCCTTAGGCACTCAAGTGTTTTACCCTATAATGCATTAACACATTTATATTCCAGATAAATGTCTCAGAAATGACTGTTTTTAGGCCCACTTTAGGAAGGGCATATTTTGCATATAAAATATTATGATACAGTGACAGAATATTATAGCATTCCGTGAATGATTTAGTGAATACTATCTCAAGTGTTTTAGGATGCCAAGTATAGCTAAATTACATTATGTACATTTGGCTTACTTATACAAAATGTATTTATTTATAGAAAAAGTAGTTTTTTGAGATGATTCTTTAACATATGTGAATAACTTCCATTGATTTTTTTCCAAGAATAAGAAGTCTTTAAGTTGGTACGAATGTGAGAGTTTTTGACAATGGTGAGTTTTGTTGCTTAACACTTTCTTTGTAGATTTATAAATAATGACTTATGTTTTAAAGTTATGCTAAAAGAATTGACTTCATTGAAGTAGAGAAGAGAAGAGTGTTCACTGGGGCTGGGAGGGTAGAAGCAAAAAGAGACGGAGGGAGGTTGGATTTGGGTACCAAAATATGATTACGCCACATGAATATATTCCAAGGCTCTGCAGCATAGTGGGATGACAACAGTTCACAAGAATTTATTATGTATTTTATAAAAAACTAGAAGAGAGGATTTTGGAGCTTTCCAACTCAAAAAATGATACATGTTTTAGAAGGAAATGCTAATTACCCTTATTTGATCACTGAACATTGTATAGTTGCATCAAATTGCCATACTGTACTCACTAAATATTGTAATCATTATGTATCTATTAAGAATAAGAAAATAAAGCCAGTTTATGGGTATAGGGAAAGAAGATGTGCACCATATAGGGAAAATGCTTGAGGCAGTTGTCGCATAATTACTTATAAAGACACTAAATTGCTCCTATACTAACGAGGGTATAAATAATGGTATACCTAGCCAAAGAGAAGCAAACATTTGTTTAGCAATTAAACTGAAATTACATTTTCATATGTTCAAAATTTGTTTGTTTGAAATTGCCTATGTCATATAGATACAATATACTAAGCTGAGATTCAAAGCGCCCACTTTTTCATCATTCTAAATACACTGAACTTCCTCTGAGAGTCTAAGTGTCTGGAGGCATGTGGAATTAGGAATTGTTGGCATGATCCATAGGAAGAAGCCTTGTCTTAGAGCTCTTAAATTTCTGTACATGGGTGCCAGACACCAAATTCATATCTTGTCCCCCTTCGTTTTTTTAATTTGGAGTTGTAAAGGAAAAAAATCAATGCAGTTTGTTGATATCAGGGGCACTTCAGAAATTAGATTAATCATCTTATTGAAAGTATCATGTTTTAGTATTTACTTATTTGGGTGCTAGAAACTGAACTCAAGGCCTTATACATGTTAAGCGTGCACTCCACCTACCTTGAGCTGTATCCCCATTCGTGGAAGATGCATATTTTAGAAAGATGCAGGAAAAAAGCAGGCTCCAGTAGAATAGTAGTTTTAGAAACTGGTTTGCTCAGGGAAATATTTCCAAAGATTTGAATATGCATGGGTATGTTGACTAAATACACTAGAATAATTATTCTATAATTCAAGAATTCAATACATTGTATCACATATAAAATAGAATGGGATTTTCCTGGTACTTCTTGTGAGCACTGAAATTAAGCTAGCAACCATTGGTAGCCAACTGTATACTTATGTTTATTGAATTTTGCCAATTGCTAACTATGTTACCATAGGCAATTTACCTATCCCATCTATACCATCAATTTACCTATACCTCAGTTTTCTCATCTGTAAATGAGATAAAATATCACCTTTCATGAGGTTTATTTTTCTTTTTTATCTTTTAGTGATTTTATTTTATTCTTTTTAAAATATATGACAGCATGGAATGCATTACAATTTTCATGAGGTTTTGTAGGGTTTAAATGTATAAAATGCTTGCAATAGTGTCTAGCTACTGACTAATCCTCAGTAGTTAGACACTACTAGAAATTACTCATTTAGAGGGGAATCATATATAAACTAAAAATATATACTGCTAGAAAGAATGCAAGCTTGTTCAATAATGGTTCATATATAAAAACTCATTCTTCCTAAATGGGATGTGTTGAGAAGACAAGAGTTTTCAAGAGTCTTGGTATTATTTTTTCTCATCACAAATTGCTTCCTGATACCTTATCATGCTTCAAAAATGTTCTTATGCTGCCTGTTTTTTTTTTTTGTTTAATTGATTTTATTTTTTTAAATACACAACAGTGGAATGCATTACAATTCTTATTACACATATAGAGCACAATTTTTCATATCTTTTATATAAAGTATGTTCACGCCAATTCATGTCTTTATACATGTACTTTTTTTTTTGCATTACAATTATTATTACACATATATACCACAATTTTTCATATCTATGTTTGTATATAAAGTATGTTGACACCCAATTCGTGTCTTCATACATGTACTTTGGGTAATGATGTCCATCACATAAAAATATGGAACTCTTCATGAATTTGCATGTCATCCATGCACAGGGGCCATGCTAATCTTCTCTATATCGTCCCAATTTTAGTGTATATGCTGCTGAAGCGAGCACCCTGGTTTGTTTTTTTAAACAGCAGCTCATTCAGGGTTCTCTATATGACCTCTCAATTTGTTGTGTTTTCTGCTGCTGACAGCTCTTATGCAACTCTTATTATTTCTATTACTATTATCTGATTAGTTTCTGAGAACACTATTATTTTTTATTTCAATTACTTTTTCCACTTATTAGTTTTGTGATTATACTTGGCGGTTTATAATGTTGTTTGGTTGAAGTCAAACAACAACAAGTGCTGGCGAGGATGTGGGGAAAAGGGTACACTTGTACATTGCTGGTGGGACTGCAAATTGGTGCAGCCAATTTGGAAAGCAGTATGGAGATTTCTTGGAAAGCTGGGAATGGAACCACCATTTGACCCAGCTATTCCCCTTCTTGGTCTATTCCCTAAAGACCTACAAAGAGCATACTACAGGGACACTGCTACATTGATGTTCATAGCAGCACAATTCACAATAGCAAGACTGTGGAACCAACCTAGATGCCCTTCAATATACGAATGGATAAAAAAATGTGGCATTTATACACAATGGAGTATTACTCTGCATTAAAAAATGACAAAATCATGGAATTTGCAGGGAAATGGATGGCATTAGAGCAGATTATGTGAAGTGAAGCTAGCCAATCCCTAAAAAACAAATGCCAAATGTCTTCTTTGATATAAGGAGAGTAACTAAGAACAGAGTAGGGAGGAAGAGCATGAGAAGAAGATTAACATTAAACAGGGATGAGAGGTGGGAGGGAAAGGGAGAGAGAAGGGAAATTGCATAGAAATGGAAGGAGACCCTCATGGTTATACAAAATTACATACAAGAGGAAGTGAGGGGAAAGGGAAAAATAATACAAGGGGGAGAAATGAATGACAGTAGAGGGGGTAGAGAGAGAAGAGGGGAGGGGAGGGGAGGGGAGGGGGGATAGTAGAGGATAGGAAAGGCAGCAGAATACAACAGACACTAGTATGGCAATATGTAAATTAGTGGATGTGTAACCGATGTGATTCTGCAATCTGTATACGGGGTAAAAATGGGAGTTCATAACCCACTTGAATCAAAGTGTGAAATATGATATGTCAAGAACTATGTAATGTTTTGAACAACCAACAATAAAAATTAAAAAAAAAATTTAAAAAAATGTTGTTTGGTGTGAACAGCGTCTTTTGACCTCATTTATTTGAACAATTTTGATTCTAAGTTCTCTGTGTTAGAGTGTAAGAATACTGTGAAGTCAAGAAGAGCATCAATAGTCACTGCTCTCAAGTCTCACAGTTTAATAAGGGAGACATACCTGAGGACAGACACATCCATCACAATATGGTAAGAACTCTAATGGGGGCCTATAAACCAAGTTTTGGGATGGAGTATCACTGCATACTTGGGTAATTTTTTTTTCAGAGAATGTAGGAGTTTCCTTCTAAGACAAGAAGGAAATACAAATTTTAAGGTATGTAGGTATGAGAAGGCCTGGGGTTTTCTGGGAAGTGCTGTCCTATAAAATTTAAGGAAGGGAGTACTGATAGATGTGGTTGAACTGATGTTTAGAGCGGATTTTCTGAAAGCTATATACATGAATTTATTTTATATTTTTGCTAATAGGCAGCAATAAAACTGCTAATAGGCAGTTTTTTGAGCAGAAACTTAAACTGAGGGACACAAATATTTAATTGGACTTTTTCTATATTTATTATTTTTTAAAAAATAAAGATCACTTTGATCATACATGGAAGATAGACTGTGAATGAGAGGTTGATTTGACAACAGGGAGAAATTAAAAAGGATGTTGTAGATATATAGAGAAAAGATGGATACCTAAATTAAGGCAGTGGTAGTGAAGTATCAAGAAGGATGGATTCCAGAGATGTTTTTTAGGAAGCATGAAAGTAACTCAGAAATGGATTGTGAGGAACAAAGAGAAAGAGAGGAATATAATTTGATTTTCAGATTCTAACATTGAGTTTTAGGGTGGGGGTAATAGATATTATGGATACATCACAATTATTATGAACTTGAGTGACTTTATCTTGGTTTTATAATCTAAGGTTTACCATGTGATGTAGGGCCTCCCAAGGGGGGAGGTGATAGCTCACTGTAGTTTTAATTTCTGTTTCCTTGTTATGTCAAGCATCTTTTCATAAACCTGTTAATCATTGTTTGTTCTCTTTGGAGAAATCTTTATTCAAGATTTTTGCCTATTTTAAATTGGGCTGTTAGTTTATTTGATGTTAATTCATAAAGGTTCTTATTTATTTTTGAAGTTTGTATTTCATCAGATATATGACTGCAACATATTCTTCCATTCTGTAGGTTGCCTTTTCAGTCTGTTGATTGTTTTCTTTGCTATGCAGAAGAATTTTAGTTGGGTCTAGTCCCACTTTGTATTTTTGCCTGTAATTTTAGGGTCATATCCATAAAATCATTGAACAAGATCAAAGTCATGAAGCTTTCTCCAGAAGTATTCTTCTAGAAGTTTTGCAATTTCAGGAAGTACATTTAAACCAGTAATTCATTTTGAGCTGATGGTTTGCCTATGGTATGAGTCCATTTAAAAAAAATTGCATGTGGATATCCAGTTTTCCCATTGTCAAATGCTGGCCTGCAAAGCTTAAGGACTATCTTTTCCTTATTGCATATTATTGGAACCCTTATTGAAGATCAGTTGACCATACATGTGTGGTTTTGTTTCTAGGATTTCTATTCTGTTCCATTGGCCCTCCTGTCTGTCTTTAGACCAGTACCACACTATTTAATTGCTATTGTTTTGTAATATATTTTGAAAGCAGTATATGTGATGCTTCTAGCTTTTTATTCTTTCTCAATAATGTTTTGACTATTTGGAGTCTATTTTTGATTCAAAATAAATTTTAAATTTGTTTTTCTTATTTCTACAAGAAATGCCTTAGGGATCTTGATAGGAATACATTAAAGCTGTTGATAGTTTTTCTAGACACCTCTGATTTTAATCCTGTGGCTTCAGAATATTTTCTACCCCTGCAATCATTGAACAATTTATTGCATGTGGATATCTTAGCTTGAGAAATGGTTTCATAATTTTGCTACAAACAATATTTTATTTCTGAATATTTTATGCTTCATTAATCGAAAACATGTGCCACTTATTAATTTCTAATACTTTCCACCTTTCTTAAGAAATGCAGAATACAGAGTACAGACAAAGAAAATATATAAAATTGGCTCAATAGCTTTGACTATGAAAGTCTCAAGAAATGACTGGTAATCAGTTTTGATTAGTGAGAAGAGGGAAGCAAAGAATAAGTTAGCTACCATACTTGTGAGTAAATAGATCAGAGTTATAATTTTTTTTCCACATAAATGAATGAATTTTTGTTTTTTATGCTACTGTGGAAGAGTAAACATTATGTGAGGACTTCAAATTTGTAACATCCTTGAAAATTTATAAAAAGAAAAAGAAATCGCTCATTTAAAGAGGAATCATATTTAAACTAAAAATATGTACTGCTGGAAAGAGTGCAAGCTTGTTCAATAATTGTTCATATATAACAACCCATTCTTCCTAAATGGGGTGTGTTGAGAAGACAAGAGTTTTCAAGAGTCTCAGTATTATTTCTTCTCATCACAAATTGCTTCCTGATACTTTGTCGTGCTTCAAAAATGTTCTTATGCTGCCTGGTCTGTTTTTTAAACAGCAGCTCATTCAGAATTCTCTGTATCACCTCTCAGTTTGTCTCAAAGTTCAGAATCAGGTTTGTCGTGTATTCTGCTGATGACAGCTCTTATGCAAAAGGTGACTCAGAACCACAGAATGATGATGTGTCATGTTTTAAGTCAGCTTCTATGTGTCCAGGTCACATGTCAAAGTATCATATTGCATGGTCCATATGAAGTCTATGAATTCTTCTATAGATCAATGCTTATGCAGTGCAGCTTCTATTTTATTTTTGCATGTTGTGATTTTTTTCCTTTAAAGATTTTGTAAGATTGAGCAAAAAAGTCAGGATTGGTGAGTGTCAGAGGAAAAAAAATGCTGTTATTTACATGTTATTTTATTCATTTATCAAGAAGTGTCCACTTTATACCATTTTTCTTTTTCAAGCAGGGTAATATAAATACTTAGTCTTTGTGAAAGAAAAATCATAAAACACACATGTCCCAAGAAAAGAAAATATTAGTATGTTGAAACTATGATATTTTATATGAGGAAGAGATATAAATGTTGGTGCATATGAAAATGTAGCTCATCTTAAAAATAAACACTTGTCTTTCAAAAAATTGTACAACACAATAGATTCAGTATCAATAGCTCTGCATAAATTATTATTATATGGAGGTGCATAAAGCACTCAACTATAGTTAGAAAGATGCAAGTACTATGAAAATCAGGCAATTTATGTTTTATTGAAAGCTTATGGTAAAAACAAATGTAATGCCTATTGTTAAAAAATCATGTATTTGTAGTTGTCCATGATCTATTTCAAGGTTAGAAATATTTAATGAAGAAAGAATCAATCTCTAATCAAAATAAATTACAATTCAAGGACAAGATAATATCATGTTTAGAACAATCAAAAATCAGAGAAAGGAACCATCATTGAAGCCCTTATTAGGTAGCATGCATTCTTTCTTATTGATTCCTACCAGACAAAGAATTTAATACCTAAAATTACTTTTTTGAGTAGTAGCTTACCTAGAGACTTAAAATTTTTCTTTTTGACCCTCTCAAAGAACTTCTGGAGCTGAATCATAAAATGCAGCTCACTCAAAGCTAGAGGGACATTTTGAAGTACAGAATGGCAAGAAATGGGTCTGAAGACAGAAATAGAAGTGGATAACCCAAGACCCTGGAGACAGTGCTAACCTTATCTGGAAGGTAGGGAAGATATTGATACAGAATACCAAGAGTTACTACCATTCTTATCAGATGATAGTGACTTAGGTAAAGATGACTGTCTATGTGGTCAAACATGCCCAAAGAGGAAATTTATACAGAAAATAAGGTATGAATGAATTAATAAATGATAGTTATGAGGTTTTTTTCTATGTACCAGATACCATGTAAGGTACAAAAACAAACAAACAAACAAACAAAAAAACCCAAAAAACAAAACATGTGCTGTGGTGATCACCTGTAGTCCCAGTTACTAGGCAGGAAGATCAATTGAGACCAGAAGTTTGAGACAATAGTAAGACCCTGTTTAAAAATATATAAATAAATAAATAAAAAAGGAAATAACAGACACAGTCACTCAAGTCACTTAGTCTAATACTTAGTCCAATGGGAAATTCAGGAAAATCAATTCAGAGCTAACACGGAAGTATGATGCTTAGGGGACCCCAGGAGAGACATATTTATTTTACTTTTCTAGGAAAAGAAAAAATATGAGATTATAATTTTTACAAACAACTGAAGGCTACAGAGCTACTTAAAAAATGCTTCTTGGGTGTATATGAAATCTTGAGGAGGATAGTTTTATATTCTCCATTATACAGATGAAGAAATTGAAGTAGGGAGAAGTTAAGTAACATGTCCAAAGTCACACTCTAGGTGTTGAAGCTGGGATTTAAGCCCTCCTAGCTGGGAACTGAGTCATTACTCTTAACCAATATACTAACTCAAGCATGACTTTATCATCAGATTTATCAACAGACTTAGTTGCCTGACATTTTTACCAGAACAATAATTCCTTTGAGATGAGAGAGACATTCAAGACAGTCCCTCGAAAGCAAACTATGGTCTTCCTATGCTCACAGTAAGCTTGTGGAATGCACTATCACCCTCACATGCATTACTTTGTCAAATAAACTAACTGTCTCTGGAACAGGTTTGGAAGACTATGGGGATGGCACATGGGATAAGTGAGTATTTAAGAGAAATATGAGAGCCATGGAACCACACATACCTCCCATGGAGGCTAATGCTGGTGCTGACCTGGGCTCAACATCCCTACCGGGCTTAGTTGAAGGGTGGCTGGTCCTTTGAGGGGAAAATTGGTGCAAATGACATCTTCAGTCTTCTAGGTAATTTCCTCTACTGTCTATTCTGGGAAAACCATTTTTTCCTGCATTCTTATTTGCAAATATGACTCAACTTTGCATTTTATCTGGAAAAACAACATATTTTGCTTTCACTAATTCACTTTAGATTACATATGTAGGATCTTGCAAAACCATTGAACCCTTTTCAATTACCGATTTAAATGTAATAACTTTTCCAGTACTTCTCAGCTGGAGTAGCTGAACCTTTCACAGGTGTGTTGCCTAATGTTTTTCAGATATATACTATGATATTACAGTGCTACTTCTCAGGCCTGGTTTTAGGATTTAATGCAAAGTACGTATCTTTGTCTCTTTGGAATGCTGTAAAAATACGTGAGACTAGGTAATTTAAACAACAAAAATTTGTTGCTCACAGTTCTAGAAGCTGTGAAGTCCATGATGTTGGTACCAGCAGACTCAGTGCCTGCTAAGAGCTCAAAAATGACACTTCGTATCTTTACTTGGTTAAAATAGCAAATAAGCTCCTTCAGGCCTCTTGAATAAAGTCACTAATCCCATTTATGAAGGCTCTGACCTCATTACCTAATCACCTAATGACTTACATAATTATATATACATTTTTATATAGATATGTATGTATAATTATGTATATTAATATATATATTCTTTTTGTAGTACTGGGTATTGAACACAGGGCTTCCTACATGTTAGGGAAACACTCTATCACTGAGCTACATTCCCAGTCCTCTCACAACTATTGTATTGGGGATTAGGTTTCAACTTATAAATTTTATGGGGATGCATTTAGACTGTAAGGATTTAATGTGATATTAATAAAAAGAGGCACAACATAATATAAAACATGAACTAAAAAAAGATAGGTGTTTATAGGATCATGTGGCAACTTTGTAAATGCATGTAGAAGTTGATGAGCTGTGGCTATTCAAAAATGTTTAAAGTTAACCCTGGACAACCATATTGTAAG
The DNA here is from genome assembly GCF_001458135.2 of Marmota marmota marmota. NCBI lineage: Eukaryota > Metazoa > Chordata > Mammalia > Rodentia > Sciuridae > Marmota > Marmota marmota. The sequence continues at coordinate 44,299,108 of NW_026000037.1, read as the reverse complement.
GAAACCTAAGCTTGCCATACAGAAAGAATATGTCGAAATATATTTATATGTATAGGTACATTCTAGTTGCTTCAGTGATCCCACTCCAAATACCAGACATGTGAGTGAAGGAACCATCTTATACAATTCAAAACTCTTGAAGATGACAATTTAAGAAGCTGAAACCCAAGACATATGATACCAGCTGGGAGTTCCAGAAACCCATAGCCATTGAAACCAACCAGCTGAAGTTCCAGATGCTATAAAGCACAGAAACACCACCCTGCTGTGCCCTGCCCTGCCTTTTTGATGCACAGAATATTAATTATAATATAATGGTTATTAAACAACTTATTTTTTTAATTGAGCAATAGATTTCCAAGACATACTACTTATATCCCTTTCATAACCTAGATTAGGTTGAAGTTCAAGGATGAGCCTCCACATGCATTAGAATAATGTAAACGTCTGTGTCAAATATGCTTTAGTTCTTGTTTATAATATGCCTCAAAAAATTTCCTTCCTAAGTGAAAAATACTCATGATTAATTAAATTTCAAAAACTAACACCTTTGTTGTCATCATCTGGCTGAGTAGGATGCTATGGGAACAGAACAAGAGAAAACTTACTATTTCAGGTGTACCCTTGATCTGGTTCTAGTTTAGAACTTTCTCTAGTTCTATTACATTGATATTTTAAGTGTTTTATCTGACTTACTTTTTCTTCTTCTAGCTTTCTTACTCTATTCCTCTCACTATCCTGTTCTTTCCCTTTCCCATCACATATTTAAGACAGTTACCTTTGCACCATCCAAAAATATTATGATTCCTGAACTTAAATTTTTTTGTCTAGAGCCAGAGTGACATAGTGGCAAAAGTGACACAGTGGACATATTTCTGTTTCTTCATGAGTCTCTTCTCCTTTTCCAGGAATTCTATATTTGGGAGTTTTAGGTGCTGTTTCCAATGGATTTTCCTCTCTAAACTGGGCCTCAACTAAAGTGACAGTCTAAAGTCAATGAACATCACTTTGCTATGCTGCTGACTTTTGTGTTTTCTAATCTATATTTTTGAGCTCATTGTAGATTCATATGCAGTAGTAAGAAATAATGCCAGAATATCACATGAATGCTTTACCTAGTTTTCCCCAGTGGTAACAATTTGCACAACTATAGTGTCAAATCATGACTGGAAAACTGATATTGATACAGTCCCCTGACCTTACTCAGATTGTGCCAATTTAACATGTACACATATGCACAGGTGTATTACTCTTTTACTATAGTGCAGATTTGTGGGACCACCACATAGTCAAAATACAGGCAGGTTTTATCACCACAAGGATTAACTCATGCTAGGTTTTAATAGCAATCTCTCCATCACCACCCCTTGACCTCACTCTTGACAACCATTAATCTTTTCTTCGTATCTATACTTTTACCATTTCAAATGTTGTATAAATGGAATCATACGATATGTAACCTTTGGAGATGAGCTTTTTTCACTCAGTGTAGTTCCATGCCACTGACTTGTAAGCTTTAGAGAAATGAGGGTAGAGTAATGGACAAAGCGATGATTGAATTGATATTTTAAAATAAGAGTTTCTAGGGGCTGGGGTTGTGGCTCAGCGGTAGAGCGCTTGCCTAGCATGTGTGGGGTGCTGGGTTCGATCCTCAGCACACATAAAAATAAAATAAAGATCTGTGTCCAATTACAACTAAAACAAAATATTTTTTAAAATAAGAATTTCTGTATGTTGTTTTTTGTTGGCCCCTTAGCCAAAATACCTCCCTTTTCCACTACCTATACCAAATCATGCCAGGTTAGCAATTTTTTAACCCTAATACAAACCTTCTGAGAAGGTGGAATCTGGAAAAGTGAGTTGAGCCTGATTTATCATCTACCAGAGATGTGACTTCTGACAAAGAGCTCAAATGAAAGGGTTAAATTTGATGAGAATCAAGGTCTTTTCATCTTGAAAATTTTCTGACCAAAGTTTATAAGAGCCCCCCCCCCCCCCAAAAAAAAAAGTGTTCAATGGTTACACTGGGCTCCACAGTTGGGAAGGCAGGGAAAATAACTAAATGGTAGTATCATAGTACAAATAAACTATAACTGGAAAGTCACTACCAGAGAAGGAAAAACTAAAAAAATGTTGATATCTTTGCACAAAAGGTATGTTATTATCCCTGTTTTACAAGTGAGAAAAGAGACCTTGAAAGCTGAAATTATTTGCTTAAAGTCATACAGTTGAAAGCAGGATTAGAATTCAAGGAAGCAAGATTAAGATCCAAGGTTACAAGTCTAGTTTCAAAGAACTAATTCTTCCTCTTTCTGTTAGAACAAAACACAGTGTTATAGGTGTAGACATAAAGATGTAAGTGGAAGGGTAGGGAGCTTCATGTAAGTCTGCACAGGCTCATATGTTGGTTGAAGTGGAGTGCCCCTCCTCAATGGGAGTTGAGAATGTGTATTTATATTTAAGAGATAGCATGGGATATGTCTTTACCTAGGCACTTATTCTGAAAGTGTGGTCCCTAGACCAGCTTCATCAGCCTTCTTAGATACTTACTAGAATAGTCTTAGACCAACTGAATGTGAGCCTGGGAGTGAATCTTATGAATTTTAGGGTGATTTTTGTTTGTTTGTTTGTTCTTCTGTGGTACTAGGGATGAAACCTAGGGCTTTGCACTTGGTAGGCAGCTACTCTACCCATAAACTACAACCTTAACTCTGTTTAAATTTTGTTTGTTTGTTGATTTATATTTGTGATGCTGGGGTTTGCATCCAGGGGCTCTCTACCACTAAGTTATATTCTCAGACCATTTTATCTTTATTTTGGGGGCAGAATCCTTCCTGTTTAATTGCCAAGCCTGGCTTGAATTTGTGATCCTTTTGCCTCAGCCTTTCAGGTAGCTGGGATTATAGGTGTGCAACACTGCACTCAGCTATACATCTGCTTTAACAAGTTTTGTAGGTGATTCTGGTACACACTTCTGTGTAGAATGACCAGTGCCCAGAGGGCAAAGTGTATATTAATTGCATAATATGAGAAAATGAAGATTTTAACGTTAGATTTGGGACATCTTACTTGACTCTTGGATTCTTAAAAAAGACCATAAGGGATGATCTTATGTTAAAGGAAATTTCTTATGAACTGCTCAAAAACTGCCTTTTGATTCTGATCTACTTGCTAGTATATCACCATTGGATTTAAATTTTGATACCTTTGGCCTTGATCTTGCCTCAGAATGCCATCCTCTGAATTTAAGTACACTCTTTGTTGCACTCTGACTTACCCTGGAAGAGATCCATTATGCCAGTGCCAAGGGGTTGGGAATAAGGAAATTCTGATACTGGGTGGATCTTTTGTCAACTGTAAGGTTTTCCAAACTGAGGAGTTTGAACTATTATTTAGTTATTGAATATCCATAGAAGACTTTTAGAAGAGGAGTGGCACGACAAAATTATCTTTTAGAATATTGATTTGTAAGCAATTTGCAGAATAGATTTGAAGGAAGTACTTTATGAAGTTGATGCAATAAACTGGGCATGAAATGGCAAGTGCATTGGTGTTGATAGGGAACTACAGGGAAGAAAAGAGAATGTAAGAAACATTTAAGGAGAAAATTCAATATAACTTGTGGGATAATTTGCTATAGAGAGTGAATAAGTGGGAGAAGCAAACAAGAAAGTTGACAAGAAAAATAATGCTATTGACAGAAACATGGACTCAATGAAGATGTCCTCTCTTGGTGAGCTAATCAGATCATTCTGAGGGCATTCAATGTGACATAGTTGTGAAACGCCCAAGTGTCACTGTTCATTAGGTAAGTGAATAAATCAAACTTTTTCCCAAGAATCAAATGATAGACTTTGATTGTCTTAGGGAAAATTGTGATTTTCTGCCTTGAATTTCATTAATTCCAACATGATTAAATAAATCAGGGTAGGACTGAAGGCAGAGCATCCAAGAAACTGCACTAATTGAGCAAGACAAAGACAACTCTGTAAAAGCAATGCCCTAGGACATGTTTTTTCTTGGTAAGAGGGTTAATAATAGTGACAAGGGTGGTCGTGGTGAGGATTTGATGGTAAAAGGAGATGAGGGTAGGTTTTGGAGAGGATAAGAATGATTTTTAAATGAAAAAAGTGATCCATGTGGGAGTGGAAGAAGGAAGTTGATGTGGCTATTGGAGAGGATGTATAGGGCTTTTCAAATGAAGAAAGGATATTATGTATTTCAATCTCATCTTGTATGCATAGAACTATGCATAGCAGAGATGCAGAGATGAAAATGAATTTGCATATGACTATGGCCTTGTAGAACAAGCTGCTAAAGATTTCTTGTTTGCATAGAAGTTGGTAATATGTGAAAGAAGCCACCTATTTTCAGAAGAAAAAATGTTCACAGGTTCCATTTCCATATCTTGCCAAATCATGTCAGAATTTGGAGTTTGGAAAATAACATTATGGAAGTTATTTAGTTACATGGAAAATGCATGAAAGGAAATACATTTCCTCTGTAGAGGATTTGCTTATGCCTTCTCCCACTCTTTATCTGACAAGCCATATTTGATTTAAGTTTTTGTTTTTTAAATTCCTTTAGGGTTTATAATAAGCTTTAAAACAATATATGAAATAGTGGCTGGGGACCCCAAAATATTGGATCCTGGGTTCATAAAGCATTTATAAGGAAATGCTCATACATCTCTGGAGGCCATCCATGTTAACCCACTGTTACAATAGATGTCTGAGGAGCATATTAATATGCCCATTAGCAGTGTAAGTCTGTTTCATTTTTGGGTCAAACAGTCAAAAGAATATTTCTTTTTTTTTTTTCTTTTCTTCTTCTGATTGCCCTACCTGGGCTGTAACTAGCTGAACATTTACAACTCTGAATGATATAATGCAATTAAGACTCTCTATAACATTCTAAATTGCATATCTCATTATATAGAGTGACACCATTAGAAGACATGTGTTGAAGCTTTCAAAATGATTATGATATGTGAATGTATTAAAGGGTGAATATGCTTTGCTGAACCAAGATTGTACAGTATTTACAGGGATACATAGGCTAGCGGGTGCTTCTTGAGGATGTGATCTTTATGAGCAAGCACCAACTTTGTTCTTTATTTTATTTTATTCTGTCTGAACATGATCACAGAAACAAAAATAAAGTAATCATGCTGTAAAATATAAGCTTTACAAGATAGTAACTATTCAGATACAATTAATTGGACTTTTAATTCTTTGTCTGTTTTTCCACATTTGCTCTTTAGTACTAGGCCTGGCTTTATGACCCAGGAGGACAACTTCCACTGACTGTGTCATTCAATGTCTTTTACCCTCTGACTGATGGTTGGGTTTGGTCAATGAGAGGCACTAGCAATAAAGAAAGGATGAGTTATTCATTCCCCTGGCTTCTTTCCTGTTGGACTAAAATTTGGTATTGATTTCATTTATGGGGGATTTCTAGAAGATGAATACAACTTGAATTTTACAGACCCTCATATGTACAGACTCTTTCTCAAGGCATAGAAAACAACTCCAGGAATGTGTTCACATGGTAATGTTTTCATTTTTTTTATTGGTTGTTCAAAACATTATAAAGCTCTTGACATATCATATTTTATACATTAGATTCAAGTTGGTTATGAACTCCCAATTTTACCCCAAATACAGATTGCAGAATCACATCGGTTACACATCCACATTTTTACATAATGCCCTATTAGTAACTGTTGTATTCTGCTACCTTTCCTATCCTCTACCATCCCCCCTCCCTCCCCTCCCATCTTCTCTCTCTACCCCATCCACTGTAATTCATATCTCACCTTGTTTATTTTCCCATTCCCCTCACAACCTCTTATATGTAATTTTGTATAACAATGAGGGTCTCCCTCCATTACCATGCAATTTCCCTTTTCTCTCCCTTTCCATCCCACCTCATGTATCTGTTTAATGTTAATCTTTTCTTCCTGCTCTTCCTCCCTGCTCTGTTCTTAGTTGCTCTCATTATATCAAAGAAGACATTTGGTATTTGTTTTTTAGGGATTGGCTAGCTTCACTAAGCATAATCTGCTCTAGTGCCATCCATTTCCCTGCAAAATCCATGATTTTGTCATTTTTTAGTGCTGCGTAATACTCCATGGTGTATAAATGCCACATTTTTTTTTATCCATTCATCTATTGAAGGGCATCTGGGTTGGTTCCACAGTCTAGCAATTGTGAATTGTGCTGCTATGAACATCGATGTAGCAGTATCCCTGTAGTACGCTCTTTTAAGGTCTTCAGGGAAAAGTCCAAGAAGGGCAATAGCTGGGTCAAATGGTGGTTCCATTCCCAGCTTTCCCAGGAATCTCCATACTGCTTTCCAGATTGGCCGCACCAGTTTGCAGTCCCACCAGCAATGTACAAGAGTACCCTTTTCCCCACATCCTCTCCAGCACTTGTTGTTGTTTGACTTCATAATGGCTGCCAATCTTACTGGAGTGAGATGGTATCTTAGGGTGGTTTTGATTTGCATTTCTCTGACTGCTAGAGATGGTGAGCATTTTTTCATGTACTTGTTGATTGATTGTATGTCCTCCTCTGAGAAGTGTCTGTTCAGGTC